>NC_084811.1:20833814-21168814 GCF_963583255.1 Pyrus communis
TTGTATTTGTGGTACTTATGTTAAGTAGACTCTTATGAGTGCTGAGAGTTGGTTGACAAGGAAAAGTTCCAAATGCATATGTTTGTTTTCTAAACATGGACAACTTATTGGATATCTATCTGAGGTGCTAGAGCACCGCATTCATAGGTCGACAGTGGTCAATATTGTTTTCTAAATTAGAATGTGTGCTTTAGCAGCTTGGAAACTCGCCACGAATACAAAAAAATGGTATGCATTATACTGTGAATGACATGGTCGTTGCCAATTTTTGTTGCTACAAATTTCAGATTAAAGTTGAGATTGATCAATCATACACATGTTTTGGTTTATTCCTTTTGTCATGCTTCAATTTTCAGTTGGTAGAAGCAAAAGTTTTGGGTGCAATGGAAAATGATTGTTGGTGTTCATGTTTTACACTCGTGTTTTGTTATGAGTTAAGGAGTTTGTGCTTTGTTAGGGTCAAGTAAGATGAGAAATATGTTTGTGCTGCCAGCTATGGTTTGCAATTTATATTTAAATGTAATATAGAGAATAAGCACTGGATTTGGCATGTTGACTTCAATGAATAAGCATTGATTTTTTTCTAATTGTGCAACTGTCGCAGCTTATTAGAAGTCGTAAGGCAGTGACGACAACACCCCGTTCGATTCCCTCACCTCCAACTTCAACCGCCACTGCTCCAGTAGAAATGGAGCCCAGGCCAGTAAATCTGGTTGATGCGGCTGATCCAGTTGCTCCTCGAGTCTCCCAGGCACCGACGTCATCAACCTCTTCAGTTTTGCTACTTGTTAGCTCCAGTCGTGGTCACTGCCGCCCCCGCACGCCTGACGAGACATCGGCATCCACTACTGATGCCTCGAGGTCCCAACATGGTAAACATGTGATAAACGCTGATAACTTATTTTTTCTATAGTGCCTTGGTGCTTTCTCCATACAAACTGTTCCATCTCATACAGGAAGATCAATTAAGCAATGGAACCTAAAAGTTTGTCATTTTATTTCCAATAACTGCTCGAATAAATCTCTTATGCTAAATTTTGTCAATATTTTTATTGCTAATAAAATTTGTTGTATGTTGTATCAATGTTTGATATAAATGATTCTATTTGTTGGAGCATGAATGCCAATGGTCGATTTCCTATCAAACATGCGACATGAATTCAAAATAATGTAACAACAAATAACTTAAAAATTGAGTTGCTAAATAGAATGTGGAAGTTAAATGTTCCTCATGAGATTAAAATTTTTAGTTGCCTTTTGATTCTGGATGGGTTACAAACTAGATATACATTGTAATATTTCACTTCGCATCCACTACTGAAGCATTAATTCAACTTTTATGATTGTTGTTGGATATCATATATTATTCATTACAATGTCTAGGGTTTGGGAATTGTTATAACTTTGGGCGAGGTTCTGCCAAAATTTCGATTTAATTTGTTGTATTTGTTTGACTGTTTTTTTATTTTTTTCAGCAAAGAAAAATACCCAGGGACCTTGTCGCCAGTTGAAGACGGCGAAGGTCACCCAGGTGACCAATGGACGTATCACGATCGAATACAAAGATTGGCATCGGGCTACACCAACGGCAGAGCAGCATAGTGCATTGGCCCACGACATTGGTCACATCATTAAGACATGTTGCCCTATGCAATGGAAGTCTTGGAAGGCGATGTCAGACGAGCTGAGGATGAAGGTGTGTGCGCAATTGTCGGTAAGTATCCTACCTTTTAATTGCTTTTCCTTTAAATTTTATATATTTATATTACTTAATGTATGTAATTAATTTGTTACATTGCAGACGAACTACGATTTCAACGGCATCAACGACGATATGTTGGTCTACGTCAACAGGCTCCTCACTGAACAGTACAAGCAATGGAAGAACGATTTGCACCAATATTTTGAGACATTTGATGATCTGCAAGTTGCTTTTTAAGAGGGATGCCCGAAGGAGTTTGAGGACTGGTAAGATAATTCGGTGTGGCTCTTCAGTCATTTTCAAGAACCCGGATATGTGGTACGTTTTTTATATTAAGTTTACAAGTATTATACGTTTCTTACTAATGTTTATTGATTTTTTTATATTTCATTTAAATTAGAACTAATATGTTTATTTTTTGTATAATAGAAGAGGGCGAAACAGGAGCAATCGGGAGAAAAAGACTCTTTTCCACCATTCTGGTTCGAGGCCCTTTTCATATAAGATGGAGGCGCGACGGTTGGTAATAATAAAGTTTTTCATATTCAATTTTTAATATGTCAGTAATATTAATTTTTTTTCGTACTAACATTTGTCTTCTCTTGTTCTATTCAGGGGGTTCAAAATTCCCCGAGATCGATGTCTTTAGAGACGTTTATGTTCAACATGGGGATTAGTTGGCCAAGTCCCTTCATGTAAGTATTCTTCAATTGTAATTATTATCTTACGCATTCAAGTATCATGGTTATTATTTGAATGTTATTATTAATGTTTCATGTTATATTACACATGTGACTATGATGGTGAATAGGCAGTTGTTTCTTCAGGAGTCCACCTCCCAGCTTTCTCTCGAGACTCCGCTCGAGTCTATGGATCCCCCTTGAGGATGCGGAGTTTCAGATCCTTACAAAGACCTTGGATCAAACTCTCAAGCGAAGGCCGGGGACGTATTGTAAGGGGATGGGGAATGCCTGGCGGCGGGAACTTAGAACCTCTTCATCATCACAATCAAAGAGTGAAGTGACAACTTTGAAAGCAAAGGTGGCTGACCTTAGGACTGAGCTGGCCTCGTATAAGAGCCATATGTCACTAATTGTATAGGCCCTCAGTTAGTCTGACATTCGTCTCCCGGATCTTAGTCCCCCGTCGACATCCGAACAAATATCTGCACGATGGAAACTTCATCATGCAGAATCTGTCGCTCAAAGATTGTGAAGAAAGACTTTGCGCGACGAACATTAGCATTTGTCGCAAGAACACGGCGCGACGATTTATCCTTCATCGCACAATATTTTTAGGAACGAATGTGTTCGTCCCACAAAATACCAAGATACAAACGTGGGACGACTAATATTCGTCTCTAGAAACTTTGCACGATGAAATCTTGTTAGTCGCTAGAATTTTGCAAGACGAAGATATTCGTCTCGCAAAAAGAAAAATATATTATTTTTTAAATTTAATTTTTTTTTCTGTTTTTTTAATTTTGTAATAAAATAAGAAAATTATATTGCAATTAAAAAATGTAATGAAGAGAAAAAATAATTTATTTAAATAAATATAAATTGTATGTACAAGGAAAATGTTTAAAAAGTAAGGGAGTTAAAAACTAAAAAATAATTTGGAGTAATCTATGGGATCGTCATTCGGAGGCGGTTGGAAATCTTGGGGCAAGAAGGTCTTGGGGTTGGGGGTGGGCTTAGGGGTCGAAGGGGCAGAGTTTTGGGCATGCTCAGGTTGGAGGGGTGCGATGGAAATACACTTTACACGACCAACTTTTGTTCGTCGCACTAATAGTTAAATGTAGTAGTGAATATTTGTACTTCAACAAAATCAACACGATAAAATCAATTGGTAATATGGGCATGACCTTGATCATCAAACATGGCAAAGCCCTTATGTCCTTTGGTGCCTTGGTGGTGGTCCTTCCTTGTACATTAAGACTACTACACATATAATTGTGCATTTGATCAAAATACCTAGCTAGAGTGTGGGGGAGCTGGAGTTAAGAGTTTGCTACTTATCAAGGGGTTTAGGGTCAGCGGTACTCCTACTTGAAACCCCCTTGCATCCCTTTCATTCATATTTTTGTGTTTAAATTAAGACCAAATTTCAATACATGTAAGCAAATTGATTGAAAATTCAATGTTGTGGTTGAAATAATAGAGAAGTTGGGGGCCATTCGAAGGAAGCACCCTTTGATTTAAGGGACTGTTTGTTGCGCAAATATTGCCCTTTGCCCTAATTCTATAGCTTTTTGATTTTTTTTTCTTTCTTTTTTTGTTATATGCCCCTGATTTCATCCCAACTAAAATACAGATGCATGATTTTATCATCTCTGGTAAAAGTTTAACTAGGGATGAGAGAGTATAGATTTTATTAATTTTTGTTTATTTACTTACACTTCTCTCCATTCATTTATTATTTTCCAACAAACATGAGAACATTAGTGGGTGCATTTAAAATAACTAAAAGTGTTTTCATATCACAAATATTTCACTTCTCCATTCATTTATTATTTTCCAACAAACATGAGAACATTAGTGGGTGCATTTAAAATAACTAAAAGTGTTTTCATATCACAAATATTTCACTTCTCCATTCATTTATTATTTTCCACCAAACATGAGAACATTAGTTGGTGCCTTTAAAATAACAAAAAGTGTTTTCATATCACAAATATCTCTTCTAATTATGTTTTGCAAAAAAAGTTAAAAATGCTTATGTATTTTAAAAAGCACTACATGTGATGTTTTGTGTTTCTTTTCTGAAGCACTTCGAGACTTTGAGTGCTTTTTCACAACGCATTTGCATTTTTTTTTAAATCTTTCAAGTAATTTCAATAGAAGCAATTTTAAACTGAAGTATTTTCCAAAGAAGGATGCCCAAAATGGCTCTTAAAAGAAATTTTTATACAATGTTTTATAATGTTGGTGCAATTGATAGAGAACCCCACTATATGATAGTCTCTTAGCATTTCTCATTTCATATGATGGGCACTAATTTTTTACAAGGCTTTCATAAAAAGACAATTTTTTTTTGGTAAAGAAAGACTTCTTTTCCTCAATTTTTTGTTTTTTTGTTTTTTGTTTTTTTTTAAGTCTAAGTCCTCAGTGCTTAATGGTGTGGGATGAAGTTATGATTTCTTTGATTCTTCGTGTTTTACTTCTTGATTAAATTTTATTTTATTTATTTTTTAATTAATATAGGAGATATTTGTAATTAAACAGTACGCTAAAACATAATCAGTTGTCCTAAGAAATTAGACTGCAGAAGCTCTTCCATATTAGTTATAATTTAGGGTCAGAGAGTGGAGCCGGAATTAAGAGTTTGCTACATATCGGAAAGAGTCAGTGCTACTGCTACTTGAACCCCCGTGCGTCCCTTTCATTCAGATTTTTGTGTTTCATTTAGGACCAAATTTGAATACACACACACACACACACAAATTGATTGAAATTTCAATGTTGGTTATTGGAAAAATGAAGTAGTTTGGGCCTTTAATCCCATAAAACAAACTCTCTCTGATTCCTAGGAGGTGTAAATTGCACCTATGTAGCTTAAAGCCTAGACTTGGAGTGAGTCATTTTGGAGTTTTTAAGTGTTAGAACTGTTTTATATTCTTTACATTCATATTTTATGTGCTGAAAATTACAATTATATATATTTTATCAAAAGTTGCATTTCTCTCACCATCTTTCTTCGCGATACTCATCAAAAGTGAATTTACTGTTAAAATAAATGAGTTTTCTTAGGTAGCTAGGCAATCATAACCTATATCATATGTGATACATCTGAGACTGCACATTTAATTGTGCATTTGATCAGGATACCTAGCTAGAGCATGTAGCTGGAGTTAAGAGTTTGCTACGTATCAAAGGGTTTAGGGTCAGTAGTACTGCTTCTTGAACCCCTTTGCAAAAGAAGATAATATTAATTTATGTCCCATTAATTCAATATATTTCAACACACACAAAAAATTATGTGTAACCCTAAAATCTATCTATACGTTTCAAGCCAAAGTTCAATTTGGCATGGTACATTTCAATTTAATAAGCATACATTTTATTTCGGTATGAATACGTTTTAATTTAGTATGGGTATGTTTCAATTTGAGAATAGATTGTGCTGGTACATTTCAATTCGATCATACTTGAATTTCAAGAGATGAAAATAAAGAATGAGAAATAACCATTATCGACAATAGTTATCATAATGAAGACCAAAGTATCACACAACCATTAATTTTAATTTTAATTTTCTCTATTCTTATCGGGTCTTAACATGTCAGGTCATTTTACTTATTAATTTTAACGGGTAAAATGACACGACCTGTTAATAACCCGTTATGATAATGGGTATGACACGGTACGACCTACTAAGTAACAAATATTACATGAAAATGACACGAACACGACAAACACAACCCGTTTGCCAAGTCTAACTTGAGTAACAATCGAATAAGCAATAGCCACATTATTTAGTTTATAAAATTTTGTATAAAGATACATTCTACCTAGCATTCCCTTTTAGTTTAATATACTACATTGTTGGGACGTTTTGAGAGTGTTTGTGGTCCCATGACCAGTGTCCATGTTTTTTTTTTTTTTTTCTTTTTTTTTTTTCTAGGATGTTTGAGGGGATATATCCAAAGTCCCAAAGAAGTGAGCTCCCCGTTTTCCTGGGACTGGAACACACCAATGTATCTGACAACTTCTATAGTACGTACGTAGCTAGGCAGATGAATGGTAGTTTAAATTTGAGGTCAATAGTCCAATAAAACAGTGTGAAATGGCAATCATGTCCTTTTAAATTTCAATAAATTAAATATCATGTATAACAGTGGAGGTTATAATAGTAATTTCATTATTGCACACTTGTATTTCATTCTGTCACACAGACCCTTTCTTCTTCTTCTTTTTTGTTGGTCAAGAACCCTTTCCTCAATATAATAACTTACATCACGATTCCCCAAAAAAAAAAAAAAAAAAAAAGGAAGACCTTACACCACGATAGTACTACCAGTAGAGAGAGAGGATATGTTACATTCATGCATAAGGCACACCAATTGATTTTGTTTTCAAGGGGTTTGCATGCATGAAGAAAGTTGAAATTGAATTGTAAAATCAATCAATAATTTGGAGGTGAAATTCATTATCGATAATTCGTCTATATAAAAATCTTATTTCCTATAACCGAATTTGAATTTCATTCTCGACAATTCGTCTATATAAAAATCTTATTTCCTATAACTGAATTTGTTTTTTACTAAGATAAAACATCAAGAATTGGACGAGCTAGCAAAATGTGTGAGTCTATATAATGTCTGTCTCTGTAAGACTATAAAAATGGAATAATTCCTTACACCAAATTCATATATGTATAGCTCAAATATCTCATAGAACACCCATAGCTAATGCATTCTCCTTATATAGTACAAGAAACTAAAGCATGGCCCTTTACGAAAAATGATCTTATTCCTACTCTTTATCATTACCTTCATCTCATTTCTTCCACATTACAATAACTTACATGATAACTAACTCGACAACTGAATTTGATTTTCAAGTGTATTATTCGTACTTCAAGAAAATCAACACGATAAAATCAATTGGTAGTACGGGCATTACCTTCTTCATCAAATGTGGCAAAGCCTCAATATACATATATATACAAATTGATTGAAACTTCAATATTGGTGGTTGGAAAAAGTGAACTTTAATGAAAAGTTCTCAAGTTCACTTTAATGAAAAACCACATTTTTACACTAAAAAATCAATCTTGGTACTATTCATTTTACCCTTTATTTTGTCCTTATCATTAAAACTTAAAGTTTTCAAGTCATTTTCTTTAGTTTTCCTTTAAAAAAAAATGGAGAAGTTGGGGTCCTTTAATCCCATAAAACCAAGTTTTCTCTGATTACTAGCAGGTGTAAACTTCACCTATATAGCTTAAAGTCTAAACCTAGAGTGGGTCCTTTTAGAGTTCTTAAGCGTTTGAATTGCTTCATATCCCTTAAATTTAGATTTTATGTGATGGAAAGTGCAATTATATATATTTTATCAAAAGTTGCATTTCTCTCACCATCTTTCTTCGCGATACTCATAAAAAATGAATTTACTATTAAAACAAATGAGTTTTCATAGGTAGGCAATCATAGCCTAAATATCCTATGTGGTACATCTGAGACTCCACAATAAATGTGCATTTGATCATAATACCTAGCTAGAGCATGGAGCTGGAGTTAAGAGTTTGCTACATATCAAAGGGTTTGGGGTTTGTGGTACTGCTACTTGAACCCTGTTGCGTTCCCTTCACTTAGATTTTTGTGTTTAGTTTAGGACCAAATCTGTATATATATTGAAAATTCAATGTTATGGTTGAAAAGATGGAGAGATTGGGGGCCTTTAATTCCATAATTAAAAACAAGCTTTATTTGATTCATAGGAGGTGTAAACTGCACCGAGCTTAAAGATTTGACATAGGGGAGAGATTTTTCAATGTGTCCGGTACATGGGGTGGTATACCATGTGTTTCTATACAAGTAGTGAGATTATTGTGCTAAAAAATTAATAATATAAAAAATAAAAATTTTCACGACTTATATAATAACATGCGATGTACTACTTGTGTTACGGGCAGCAGGAAAAATTTCTCGACCTGAAGTGAGTTAATTTGGAGCTTAAGTATTTAAACTGCCTAATATCCCTTTCATTCAGATTTATGCTCTAAAAATTGCAATTATATCTTTTATTGCATTTCTCCACCACTCTTCCTCGTAATGCTCACCAAAAATGTTTTTACTATTAAAACATATGAGTTTTCATAGGACAATCATAACCTAAATATCCTAAGTGGGATAACTTATTACTCTTTTGCACCATAACAAATTTGAGGCACTCTGTTAACCTACTGGATTTCGATCTCACCCAGATCCTCTTGTGAGAATCCTCACATCCTTTCCGTTCATAGTATATCGTGTGGTCAGAAATCATTTTGAGTTTTTATTTAAAATTAAACACAAACAGTATCTAATGATTTCTAGCTAGAGCGTGGGGGAGTTGGAGTTAAAAGTTTGCTACATATCAAAGAGTCTAGGGTCAGCTGTACTCCTACTTGAACCCCCTTGCATCCCTTTTATTCAGATTTTTGTGTTTAAATTACGACCAAATTTCAATACATGTATGCAATTAATTGAAAATTCAATGTTGTGGTTTAAAAAATAGAGAAGTTGGGGGCCATTCGAAGGAGGCACCCTTTGATTTAAGGGATTGTTTGTTGCGCAAATAATGCCTTATGGCGCAGTGCTAAAAATTTTTTGCATAGTCACACATTGCAGGCATTCAGGAAAAATCTATGATGCCACTAATTCCATAGGTTTTTTGTTTTGTTTTTTTTTGTTTTTTTTTTTTTTTTGTGTTTTTTGCTATATGCCCCTGATTTTAGCCCAACCAAAATACAGATGCATGATTTTATCATCTCTGATAAAACTTTTATCAAGGGATAAGAGAGTATAGATTTTATAATTTTTGTTTATTTACTTCACTTCTGTCCATTCATTTATTATTTTCCACCAACCATGAGAACATTAGTGGGTGCATTTAAAATAACGTGTTTTCATATCACAAATATTTCACTTCTCCATTCATTTATTATTTTCCACCAAACATGAGAACATTAGCTGGTGCCTTTAAAATAACAAAAAGTGTTTTCATATCACAAATATCGTTTCTAACTATATTTGGTAAAAAAAAGTTAAAAATGCTTATGTATTTTAAAAAGCACTACATGTGATGTTTTGTGTTTCTTTTTGGAAGCACTTCGAGACTTTGAGTGCTTTTTCAAAACGCATTTGCATTTTTATTAAAAAAAATTAAGTAATTTCAATAGAAGCAATTTTAAACTGAAGTATTTTCCAAAGAAGGATGCCCAAAATGGTTCTTAAAGAAATTTGTATACAATATTTTATAATGTTGGTGCTAGAATTAACGTTAAAATATGAAATCGCATGGAATTCATAGAAAACACCACTATGAGATAATCTCCTTAGCATTTCTCATTTCATATGATGGGCACTGATTTTTTCAAGGTTTTCTTAGTGAGAATTATTATTTTTTTATTTATTTATTTTTTTTTTTGCCTACGTCCTCAGTGCTCAATGGTGTGGGATGAAGTTATGATTTCTTTGATTCTTCATATTTTTCTTCTTGATTAACTTTTATTTCATTTATTTCTTAATTAATATAGGAGATATTTGACTGTGGAAGCTCTTCCATATTCATTTTTTGATTAACATAGTCAGTTGTCCTACGAAATTAGACTGCGGAAGCTCTTCCATATTAATTATAATTTAGGGCCAGAGAGTGGAGCCGGAGTTAAGAGTTTGGTACATATCGGAAATGGGTTTAGGGTCAGTGCTACTGCTACTTGTCCCTTTCATTCAGATTTTTGTGTTTCATTAAGGACCAAATTTCAATATACAAATTGATTGAAATTTTAATGTTGGTTATTGGAATAATGAAGTAGTTGTGGGCCTTCAATCGCATAAAACAAAAGCTTCTCTGATTCCTCGGAGGTGTAAATTTTGCACAGCTTAAAGCCTAGACATTGACTGAGTCCTTTTGGAGTTTTTAAATGTTTGAACTGCTTTATATTTCTCACATTCATATTTTATGTGCTGAAAATTACAATTATATATATTTTATTAAAAGTTGCATTTCTCTCACCATCTTTTTTCACGATGCTCATGAAAAATGATTTTACTGTTAAAATAAATGAATTTTCATAGGTAGGTAATCATAACCTAAATATTTAATGTGGTACATCTGAGACTACACATTTAATTGGGCATTTGATCAGGATACCCAGCTAGAGCATGTAGCTGGAGTTAAGAGTTTGTTACGTATCAAAGGGTTTAAGGTCAGTGGTACTGCTTCTCGAACCCCTTTGCAAAAGAAGATATTATTAATTTATGTTCCATTTATTCAATATATTTCAACACACACAAACACACAAAAGAATAAATTTCTAATAATAAAAAGCATAAATTTCTAATAAACAAATTGTGGGCGCAAAAAAGACGATGATGTTTTTAACAAAGAAACCAAACAGTGATTTTTTAAACGTACCAATGTACTCCAAATATTATTATATACATGATATACACACACACACACACATATGCCTATATATATATTAAAAAAATAGGGTACCAGTAATTTGGTATATTATTAATACGTTATATAATCTAAATTTCTGTAAAAATTAGTATTTTGATATGTTATTTATTTTTTTATTGGATACATACCAAGCTACTTATACATTTATATTGTCACAATTTTAGTATGTAAAAAAGCTAACACCAAGTTATGTGTAACCCTAAAACCTATCGGTACGTTTCAAGCCAAAATTCAATTGGGCATGGCACATTTCAATTTAGTAAGCATACATTTTAATTCGGTATGAATGCGTTTTAGTTTAGTATAGGTACGTTTCAATATGAGAATAGATTGTGCTGGTACATTTCAATGTTTTTTTTTAAATAGTGATGGTACATTTCAATTCGATCATACTTGAATCTCAAGAGATGAAAATAACCATTAACGACAATAGTTATCGTAATGAAGAACAAAGTATCACACAACTGTTAATTTTAATTTTAATTTTAATTTTCTCTATTCTTATCAGATCTTAACAAGTCAGGTCATTTTACTTGTTAATTTTAATGGGTAAAATGACACGACTCGTTAAAAACCCGTTAAGATAATGGATATGCCACGGCACGACCGGTAAGTAACATAGATTACATGAAAAAGCATGAACACGGCAAACATGACCCGTTTGCCGTGTCTAACTTGAGTAATAATCCAATCATTTAGAGCCACATTATTTAGTTTATAAAATTTTGTTTAAAGATTTAGCCTACCTAACATTACTTTTTAGTTTAATATACTACATTGTTGGGACGTTTTGAGAGTGTTTGTGGTCCCATGACCAGTGTACATGTTTTTTTTTTCCTAGGATGTTTGAGGGGATATATCCAAAGTCCCAGATAAGTGAGCCCCCGCTTTGCTGGGACTGGTTGAGACTAATATGTCTAACAACTTCTATAGTACGTACTTAGCTAGGCAGATGAATGCTAGTTGAAATGTGAGGTCAATAGTCCAATAAAACAGTTTGAAATGGCAATCATGTCCTTTTAAATTTCAGTAAATAAATATTATGTATAACAGTGGAGATTATAACAGTAATTTTATTATTGCACACCTGTACTGCCATACAAACCCTTTCTCCATTTTTTTTGGTCAAGAACCCTTTCCTCTATATATTAATTTACATCACGATTCTTTCCCAAAATATTTAAAAAAAAAACTTACACCACAATAGTACTACTAATAGAGAGAGAGGAAATGTTACGTCAATGCATAAGGCTCACCAATTGATTTTGTTTTTAAGGTTGCATGCATGAAGAAAGTTGAAGTCGAATTGTAAAATCAATCAATAATTTGGAGGTGAAGTTCATTCTCGACAATTCGTCTATATAAAAATCCTATTTCCTATAACCAAAATTTTTTTACTAAGATAAAACATCAATAATTCGACGAGCTAGCAAAATGTGATGCATATGCAACTTATGAATCTATATAATGTCTGTCTCTATAAGACTATAAAAATGGAATAATCCCTTACACCAAATTCATATATGTATAGCTCAAATATCCCATAGAACACCCTTAGCTAATGCATTCTATAAGAAACTAAAGCATGACCCTTAAGAAAAATGATCTTAATTATTATCCTACTCTTTATCATCACCTTCATCTCGTTTCTTCCATATTACAATAATTTACATGATAACTTACTCAACAACTAAATTTGATTTTCAAGTGAATTATTTGTACTTTAACAAAATCAACACGATAAAATCAATTGATAGTATGGACATGACCTTGATCATCAAGCGTGGCAAAACCTCAAACGATAGATTTGTTAAATTAGATGTTAGATTAAAATATGGCTTATAGGATGATTTTTTTTTTTTTTGGTCAAACGATAGATTTGTTAGATTAGATGTTAGATTAACTACCGACTGGCTTGAATCCACACCGTCATACAATGGCTCAACTCTTTTTCATCATTGTGGTAAATGGCCACTCACCTTTTAGAATGAAATTTGTAAGGTTAGTCTTTTTTATCATTCTTGCGTTGCATAATGTTAAAATTACTTTTTAATTTGACTAGAAGCAGGAGAAAAGTTCTAATAAAATTGTTTCTATTAAAATAAAATAAAAAAATGGATACATAAATTTATAAAAAAAATTAAACAAATCCAGGGGCATCTTTTCCCCTTCTTTATCTCTGTTGGACAGAACCCCAGAAACTTAACACTCGAAGGTGTCGCTTTCCTCCTCCTCCTTCCAACGCCGTTCACCTTTACTCCTCCATTACACCTCCAAGCCCTTACTCCTCCATTAAACTTGAAGTTGCTTTTTCTCGTACTTGTTCATTGATGATGAACCCTAATCTCAACTCCCCCAAATGTGTGTTTGCCTATAAAATGAATGCTGCCACCACCACCACCACCACCACCACCACCTTCAGACAGATAACAATCAAAATATGGCTGCATTCTCCTTTCCATCCTACCTTTCTACCCCTGCCTCCAACAACAACACCACCACCCGGGTCTCTGCAAGATTACCAAATGTTTCTCATCAACATTTGGCCTTCTCTTCCACTATCGCTTCATCTTCATCATTAACCCTTAAATGCCCAGTAATATCCCTACCTGCGCCCAGCAACACCACCCTGAATAAGGGTGAAATTGTTGCAGACAACCATTTTCGGTTCCACCCTTCGGAGAGACCCCGCTCTCTCAAGGCTGTACGTACCTTGATGCACGCTGCTAAGTACAAAAATCTTGGAAAATCCCAGAAGAAAGCCTACAAAATTGCAGTTGAAGAGCTGATGGCTGAAAGAGTTGTGGTGATGGAGGATATCAAGGATTACAATGCTATGAAGGAATTTATTAAAAAGGGGGTATGGGTCCCGGATTTCATGATCGAGAATGATACCAATCCTCATTTCAGGGATACACTGCAGGAGAAAACCCTGAAGCTAGGAAATACACTACGTAGAGAGCACGAGAAAGTGATGAAGAAGCACTGAGTAGTACTCTAAAGAGAGAAGGAGAGAGTGATTATCGAAGAAGCACAAGTTATCAGTGTAGGGTTTAGGTTGTCAAGGATCGAACAAGAACCAAGTTTACAATGTGTGTTTTAAATTAGGTAACTTTGTTTTAAATTAAGTCCTTCAAATGCGTTAGGTTAGGTTGTTTTAAGGGTTTCACTGTTCTCTACATTTGACTATGTGGTTGTTAAGAAAGTGATCTATCTATACATTTTTCTTTTAACGTATCGGCTTTCATTAAGTTTTTCTTGAGAAATTTGTAAAACTAGCCAAAATTTAAACTATGAATAGAATTTTAGGCAATTAATTAATTAATTAATTTTTTTTTTAATCATTGTAACCAAATTTTAACATAAGAGTACTTAAAACACTGTTGTTGACTAAATTTGCTAAAGATATGTTTTGTAACTTGTGTTCTTTCATCCTAATCGGCTTTCCCTGATGGCTCCGCCTCCACTCCCACTTTGTTAACAAGTTCACGATGAATTAAAGTAGAACAAAAAAATTACCCCATAAACATGAGATTTCTAACATTGAGAACCGCTCACCACCAACCATATCTTCATTTACCAAATTATATGAGTGTAATTTTAATAATTTTTCTATTTGATGCCTCCGATTATATGCAATACAAAAGGTTGTGTGGATGGATTACAGTTTCAATGTTGTGATGCTTGAGGTAGCTGGATGGGCCTTGTGATTAGAAAAAACAAATTGAAAAAATTTCTCAGATCGCTCACAAAAACGATCTAAAGAGAATGACTGCACACAATGGATAAGAATTGTAGTATTTTCATGTCAAATTTTGGTTACAATTACGTTACATGCATCACCGTTCACCAAGACATGAACACCCTTGGCTCGTATCCTAATAGTCACAAAACGGTCTAATATGACGAAAAATGAAAAAGTATTACATAACACAACAAAAAAAATAAAAATAAAATAAAGGTTCTTTCCTTGATATGCATCTCCCCCACAAGTACCTTGTGTCGATCCTCCAAAGTTATGTACTATCCGTTTTACCTTCCAATGATCCATCCCTAATCAATTTCAAACCGAGACTCTTGAACCGATCTGATGAATACTGCCTTGATGCTTTTCCTCCAATCTGTCCCGGCCTTCATCATTGCGGCAAACTCCTCATAACTTATTCGTCCATCCTGCATCATGGAGAGGGACTCAGTGTGACTTCTAAGCAAATACTAGAACAAGAAAATTAATGGTTTTGGTTCATAAGGTAGCAGCACATCACTTTTTGTTTCTAGATAAATTGCCAACCTAAGAATATACAGCACACAAGCCCGTATTTTCATAGTAGCAACTAGCAGTTTTAGCCTGCGCGTTGCCGCGGGAATGTCAAATGCATTAGAAGTAGTGTAAATAAGTGTCATTGATAGTATAACGTATTGCTGGTCCAGGACATCAACTCTGAAAGCATAAAGGTTTAATCATTCGTAGCAGATTGTCAAAAACCAACCACAGTCGAGTTAATATCCATTGAGGTTCCCACAAAATCTGGTTTGCCGTTGGAAAAAAATGTGCAACTTTATTTTAACCAAAAGTCCGAAAGAAAATAACATATAAAGCATTTCAAGATTGGCATGACAATCCTGTAACAGCTATCTAATCCCAGGAAGCCCAACCTTGGCAAACATTAACAATTAAAAGAAAGAATAACCTAGTTCATAAAAGAGCCTATTTTCCAGTATGAGGTTAGGTAGATTATGTAACACCACTAACCATCATTTTGTTCCAACTTCTTGAAGCTTTCAACTGCAGCATCGATGTCATTGAGTGTCATATAGGTCTGCAGCCAGCAAGATGCAGAGAAATTAGATCATTAACAGCAACCAGAAGGCTTTATGAATTCTAGCCAATTAAAGATTATTACCTGGCCTTGGCAAAACAAAGCCTTCACATTATCTTCTCAATCATGCAAAGCAAAGTCTGTCCAATCACGCAAAGCCTTCACCTATTTGTGCCAAATGTTAAACAGAGAAATCATAAACACAATATGTGACAATATTAAAAAGATTGATAGGTTAGCACACTTAAGTCTAAAACTTATCATGATATTGCAAAGTTTTGTATGAGCAAATTTACTATAAAAAAATAGCTTGAAATAGCTTGAGTTCGGTATTGGGCTTCAATTTTTTAAGCGAATCAAATTCGAGTCAACTCATCTATAACTCTGAAAAAAATCTTTTATCCATTAAACACTTAACTCGACACAAGACGAGGCAATCTGGTATATTTTTATGGATCTATAGACAGCCTCTTGCAGAGACCATGCATGACACAGTGGTTTCTATATCTGCAAATAGAAACAGCAATTGAATTCAAACAAATAGGGGCAGAAAACCATATCAAACATTTGTGGTGAGTACATACCAAAAAACAAACTTGTGGTGAGTGGCTGAGTGACTGAAATCACCTTATCCAATATAATTTTTGTGTCGAGAAAAATGAACCCTATAATATATATACCTTGAACAGTGACCAAAAGCGGACAACCATTTATGGGTTCGGTCCCTTTGGCCCCTTTGCCTTTGGGAGAATATTCCTATAGCGCCAGTTCTGGTTTCTCTGCAGACTCGGAATGGTTATTATTTACTTGAACCTCCAAAAATAACAAAGCAAAAGCAGGCAGTGCAAAATGATCCCGAAAAAAGGGAGCACTTGTGAGCAAAAAGGTCACATATGATATCCGCAGTCAAGATACATAACATAAAAGCCAATTGCATCAATTTAAAAAAAAAAAAAAAGCATGAAAAATCAGAGCAGTAAGAAGTAAATGAGTACCTGAGGGTGAGGGTGAGGGTGTGGGGGTAGATAAGGACCCTGTGCCTAAAAAAGTGAACCCGTTCATAAAGGTAGAGAAGAGTTGAGCAGTGTTTCCTCAGCACAAACAAAGCGCTGCTTGTTGGGGAGAATATGAAAACACCTCCCACTCCCTCCATTTCTTCTCAGCAACTACCTACACACATTATATATATAATTAAGTACATATGATTTTCTTTTATCTTTTATTTTAAAAGTGAAAAATTAATAATTCATTTTTAATTTAGTGAAATGAAGAACGACAGATAAAATAGATAGCCAAACCTTCTCAAAGCCACCCCTACTTATTACATCCACATACAAATTCTCCCCTCTTGAATTCACATATATAAACAGCAATTTATATGGAATCAAAGATCCATACTTCTATAATTACACTAAAAGTTTAAAACCACCTTTAAATATTCTATAAAAAAAATAAAAAATAAATCTCAGAAATGCGTATCAGTCCAATGTCTCAAGTTCTCAGTGTGGGGAATTACTGATTAGAATAGTTAATTCTCTGGTCCTTTTGAATGAATCAAGCATGCCATTTGAAAACCAATGTAACTTTTGTCCATATTGCCTAGACCATTGAACCAAAACAGGACAATTTCACTACAAAAATCCAATTTTCTTAATTTTGAATGAATCAAGCATGGCATTTTAAGACTTTGTATAAAAGATTATATAAACCAACTAAAAATCCCATCTTTTCCTACTTTTGAATGAATCAAGCATGTCATTTCAAAACATATATAACTTTAGTCCTAAAACCAAATTCACAAAACACACACACATGCACAGACACTAACTAAATTGCAATTTCAAAACAAAAGTAACTTTTGTTCTTAAAACCAAGAACCCATATGCATACCAAACTCACAAATCTTATTTTCCAGACAGAGGTCAAAATCCAAATGAAGGAAAGTCTACCTTCTCAAGGTGTAGTTCTCCACCTGGTATTGCACCCTCCCAAATCCTCTGCACATGGTACACTGCAATGCCTTCCAACCATTGTAAGTTCCACAATTCTTGCACTTCAAGACTACAGTTAAGAAATCATCCAACTTCAATACACTATGAACCTAGTAAGGTCATCAAGTTCACCAATAAAAAAATTCACAGCTAAGATTTTCTGATACCTAATTTCGCAGCTTAGAGAGCAACCATCAACAGTACCATGATTTTGGAAATTTACACAAAACGTTCTAAATTGTTGTGTGCAAATTACTTCTGAATGAAAGAGAATGGGGGCCCAGCACAATAAAAGTAGTATACTACAAAAAAAAAAAATAGAAAGGCAGCACCTTTACACAAAAATACATAATTTTCATTTTCTATAGTTTTAGCATGTTTTTTTGTTAGATGATCAATCTACACACACACGCATATGTACATGGATATATACAACATAGAAAATATGTTAGGATTTTGGCTCGTCAAATATGTCCTAGTTGGTTTAGGATTGTTTTAGGAAACCTAGAGGTATACCGATTCTTGTCCTAGAGGGATTAGGAAAGAATTTCAGTTTCCTTATTCAATTTAGATTTGGATTTCTAGAAGTCTATTTGGTTTTGGATAAGTGTAATTTCCTAATCCACTTAGAAATAGGAATTCAATCAGCCTTGAGACATGTAAGCCTACCCTATGCCTATAAATAGGGTGTGGCAAGGCTGATTTTTACAAAGAGAAAGAAAGCAGCCAGACAGCCAAGAGTTTTGAGATTAGTTCTAGGGTTTGCAAAAGTTATGTAATCTCTATTATTAATCAAAGGAGCAGTGATTTCTCTACCTAGAGAAATCACAACTGGATGTAGGCAAAAGTTCTGCCGAACCAGTATAATTCTTGTGTGTTTCTAAGTTTTCTAATATTTGCTAGTTTAGTCTATTGCCGTTGGTTACATTAAAGAACAAGGTCTAGTGTGCAGTTTTTTTCAACAATTGGTATCAAGAGCCAAGATCAAGGTGTTCTACGACGTCAAAAGGGAAGATGAATGCGGATCAAGAACTTGCGTTAAAGCCCTTTGATGGCAAGGATGACTTCACGTACTGGCAAAGGATGATGAAGAACATACTGATACAGCAGGATTTGGATGATGCACTCGATGGTGAGAAGCCGGAAAACATGGGAGAGGCGGCATGGATTAAGGTTCTCAAGAAGGCCAAGAGCTCCATCGAGATCCATCTCACAAGATTAGTTCGATCACACATCATCGAAAAGATGACTGCCCAGGAAGCATAGGAAAAGTTGGAGAATGTTTATATGGGCAATATCGTGTCTAATAAACCTTTTCTAAAGGATGAACTATTCAGGCTTCGACTAGAAGAATGAGGTGATATTGAAGATCACGTGTGCAGGTTCCAGAATTGCATGGCTAATCTTCAGAAGGTCGAAGAAACTCACAAAGATGATGATATGGCTATCATCTTGCTGAGGTCTCTACATTCATCTTTCAAGCACTTTCGAACAACTCTAATGTTTGGAAAAGAGTCCCTGAAGCTTGAAGATGTAATTCAAGCTCTTCAGTCGTATGCTAAATTGGATGATACAACTGAAAGCTCTCAAGGCCTTTATGTCAAAGGCAAGGAGAGGGGTGGGAAAAGATAGAGGACGAGAAAACTGGCAATAGAGATAGGTCAAAATACAAGAAGAAAAAGGAAAAGAAGGAAGGTTGCTTTGAATGTGGTTCAGTCGATCATTGGAAGAGGAACTGCAAGATTTGGAAAGAGAAGAATGCCAAGATGGAAGGAAGCTCAGGTTCAGCTAGTGCAGTCATCAAGCATGAGAGTGATGGGGAGCTTCTTTTAGTAACATTGGGCTCCAAGGCTTGCACAAATTGGATTTTGGATACCAGATGCACGTTTCATATGTGTGCAGTAAGGGAATGGTTCGATACTTACAAGGAAGTCAGTAGTGGGGAAGTCTTAATGGGGGATGATTCTTCATGTCCCGTAAGAGGAATTGGCACTGTTCGAATCAGAATGTTCGATGGGATGATACGAGCTTTGGGGAACGTCAAATATGTCCCTAGACTAAGAAAGAATTTGATTTCCTTGGGTACTTTAGATGAGGCCGGTTATAGGTACAAGTCTAAAAAAGGAAGACTCAGGGTAACCAAAGGATCGCCAGTGGTAATGCGGGGCGACCTACAACCCAATAAGTTGTATAAGTTAATTGGGACCACTATAGTCGGGGGAGCAGCTGTTTCTATAAACCAGAGTATAAAAGACAAGACTGAAGTCTGGCATCATAGGCTAGGGCACATAAGCCAGAAAGGGTTGCAAGAATTACACAAGCAAGGCCTGTTGGAAGGCGTGTCATCTTGCAAACTGGACTTCTGTGAATACTGTGTTCTCGGAAAGCAAAGAAAAGTATCATTTGCAACTAGCAGTGTAGATAACCGAAGCAGGGAGCAACTCAGCTATATTCACTCAGATGTTTGGGGCCCTACACCAACTAAATCAAATGGTGGAGCCAGGTATTTGTTACTTTCATGGATGATTTTTCTAGGAAGGTTTGGGTTTATTTCATGAAGCAGAAATCTGAGGTTTTTGCAAAGTTCGAGGAATGGAAAACAAAAACCGAGAATCAAACTAGAAGAAAGATCAAGTACCTGAGAAGTGACAATAGAGGTGAATATACAAGTAATGATTTTACCGATTACTGCAAACAGGAAGGCATCATAAGGCAATTCACAGTAAAGAAGAATCCCCAATAAAATAGAGTTGTTGAGAGGATGAACCGAACTCTCATGGAGAGAGAGGAGCATGCGATTTCATGCAGGATTGCCTGATAGTTTTTGGGCAAAGGCTGTTAATCATGCAAGTTATTTGATTAACACATCACCATCTACAGTTCTCAATTTTAAGAGTGCAGAAGAGGTATGGTTTGAGAAGCCGGTGGACTATTCCAAGCTAAGGGTGATCGGCTGTAGTGCTTACACACATATTCCAAATGATGAAAGGTCCAAGCTCAAACTAAAGTCTACACATTGCATTTTCTTAGGTTTTGAGAAAAGAGTTAAAGGTTTCAAGCTTTGGGATTTCAACAAGAAGAAAAAGGTTGTCAGTCGAGATGTTGTCTTTGATGAAACAACCATGCCTCTGAATAAAGTCTAGAGCAGTAGGGAGAAGACGGACGATGCTGAAATTGAAGCAACAAAGATTCCATTAATCAATTCAGATGAAGAAGCTCAGGTGGAGCAAATCGAGGAAGAGGCCGAATCTGATGGTTTTGAGGAAGAAGAAGAGCATCAACATCGTTCACTAGTTAGGAATCAGGTGGAGCAAGAAACAGGACAGATTGAAGGCACTTCAATCCGCCAGATATCCCAAAGGGGTCAAACTCCAACGAACAATTCACCTGCATTCCAGAGATGCATAGCACTAGACAAACCTAAGCGGAACAAGAAGAAACCTAACAAGTTTGGGTTCAACCAAGACGAAGTTAATTATGCTCTTAACATTAGTCAAGGAGATCCAACTACTTAGCAAGAAGCTATAACAAGTGATAAGCGAGATAGTTGGATAAGTGCTATGATAGAAGAAATGGAGTCTATTTACAAGAACTCTGTTTGGGAGTTGGTTTCTAAGCCCAAAGACAAAAAGCTAGTTGGATGCAAGTGGGTATTTAGGAAAAAGGAAGGACTACATGAACAAGATGTCGTGAGATTCAAAGCGAGGGTCGTGGCTAAGGGGTACTCACAAAAGGAAGGGGTGGATTATGATGAGATCTTTTCACTTGTAGTCAAGCATACTTCTATCAGATTGCTTTTAGCAATGGTAGCTCAGCATGACATGGAGATTGAGTAGATGGATGTGAAGACAACATTTCTTCATGGGGATCTAGAAGAGACAATTTACATGGCTCAACCAGAAGGGTTTGTTGAATATGGGAAAGAGAACCTAGTATGTCAGCTAAGGAAGTCCTTGTATGGCCTAAAACAGTCTCCAAGATAGTGGTACAAGAGGTTCGATTCCTTCATGCTGAAAATTAATTTTAGAAGGTGTTTATATGACTGTTGTGTGTATTATCATGTGTTCCAAGATGGGATGGTCATATTGTTATTGCTATATGTGTACATATCTATTTTGACGTTATCGTATTATATGTACATATTTTTTACCATACGTTATTATATAATTTCGACTTTATATCTTTATAAAGTATGTTTCTACTATTATGATGATGGGGGAAGAAAGTAGGAGCTTGGAGGCATGAAAGAGGATTTTGCAACCCGCTCGCGACAATATGGCACATTCTCTTTGATGCAACTACTATATATATATATATATATATATATATATATATATATATATATATTCTTTCCTATCTTTGAGTACTTTACATAGTAAGTCATTTTCAAATTTCGAGGCGAAATCTTCTTAACGGGGGTAAATTTTAACAACCTGTCCCAAATGTTACGGAACGTCGAGGGCGATTTCGTAATTCCACTTTGGTTTGAAAGATATTTTGTTTTTGTTGCCTTTAAACCTTAATTAGTGTGCCAAGTGGGACCTGTTTCCAACTTAAGTCCATTCGTTCTACCACGTGTCACCTTTCCCCACCCCATACCTCTCGGATCCCTCTTTTCCCTTAGCTTCATCACTTTATCACCCCTATTATTCCTGAGAGCACACTCACGCTCCAACCTTCCCTTTTTCTCCTTTTCTTCGCTCTAATCTCCCTCGAAGCTCCTCATCTATCTCGTTCTTCTCATTCCTCTACAAGTGCAGAGTGATCGTTGCACATTGGTAACCGGCGCAAGATTTGGGGGAGATCCGACGAGTATGACCACCTTTGATTTGGTGAGTCTCGAACTATTTTTGTTTATCTCTGGATGTTTGCTTTGATTTCTAAAATATATTTATTCGTACTTGGTGAAGGTTTAATTTGAAAATTACTCGGAGAAAACCTCCCTAGATTATCGCGAAGAATGCCGTGACTTCCCGATCACGACTGGAACTAAGTATGGTATGATCCTCTTCCTCACCCTTGCGGCTTCCTTTCTATAGTTTACATCGTCGAGTTTAGTTAGTTTCGAGGTTGACCAGAGCTTGAGAAGCTCCGACGTTCATCTCTGTAAAGCCGGTCTAAAAATCGGGTCAAAATTATAATCGGCCCCGGGTCTTTGGGCCATGAACCTTGGCCCAAACCTTGGCCCTTTAAGCCCAAACCCAATTAAACCCAGGCCCAACCTTGCGGCCCAACCCAGAACCTAGGCCGCGCATGGGTCCGTGCGTAGGCCTGCGCATAGGTCCATGCGTAGGCCTGCGCTTGGGCACGCGTTAGCGCATGGGTCCATCAGAGGTCTTGTGCTCTGCCGCCGTCCACGGCGGTGCTGGCAACTTTTTCGGCGACCCAAAATGGAGTGTGGCAGCGCGTGGTGGTACCCTAGATCCTTCCTTATGTTTTTTGACGTCCTGAATCCGTTAATGACATCTGTTTCCCGAAATTCAACTGTTTTAATATAGTTTTATTAATTGGTATCTTTATGTGCTTAGGTGCAATTGTTTATGGCATTTCCGTCCTCTCTTGTTTGCATGGCTCTTCGCCAATGGTGTGAGGTAGTGGGCCCCTTCTAAAATGGATATTTTACTATTAGAAATGCATACATGAAAAACATGATTTAATGGTTATGTTTTATGAAACTTTATGAGTAAATTAGATTTACACTTTATGATATTCTTGCTTTATCGATTTTACGTTTTTTGTAGTATATATGATTGATGACTATATACTACGAATATGTTTTGCGATATGATATTTTAGCTACTGAACTCCAATTAAGATATATATATATATATATATATATTACAAATATTTTGTTAATGTTTTTATGTACTTACTTAGTGGTTACTTAACGGTCCTGCCTACGGGCGAATGTAGCCTACGGGCGAATGATACTCATATGGATTCGGCTGGGCATTTGGTTGGTGCCTACGGGCAGAAGATATTTATATTGGCTTCAACCAGGAGATATAAGACGTGGCTTTGGTTGGGAGATATTATATACGGCTACGGCCGAGTGTGGGTTGGGTGTGGGTTAGATACTTATATATTGCTACGGTCGGGTGTGGGTTGGTAGCTTTGGCTGATTATGATAAATATTATTATATATAGCCTTTGGGCAAATGAAGTTACACACACACACACACACACACACACACACACACATGCCTTATGCTACTATTACTAAGCACATTATATACAATACATGTTTTATGAAAGGTTTTATGGCATGCTAGGGTTTTCGGAAGAAAAAAAAAACCTATTACTTATTATGCTTTACAAGTTTTCTAAATCTGGGGGTTAGTACGTTAAAGTTTTAACTGTTTTCGTATTACTTATATATATCAACTTGGTCTACTCATGTTTGTTTTGCGCGCCCTCAGGACTTAGAATTGAGACGTACAACCCCAGCGTCAAGACACTTCTGCATCGGCATCTTCGAGTCCTCTAGGTGTAGGACCTATCATTTTGTTCATTCAATTTTATATTACTCCTTTTTAGTGTCTTGATTTAGTTGTATGCTCTGAACACGTTCCCTTAATTGCATATTCATTATAATTAAATTTACAAGTTTTATTTATGTCGATTAATTGTTCTTAGTTCTCATGCATCCTAATATGGCTTCGTCACCTTCGGCTGTCGGCCAACACGAGCCTACCCTGGTGTTTTGTGAATATCAAGATCAGGCGTGCCAAATAAACTCTTGTTCTTTGATCTAGATGAAAATTTTAGAGAAACTGTGAAGCTTGGAAACAATTCTAGCATCTGTGTTATGAGTAAAGGG
The DNA here is from genome assembly GCF_963583255.1 of Pyrus communis. Taxonomy (NCBI): domain Eukaryota; kingdom Viridiplantae; phylum Streptophyta; class Magnoliopsida; order Rosales; family Rosaceae; genus Pyrus; species Pyrus communis. The sequence continues at coordinate 20,858,324 of NC_084811.1, forward strand.
AATATTAAAAAATTCGGTTAAATGGTAGCATGCAAACAATCACTAGTGTATTTTATGTCCCATAACTAAAGAGTAATTTGTTTAGTCTTGGTCAACTACAAGAAAAGGGTTTCGCAATCCTTATTTAGAAAGACAACTGTCAGATCCATCATCTGGAGAAGGGGTTTATTGCATAAGCCAAAATGACAACAAATTGGATGTTCCCTCTATGCACACAAATTCCATGTGATGATCAAACTTCCTTCACTTCAACCACACAAGACACAACATGGTTATGACACTATCGTTATGGGCACCTAAACTCTAATGGATTGAAGACCTTGGAGCAAAAAAAGATCGTTAGATGAATGCCTTAAATTCAGACTACTTCAAAGATATTCGAGGATTGCCTTATTAGAAAGCAATATCATGACTTATTTCCGAAAGAGAGCACATGGATAGCCATCGAAGTACTATAATTGGTCGTAAGACATGGATTTATTTTTTGGGAGAAAAATCTGAGGCCATTGATGTAGTTAAAAAGATTTCGTGCACATGTCGAAAAAGAAACTGGAAATTGCATAGACTTTTCGTATTGATTGTGGCGGTGAATTCACATCACATGAAATTACTAACTTATGTGAAATGAATGGAATTTGTAGACAGCTTACTGTAGCCTATTCATCACAATAGATCAAGGTGATAGAAAGGAAAAATCATATATTATGAACATGGTACAAAGCATGCTGACAAAGAAAGACATCCCAAACAAGTTTTGTCCAGAAGCTGTTAACTGAAGTGTTCATGATTTAAACAGAATCCCCACACTTGTTATTAAAAACATGACACCTGAAGAAGCATGGATTGAACACAAACCAATTGTTGATCACTTCAGAATATTTGGATGTCTAGCTTATGCACATGCACTTAATAAAAAAAGAGGTAAACCTGATGACAAAAGTGTGAAATACATGCTACTTGGTGTTAGTGAGGAATCAAATGCTTATAGGCTGTACAATCCAGTCACTCAGAAGATCATTATTAGTCATGATGTTGTGTTTGGTGAAGGCAACAGTTGAATTGGGGCAACACTATATCTAAATCAATTCCATTTGATTTGGATATCAATGATAAAAGAATGATTGATGTGCAAATCTTAGAAGATATCTTGTCAAATGTTCCAGTAAGTGAAAACATAACAGAACATGAAGAACAATCTTCTAAAGATTTGATGACAAATGTTCTAGCAAATGAACCTTCTGAGGGTCAGGTCAACCTTCAAACTCAGATCCTCAGTGGATCAAGAAAATGTCTTTTTTTATGACAAACTATGTAAGCGGAGATGAATTATTAGATGATGATATTGTTACTCATCATGCTTTGTTCGTAGACAGTGATACATTTCTATTTGAGGATGATGTTAATAATGTAAAGTGGAGGAAAGCTATGGATGCAGAAATATAGGCAATCGAGAAAAATGATACTTAGGAATTGACTGATCTTCCAACAGAAGAAAAAACCATTGGGGTTAAATGCTTCTTCAAAACAAAGCTCAACGAGAAATGAGAGGTTGACAAATACAAAGCGCACCTGATGACAAAGGGATACATGCAAGATATGGAGTTGAATATGCTAAAGTGTTTATACCGATTGCAAGACATGATAACATCTACTTGGTGGTATCATTGGCAGCATAAAACTTTTGGCTTGTTTATCAACTTGACGAGAAATCAGCCTTCTTGCATAGTGAGTTAAATGAGAAAGTTTTGATTGACCAACCTCCATGTTATGTGCAAAAAGGTAATGAGAATAAGATGGGTATAGCCGTATAGATGCTTACTTCTCATAGGCAGGATTCCAAAAGCGTCCTCATGAGCATACTTTGTTCGTCAAATCTGGAGGAGGAGGTAAATTTTTTTATTGTTTTTATATACGTAGATGATTTGATATTCTCTGGAAATGATGAAGCCATGTTTGTTGAATTTAAAATCATCGATGATGAATGAATTTGATATGACTAACCTGGGCAAGATGCGTTACTTTCTTGGTACTGAGGTGGTTGATAGGAGCATATTCATGCGACTTAAATGGCTTGTTCTCGTGCATTTACGTTATGTTTCTCTCGTTATTTTAGTCCTTTATGCTTCTTTTGTGTGTTTTCAGGTTCTAAGGGCCTAGGGAGCAAGAAAGTGCATTTTGAGGCCATTTGGAGCATTTTTGGGCATGGATTGGATAGCTTATCCATGGAGCCAAGAGGATGGACGAATTTGAAGGCCTTGTATTCACTTTGGACATAAAACAAAGGGCCTAGCCCATTCTCTCTTATTCTCTCCCTTATAGCCATGCAAAGAACCATCCATTCCATCAAAAACAATCCATCAATTCACATGCAAAACCACCATTAACACACATGCACCCAAACAAAGCCAACCTAGCTAACCCTACATGCATTCTTTATTCACTCTTCATCATTGCATTCATTCTCCAAACACTTTCATTAATTAAAACACATTTGCACCTCCACTCATTCTTTCCCCAAAGCCGTGCATTCCCAATCCCTTTCCAACATTTCACATGCATTTCCACCTTGGTCATGCTTTCCCATTTCATTATTCATTCACTTTGCATTCATTCAAATCACCCACATGCACTCTTAATCATTCATCCATTTCACCACAAATCCCTCTTTGCCGTGCAAATGATATTCCCTTCACATTCAACACATGCATTCACACACCAACTCACACTTCCTTTGCCGTGCATTCCTTATGACCATTTTCAGATTTCCTCTATGCATTCACATGCATTTCCAACCTAGCAACACCCCTTTAATCATTCCTAGATACCACTCACATGCCTTCACATTCATTTTCAACAACAATCACTTCAAATGTCATGCATTCACATGCATTTACACAACACCAAAACATCCTTGCTGTGGGCATTCTTTGCATTTCCAGCATCTTCACATGCCTTTCCAGCTTTCCCTTAGATTTTCAGCAACTTCTCTTAATCATTGCAGCCACCTACATGCATTATTTATTAAATCTTCATCATGCATCCAGATTTTCAACAAGAAAACATCCTTGCCGTGGGCATTCTTTGCATTTCCAGCACACACACACACCTTCACATGCAATTCCAGCTTTCACATGCTTCCCTAGCTGTTTGTCCATCATTAATTAGCCACTTGCATGCTTAAACAAACAGCCATTTATACCTTCATTCTCCTATAAAAGCCCTTGCATTCCCATCATTCAAGAAGATCTCATTTTCATACACAACATACCACATTCACTCTCCACCTTCTTTAGCCGTGAGTCCCCCTTCCCTTATAATCCAAACACCACTCCTCATCCATTTCCATAATCCCCCAAACCTCACCTTAGACCTTGTGCTACAACAACGAGGAAGATAAGAGGGCCTAAACGTTCATACAATTCAAGTTTGAGTTGTTGGAATGTTTAGGTGTTTCTTTGATTTCAAAGTTTAAATCTAATTCTCTTTGTTTTGTACGTATGAGGAATGGAAGAGAAGAGTGCCTAAACGTTCATACAATTCAAGTTTGAGTTGTTGGAATGTTTGGTGTTTCTTTGATTTCAAAGTTATGAGGAACTAAAACCCCCTTTAGCTAGGGGGTGATTCGAAACTATGTTTATATTTGCAATATGAATTGATTAACTTTCGTTGGAATTTCATAAGTTGTTGATTCAATTTGTTTAACCGTTTGATTGATAACTTATTTATGTATGTTTATTAAGAATGCGCGCTTAATTTTCATGCATGAATATGACGCTAGAATATAAGTGAGTTTCACCTAATTGTTATGAACGTATATTCACAAGTAGTGGAGGTTGCTTATAAACAATCGCGTTAAATGAATTCTTGGCACGAGTTTCATGCTCATCATAGTAACGAATGCCTCGTCAACACTTATAGTTTTCATGTTGCTTAATGATCTTTGATTGTATCTTTATTGTGCTGTTCACGTAAAGGACTTTTGGAGAATGTTGTGAATTGCGTTGCGCAAACCCATCCAATTCATTAACTTAAGGAAAACTTGACGGTTAATTTAAGCGGACCTAATTAACCCGGGGCGTTGAGTTTCATAATTTATTGAAAGACCAACTGAGAATCAATCTTGTATGCAAGTGTAACATGTGTGGAGAAGAACCCCTTGGCTATTCCATCATCCATATTTCCATCGCATTCATCTTTACATTTTGCCTTTAATTACAATTTGTGCATTTTAGTTAATTTTCGTCAAATCAAAACCCCCCTTTACTTTCTTGTTCTTTAATGCTTAGAATTCGTTTAGTTTATGTTTTAAAGTATTTTTGAATTCTTTGAGTCTAGTATAGTGTTTTATATTGTGTTTTTACATTTTTAAGTCAAATCCAATTGATTAACAATCCCTCCTAATCCCCGGTCCAGAACGATCCCTACTTACATCATTACTACAATTGTCAAAAAGAGGGTTTAATTTGTGTGCGTATAAATCTCGCATCAAATTTTGGCGCCGTTGCCGGGGATTAGAAAATTTGCTAATTCCTTGGATTGTTTTATTTTCGTTTGTTTTTATTTTATTCCAGTTTCTTAATCTTGTTTTGTTTGTTGTTCTAGGTACTAGTTTATGACTCGGAGTTCTCATCCGATTCGTGAACACATCCTGGAGTGATTGGGTTCTTCGTCCGGCTGCAAGACGTAAAAGAAAGCGCTACTTGGGAGGCAACCCAATGCACTGAATAAAACAAAGCATGTTCATAAAAAAAAAAAAATAAATAAAATAAAATAAAATAAAATTAAAAAAAAAAGATACTAAACATGGAGAAAGATGGAGCCTTCACAGAGGTTGTTTGCTTGAAGCCCCACTACTGGGCAAAACTCTAGAAGCGGAAGGCATAGAAGCGGAAGGCATAGATGCGGGAGGCATAGAAGCGGGAGGCATCGGAGCAGAAGGCATCGGAGCTAGAGCATTCCAGGCCTCAATACTTGGCCAAACGCTGGACGAGCCAGGAAAAATGTGCCTCTGGAAGTAAGCTGCAAGCCTTTGACGGTCACTTTGACGGTCACTTTGTATCCGACCATTGGATTCTTGCAGCTCATCAAGCTTCCTCTTCATACCCGTCGAATAGTTGTTGGCAAGCACGTGCAAACTTCTATTCTCGTGCTTAAGCAGTTTGATCTCCTGCTTGAGACTTTCCACCTCTGCCATCAATGATTCCACCTGACGGGAGCGGGCAAGCAGGCGTTGGCCCATGTTGGACACAGAACTCGCACACTGAACACTAAGTGCGAGGGACTCTTGAACGGCCAACTCATCAGACCGTCCTGACAGCAGCCTACTATCTTTTGGAGTGAGTAGGTTCTTAGCTACTATTGTAGCTGTTGTGGCGTCCTGCATCACAGAGTCTTCACCTGTAAGAGGACCGTTAGAAGATAAGAAAGAAGGGCGCCATACGTTACCTTGACGCGGCGCGCCCGTATCACTGCTGAGACTCAATTCTAAGCTAAGGTTCGATGGGTTTGCCATTTTTTTCAAAAGTGTTCAAAAGAGAAGGGATGGATGGAGTTAAAATTTCAAAGGGCCGGAGACGATGTTCAAGAATGGGAAATCTTCAGAGTGTGTTTGTTGGCGATGATCGATACCTCTATAAGAAGCCAAGGCGACGCGTCCACCGATTCAAAACGCCAGAATTTCCGGCGGAAGTTCGGCGACGTTTTCTCTGCTTTTCAGAAAACGCGTTCAACTTTGTCAAAAGTTCACGTGGAGGTCATCATCGCAGCTACACTTTTGCCGACAAGCGTAAATTTCGGCGACGCTTTCTCTGCTTTTCAGAAAACGCGTGCGACTTTGTCAAAAGAGCTCTGACAGAGCCGCATCCGCACTACCACGTGTCGTTCAGAAAGCGAAGGGGCGCCTGTGCAGAAATCGAAGGGGCGTCCGTTCAGAAATCGAAGAGCCGTTTGCTCAGAAATTGAAGAGACGTTTGTCTACAAGGGTAAAAGAACAGCACCACTTGCTATTAAGAAATCCCTATATATGTCGACCTTCGTCTTTTATGGCAAGGCAAACCTGAAGAAAATGTCCAACTCTTCTGCACCTCTAAGGGCGCTCTCCCAGCAACGCCTTTTGAAATACTCAATTTTTTCTCCCCCAAAGAAGATACCAGAAACCTGGAGTACAAATAAGGTAGAAGGAAACGGTCGATCGAAGCATGTGGAGACAACCACAACAAATACATGTGCTGCTTCATTCGCCGTTTCTTCAAAAGCAAAGGTATCTCATATCATCAAGGTCTAAAGCAAAAGTATCTCATATCATGCTCTTTCCCTATCTTTTCCTTTGCCCTTGTTATTACTCGCATGGCAAAGTAAACGAAAGCAATCAGAGGCACTTGGAGTCAGTCTTCTGTTCTGGAACCGACTGCCTGGAATCCATTCCTGATTGCTTACCTAGCGTTGCTCTCAAGTAGTCATCTTCAACGGTTGACACACTTCCGGAGAAGGGACCACTTCTGCAAGGGGAGCAAGCAAGGCAAGTGAAAATGATACATTGAAGCATGTGGAGACAAACTTAGGCTGAGTTATCCTCCAACCCTTTTCAATACGAATTGGAAAGATTGAACAAAGAAACAGACCAAAGGAGTAAGCTCAGACCTTCGGGGGAGACCAAAAGAATCCTGCTGCCCAGTTCAAGAGTAGCACAAAGGAAAATCAACGATGGGAGGAACCCCTGTGGAATCATCAAGATCAAGCCTCAATGCAATCAACAAAGAGAAGATGGAATTTACACTCCATAACCAGATTTGCGTCCCTAAACTCTTCTCTTTGTTAATTACATTCTGCCATGTTTAGTATGTTTAAGTGCTTTTTGTGTGTTTACTTATGTTTTGTGTGAATCTATGCTTAAAACATTGAGGACAATGTTTGATTTAAGTGTGGGGGGGTAACTAAGTATATTTGATGCAAATTTGTGGGATTTTATCTCCCATAACTTCAAATGTTGTTCCTTGCTGTTTTAAAGTGTTTTTAAGTTGTTTTAGAGTGTTTTAGTATGTTTTGTTTTTATAACTCCGAAAATCACATAAAAATTTGAAAAACATGTTTTAAAAAAAAAGCCTAAAAAGAGTGTTTTGAGTCGTTTTTGTGTGTTTGTGTCTTAGGGTACCTTCCAACACAATGATAAGGATTTGGTTTGTAATTGCATGACTGTTAAAGAGAGTTATAAACATGGATGAAAGTTTGATTTACTCTTGGTATATGCTTGGTTATGGTTATAATGTATGACTTCACATGCAATCATAAAAGAAAAATTTGTTTTTGTAACATGCTTGAAGGAAGGAACTCAAACAAACGCTACAACCCTGTGAGACTCGAGCCATTACCTTCTTTGGAGAGTTTTTTTTTCTGTGATTCTTTGTTTTCTAAAGTTGTTGTATGATCTCATTATTCCTTGCTTGGTTGCTACTTAGAATGCAATTGTATCATGCTAGAACTAAATGCTAGAACTTATATCCGTTTCATTCAAAGCATGACATTGAATTGCATAACATATATCAAGATGAAGTTGTGTAGTTGCCACCATAGCCAAATAGCCTTACTTCCCATATTTTGTATATATTAAGTTTTAACCCCGTTGAGCCTCGTTTAGCCTATTTTCTTTGCTAACCACATCACCCCTTACCTAGCCTAGAGTAGGACTTTCCTATACCCTTGTTCTTAAAGTATAGTGAGCATGACTTAAATGAATTCCTTTTGAGTTACATTATGCAAGAAAATGAGTGTGGGGGAGTAAAAGTTTGTTCTTACGTTTATATGTATGTTTCGAGATTCAAAAGAAAAAGAAGAAGAAAAGAAAAAGAAAAAAAAAAAAGGAGTGAAAATAAGTAAGAATGAACTACGAGCGTTGATGGTTGAAGAAAGGGTCCAAAAAGTTGAATATAGCCCTAAGTTTTGTGTGACTTTCCCTTGGGTGTTCAAAGTTGATTTTTGCGTTCTAAAGGGAATTCTAAGTGCCTAATTCAAATACTTTGCTCACTATTGCTTTAAGAATGTTTGTTTATCCTTCACCTTTCTTTGTTAGCCAAACACCTTTAGCCCCGTTACAACCCTTGACTTCTATCTTGAGTGTTATGTATTTCAATTGTGGAGTTTGAACTTGGTATGAGCTTATGGTGTCACTGGTTCTCGCGTCTAAGTAGTAGCATTCCATTCATGAGATCATATCTAAACATGCTTATTAACTCCAGAAATTGCTTCTTTTGAAATACATATATGTGAGTGTTCGTTTTTATGTTTACATCAATCTTCTCACATATAACTAGTTTAGGGTGTGTAGTCAGAAAATCTGATGAAAACTGAGTGCATATCTTGTAAGGAATTGAGCAAATTCTCTAAGGCATGTTACTACATTCAAAACATGGTTTTAAATACTTAATTGTGAAATAGTATGTGGTGACTGTGATTAAGAATGTAATTAAGTGTGAAGATGACTAAAATCTGTGGGAATGACGATTTTTAACATGTCATGTGCATTGGAAATCCCTAAGACGATTGTTGGAAGGTTTAGGTTTTGTTTTGTTTTTCTGTTTTGCTCGAGGACTAGCAAAAGATAAGTGTGGGGGAGTTTGATAGGAGCATATTCATGCGACTTAAATGGCTTGTTCTCGTGCATTTACGTTATGTTTCTCTCGTTATTTTAGTCCTTTATGCTTCTTTTGTGTGTTTTCAGATTCTAAGGGCCTAGGGAGCAAGAAAGTGCATTTTGAGGCCATTTGGAGCATTTTTGGGCATGGATTGGATAGCTTATCCATGGAGCCAAGAGGATGGACGAATTTGAAGGCCTTGTATTCACTTTGGACATAAAACAAAGGGCCTAGCCCATTCTCTCTTATTCTCTCCCTTATAGCCATGCAAAGAACCATCCATTCCATCAAAAACAATCCATCAATTCACATGCAAAACCACCATTAACACACATGCACCCAAACAAAGCCAACCTAGCTAACCCTACATGCATTCTTTATTCACTCTTCATCATTGCATTCATTCTCCAAACACTTTCATTAATTAAAACACATTTGCACATCCACTCATTCTTTCCCCAAAGCCGTGCATTCCCAATCCCTTTCCAACATTTCACATGCATTTCCACCTTGGTCATGCTTTCCCATTTCATTATTCATTCACTTTGCATTCATTCAAATCACCCACATGCACTCTTAATCATTCATCCATTTCACCACAAATCCCTCTTTGCCGTGCAAATGATATTCCCTTCACATTCAACACATGCATTCACACACCAACTCACACTTCCTTTGCCGTGCATTCCTTATGACCATTTTCAGATTTCCTCTATGCATTCACATGCATTTCCAACCTAGCAACACCCCTTTAATCATTCCTAGATACCACTCACATGCCTTCACATTCATTTTCAACAACAATCACTTCAAATGTCATGCATTCACATGCATTTACACAACACCAAAACATCCTTGCCGTGGGCATTCTTTGCATTTCCAGCATCTTCACATGCCTTTCCAGCTTTCCCTTAGATTTTCAGCAACTTCTCTTAATCATTGCAGCCACCTACATGCATTATTTATTAAATCTTCATCATGCATCCAGATTTTCAACAAGAAAACATCATTGCCGTGGGCATTCTTTGCATTTCCAGCACACACACACACCTTCACATGCAATTCCAGCTTTCACATGCTTCCCTAGCTGTTTGTCCATCATTAATTAGCCACTTGCATGCTTAAACAAACAGCCATTTATACCTTCATTCTCCTATAAAAGCCCTTGCATTCCCATCATTCAAGAAGATCTCATTTTCATACACAACACACCACATTCACTCTCCACCTTCTTTAGCCGTGAGTCCCCCTTCCCTTATAATCCAAACACCACTCCTCATCCATTTCCATAATCCCCCAAACCTCACCTTAGACCTTGTGCTACAACAACGAGGAAGATAAGAGGGCCTAAACGTTCATACAATTCAAGTTTGAGTTGTTGGAATGTTTAGGTGTTTCTTTGATTTCAAAGTTTAAATCTAATTCTCTTTGTTTTGTACGTATGAGGAATGGAAGAGAAGAGTGCCTAAACGTTCATACAATTCAAGTTTGAGTTGTTGGAATGTTTAGGTGTTTCTTTGATTTCAAAGTTATGAGGAACTAAAACCCCCTTTAGCTAGGGGGTGATTGGAAACTATGTTTATATTTGCAATATGAATTGATTAACTTTCGTTGGAATTTCATAAGTTGTTGATTCAATTTGTTTAACCGTTTGATTGATAACTTATTTATGTATGTTTATTAAGAATGCGCGCTTAATTTTCATGCATGAATATGACGCTAGAATATAAATGAGTTTCACCTAATCGTTATGAACGTATATTCACAAGTAGTGGAGGTTGCTTATAAACAATCGCGTTAAATGAATTCTTGGCACGAGTTTCATGCTCATCATAGTAACGAATGCCTCGTCAACACTTATAGTTTTCATGTTGCTTAATGATCTTTGATTGTATCTTTATTGTGCTGTTCACGTAAAGGACTTTTGGAGAATGTTGTGAATTGCGTTGCGCAAACCCATCCAATTCATTAACTTAAGGAAAACTTGACGGTTAATTTAAGCGGACCTAATTAACCCGGGGCGTTGAGTTTCATAATTTATTGAAAGACCAACTGAGAATCAATCTTGTATGCAAGTGTAACATGTGTGGAGAAGAACCCCTTGGCTATTCCATCATCCATATTTCCATCGCATTCATCTTTACGTTTTGCCTTTAATTACAATTTGTGCATTTTAGTTAATTTTCGTCAAATCAAAACCCCCCCTTTACTTTCTTGTTCTTTAATGCTTAGAATTCGTTTAGTTTATGTTTTAAAGTATTTTTGAATTCTTTGAGTCTAGTATAGTGTTTTATATTGTGTTTTTACATTTTTAAGTCAAATCCAATTGATTAACAATCCCTCCTAATCCCCGGTCCAGAACGATCCCTACTTACATCATTACTACAATTGTCACAAATAGGGTTGAATTTGTGTACGTATAAATCACGTATCAGTGGTGCAATCATTTTCTGGAATCTTTATTAACCAGAAGAAATATGCTCAGGAGGTTTTGGAAAGATTTCAAATGTCAAAATGCAATCCAGTCCAAAATCCAATTGTACCAGGTTTTAAGATTACAAGAGATACTGAAGAACAGAGATTTGATTGCACCTATAACAAGCATCGTTAAAAGTCTAATGTATTTATCAGCCACTTGACCAGACATGATGTATGTTTTTAGTCTCCTTAGCAAGGTTATGGAGGAACCAACTGAACTTCATTATCAATCTGCAAAAATAGTGTTTCGCTATTTGAAAGGTACTGTGAATATGGGTTGTTTTATGAAAAGGTGAAAGCAATGAGTTAGTGGGATTTAGTGATAATGATTATGCTGGGGATTTGGAAGATAAAAAAAGCTCATCTAGTCATGTGTTCATGTTAAGTTCAGGGGCCGTTTCATGGTCTTCAAAGAAGCAGCAAGTTGTCACTTTGTCTACAACTGAAGCTGAGTTCATAACAACATCTTCTTGTTCTTGTTAGGCTATATGGTTAAGAAGGATACTTGAGGAATTGCATTGCATTCAGAAGAAGCCTACACTTATATATTGTGATAACATTTTAGCGATCAAAATTTCCAAGAATCCGATGCTGCATGGAAGAAGCAAGCACATTGATGTCAGGTTTCATTTTCTTCGTGATCTTACAAAGGAAGGTGTTGTAGATCTAGTTCATTGTCAAGTCAAGATTAGATAGCAGACATATTGACCAAGTCTCTTAAGCTAGAAGCCTTTGAGAAGCTACGTGGTCTACTTGGAGTTTGGTCAGGTTCTACTGTAAACTCATTGCTTGAATAACATTCAATTTAAGGGAAGGAATGTTGGATAATTATCTATTATTGTTGTTTGATTTATTTGCTTCTGTTAATAATCCCTATTTATCAGGAAACATGGTTAGTATTTGACCTAATCTTTAAGAGAATCCCAATAGTCTAGGGTTGTTAGACGTGGGATATTTTGTTGCTTATTTTTTTTTTATTACTTGTTCCTTGTATGGCTATTTATGCTAGTCTTTTGAGTCAATGAATAATATGAACATTCTCTCAGACTTTTGCCTCTTTAGCTTTCGAATTTCTAGTTCTTAACAATTTATTGTTGTTTGTCATACAATTGAAGATCATCGAGTCTCTTGTTTTTTTTTTTTTTTTTTTTTTTTTTGGTGAACGCGAGTCTCTTGTTTGAGTACCACCTAAACTGATAAGCATATCAAGAGATATGCATTATGGATTTTATACAAATACAAAGTGAATAAGTTGCCATCCTTTTTTGTGGTGATTTGAACATATAGGAATTCATCGTCTCTTAGAATTTTCCATTTTGAGGAATGCTAGTTGCCTTCCACATTTACATTTTCCAATTTATCTTTCTCACTCATCAAGTGTTTTCCATTAACACTCAAAAGTTAATATTTAACGCTTAAAAAACTCATAATTATATGGGTTTTATCACAAATGGTCATTAATTAACCCACTAAATCAAGATGGTCCCTAAAATTGAAATCAATTAATGTCGTTCTAAAAATAGATGATGCAAATCAATATCATCCCTCTGTTTAAATTTCGTTAAATTTTTTTTGTTAATATGCTGACGTAAGACACTAGGATCCCAGCCTTACCAAATATTTAAAAATTAAAATGTTTATTATTGTGGGCCCCACCCTAACCAACCCATCTGTCTTCACCCTTATTTCCCACTCCGTCCGTCTCACCCCCTTCCTTCATGCTTCCCAATCTAAGAGTGGCGGAAGAGTACAAGGCTTGGAAAAATATATCAACCCATTATAGAAATGATGATTTTTAAGATTGGGGATGCTTAAAAAGTTTGGGTCTTTAACAATTTGGCCATAACCTCCGAGGGAAATGAAACAAAGTGGTGAATCGGACGGCCACGGATCTCATCATTGTCAATCAAATCCAAATACGCAAGACTTTCAATGATATATGATTCCAGTCTTCAATGGAAACAAGAAACCCCCCATAAAAATTTGGAAAACCAAAATTTGAAATCAAGAAAAAAAAATTCATATTTGGAAAACCAAAATTTGAAATCCAGAAAAAAAAATTCAAATTTGGGAAACCCAGCGCAGCGTGGCTGCTGCATCTCGTTGGCCGCCATAGTGGAAGAGACCCATGTGCTTCTTCTAGTAGATTTGCAAGTAGCGTAAATTTCCAATGACCCCAAACCCAAAAACCGTCGTTCTCTGAACCCAAACCCAGAAATCGTCGTCGCCTAACTTCTTGTTTAGGTCCCCGGAGAAGAAGGTGGGTGGAGCCCAGTTTTTTTAAAGTTGATTTTTAATATTTAACTATTTTTATTTCCCACAGCATCAAATATGTGGGGCCCACAGTGCCATGTTTCTGCACTATCATCATCTAATGGCATGCCAAATCAACACACATATTTTTAGCGTATTGATTTGCACTGCTCATTTTAGGGGCAAAATTAATTAATTTTCAACTTATGGGACCATCTTAATTGGCTGGATCAAGTTCAAAAACCATTTGCGACAAGAATCCTAATTATTTTTCCTGTTTCACCCTTGTTTTAAGTGCTTGGCTTCCCTTCTTACCAAATTAAACCTGTATGTTAAAACAAGAAAAAATAGTACCTCTCTTTCTGAACCGAAATTTATTATTTTCCTTTCTTAAAAACCCAAAATTGAATATGCAGCACAACTAAAGCATGCAGCAGTTTAGCCTAGAATGATATATGAGGCAAATTAAGCTAAATTGGGAAGAAAAGACCATGGACAAAAAATTGTATGCTTAAAAATTGCAGACGACTGAGGATTTGAGGAAGAAGAAACAGTAGGTGTGTTTAGAAATATGAAGGGTAAATAGAGTTTTTATTAGCGGTAAAACATGAAAAATATTTATGAGTTTTTAAGGCATTAAAAACGTATTTTTAAGTATTAGTGGAGTCCACATGGCACTTGATGAGTGAAAAAGGAAAATTGAAGAACGTAAATTAGAAGGTAATTAGCATTCCTATAAACCCTAAACATAAATTAGAAGGTAATTAGCATTCCTATAAACCCTAAACCCGAAACGCCAATTAATGAAGAGCCTTGCCTTACACAACAAAGACGAGGATTGAACAGGAATGTTTACTATCAATCATGAACAAATCTTTGAGGAGAATAATGAGCAAATCTTCTTTCTTGCTCAACAATCAAATTCCTTGCACAACAGTTAAACTCCTCATTTACAAGAAAAATATAATATTTATTAAACTTCGCGACCATAATATAAAAAAATAAAATAAAACAATGGGTACCAAATCCTTGCACAGCAATTATTCATTTTCTGTTTTATTATTATATTTGATTTGAAAAATAAATCTATTTTTCAAGTGAGTTATGTTAATAAACATTGTATTAAAGTGTGATCGTGATACTAGTTATTTTTTCCTATTAGGACTTATAATCCTTGGAGGGGAATGATTATTCCCTCCCTTGTTACTAGAAATAAAATGCATTGCATAGGAGAATAACACATCCTCTACATAACCCTACAAACACATCTCTCTCTATTCTCTCTTGTCAGATAAAATAAGCCACAACAAGTTATGAATTTTTTTCTTTGAGGGGTCTTTAGTATAATTTTTTGAATCAAGTTCCTCTCTGGATCTCGAAGTTCATGACTACAAACGCTAAGATCTGGATCGTTAAAAGGAGAGAGGGAGAAACGAATTATTGGTTTGTGTGAGGTAAGTCAATGAGATGAGTCAATGATGTTCATAAGATTGAAAATGAGCAGTCCAAATCTTTGGATCCACAGGCTCCGCTCCAAACACAAATATCTGGAGAGGATTTCAATTTCAATTAGCACCAACTTGATCAACGACGTCAATTTGTAATATGTTACCGAACGGGCCGTACCAGTGTGGCTTTGTTACGTTCTTAGTACTCGAAAATCTACCTTCCAACTCCAGTAAGATAGTATTGGTACATACTTGACTTGTGAGCTCAAACTATTGTTTTGCTCTTCCAATCAACACTGATAGGATTTTTACCACCTACAAAAGTAGGGATAAAAGCACTTAAAAATACTTGCAAGAGTACAAGATTGTCGTAGTATAACAACTCAATCAAGGTCGTTTTCCACATGGATTGAATGAATAATTTGTATTTAAACTAATCCTTAACTAATTACTTAGAACAAAGTTACGAAAATGTTGATTTTAGAATTTAAAATAATAAAAAACGAATTTAAATAAAAATAATTAAATAGATCAACAAAGTAAAGAAAGCAAAAGAAAACAGTTTTGGAAAACAATTTAAACACTCGGGTTTTGCCGTCACCATTAACAATCCTACGCAATTTTACCAAATACTTATGAATTTCTGCATACATGCTTTGAAGGTTTTCCTAATACATATTTTCCTCGTGATGTTCAAGCGAAAACGTATATCTAACATGAAACCCGTCTGTGATGTTCAAATCAAATATAAACGTGCAAGATTCATTAAGTTTTGTGAAAACCCTTTGAAAAACCATGCAACCCTTAAGAGCATGTTGTTCGCCTTAAGTAAACTTACAATTACTAATCACTAGAAGCCCTGTTCAATTTCAGGGTGATGTTCCAACAAAAATTGCATCAAATCACTTGTCTAAAAACCCTAATGGTCGTGAATCACTAAGACAATTAGATAGTTTAATCGCGGTGATTAATAATTCAAAGCAAACACACATCCATTCATAAGCAAATTAATAAAATCACGTACTCATGCTAAGGCTCGTGGCTTCACCCTAGCAAAATGACTAGTTACGAACAATCATAATAAAAACTAAAGAAAATATATTAACTAGAAAAAGGATTGAAAACACCTTGTTGCAAAAAGTATGAAGTTCTCCAAAATAATGCATCATTTCTCTCAATGTTGCGTATGAAACCATAATGGCTAAAAAGCCTTATTTATACTACTCCAAATTCAAAACCTGATAGAAAAAAGTCTTCTAAAAACTAGAAAATAAAATAATAAAAGGATAACTAGGAATTACATTTCTATTATGACTAGGAAATCTACCCATCAAAGAGATAGCCACACTTCTGGACCTTCAGGGCTCCAAAACAGGCCCAAAAGGACTTGAATTAAAGATTGGGACCTCCTCTTCAAGTTCCAAAAAGAGCTCGAGTCCAAAATCCATCATCTTCCAGCCGAAAAGTTGCAAAGCCCAATCTGCCAACACTGCACGCTAGGCATAAATTAATTCATCACAATTAGATGCTTGGGATAAAATTATAAAATTTTGACACAATCTTCTCGACAGATGTCACATCCTAGCCCGGGACAGATCACTTCCCGGGCCCGCTCCACCACCGTAGCACGATATTGTCCGCTTTGGGCTTACCATTCCCTCACGGTTTTGTTTTTGGGAACTCACGAGCAACTTCCTAGTGGGTCACCCATCATGGGATTGCTCAAGTCTCTTTCTCGCTTAACTTCGGAGTTCCTACGGAACCCGAAGCCAGTGAGCTCCCAAAAGGCCTCGCGCTAGGTAGGGATGAGAATATACATTTAAGGATCACTCCCCTGGGTGATGTGGGATGTCACAACAGATTCACGAACCCGCTTCAATTGGAATCACTAAAAAATTCCACCGTTTGATTACTTTATGCTTAAAACAAGTTCGCAGGTTCTACATTAAAAACACATAGCAAAACATCAAAATTTCACCAAAATAATAACCAAAATATCTTTAATATTAGAAAGCTAGAAGGAGAGTTTGGTGTCTCAAGGCTTCACCAAAAATATTTGGACTATAAAACCCCTCAAACAAAAAAAACTACAACTAACTGAAAATAATAGAAACAAAATAGCAGGGATAATTTTGTCATAAAAAAAATTAAATTAACAAAATAGTATCTTGCGGGAAGAACATAGCGTAATGGAAGGAAAAGAAACCATTGTCGTCCCCCAATAATACTTTGCCTCTTCAATCAGTCTACAGTCTTCCACCGCTTTCCTCCGCCGCTTCATTCTCGCTCGGTCCTTTCGACTTCTGTCATTCTCTCTCTAAAAGATTCTGCCTTCTCTCTCTAAAAGTCCTCTCTCCCCTCCTTCGCAATACTCAAGCCTTTCTTTGTCGGTTTGCTTTCCTAATTTCTGCTTTCCCCTTTTGCTCCCTGCGTGTAGATCAGCAGCTGCACTGTTGTTCTTCCTTCATCCTCCTTCTTCCACTCCAAAAACTTCATTTCATCATAACTTTTTCATACGGCAAAAAAAATCGCGCAAGGTCGGAGCCTATAGATTCGTATCAGAACCCTCTTCCATCTGATATGACACACACACACACACACGTCAAAATCAACTGTGGTCAAAGATGAACAGTGACATTTTTTGGTGGAGTTTTGCTGATTCTGCCTAATCCCGCCAGAATTTGGTCTCGGCCTATGAGAGAGTTGATCCTCTCCTAACGATCTTTCTACCTATACTTGAGTTTGTTGAGTGAATTGAAAGTTTTTTTTTTTTTTGATTTTTTGTGCAGGTAAAGAATGAAGGGAAACTTGAAAATATAGCCATTTTAGGGATCACCTATTGAAATATAACCTACAATTTTCATTTATTATAAAACTAACCAAAATTGAAGTTAAAAAGACTTATTGCCCTTAGTTTAAAACCTTTCCCTGCTTCCAGAATCGTGGTGTTTCTTTTCTAAATCTTCGTCCCCATAGTTTTTTTTTTTTTTTTTCTTTTTTTTTTTTTCTTAAACAAACTTTCCTCCACAAAACGCACCAAATTAGGCTTGAATAAAATATAAACAGTCCAAACACGGCAAATATAGATAAAGTCGAAAATGTAATCTCATCACTTGTCTGCCTTAGACGTTTGCAGTAACTTGTCCTCTGAGACCACCAGTCCCCCTAGCAGCAATGAAACCAACCTTCTTCCTAGGAGAAGCGTTACGCCATACTCTTGTAGCCGGTCCAATATGTGATAATTACCTCCTCCGTGAGGATGCTTGACTGGGTTCATAGCAACACCACGAATTTCAGAACACTTTTGTTAGTTTTGATTGTTTCTTCATCTAGTATTGTAGTTACTGCTTGGTGTGATCACTTGGTTCAATTACAGTTGGGTAAAGAGAAGTTTGGTGGTGGTGTTTCAATGGAGATGAGGAGTCTAGAGACAGCATAGGAGTGTTAAGAGAAGGTTAAGGGTAATTAAGTCTTTTTAATTCTAATTTTGGTTAGTTTTATAAAATGTGAAAATGTATATTACATTTCAACAAGTGATTTCAAAAATGGCTATATTTCCAAATATCTCAAGAATGAACCAAGAAGAGATATGTTCACTGAAAGACTTGATAGGAGCGCCCTTCGTTGGGTTAGAGAGGTCTCTCTCTCTCTCTCTAAAAGGTCATATGGAGATCGTCTTTTTTTTTAACCTTTTCTTTGCTTTAAAGTGACACAGGCAGAAGGAATCACCACCCAATCAGTAAAAAAAATGCAGAGGTTCAAAGCAACGTCAACAAACCCAGAATTTTCCTCCCACTCTTCCTTCTATTTCAGGTCTCTCTCTCCCTTCTTCTTATTGTTATGTTGACGTTTTTTTCTTCTATTGGGTTTTGTTTTAATGGTGTATGAGAAATGGGTTGTGTGTAAAAAACATAAAGTCTTGAAATTTATGGGAATATACAGATTTTTAGAAGTAAAAAATAAACTAAATTGCTCTGTTTTTTCTGCTATGTGAAAAAACAGGGGAGACGACAGTGATCGGAACCAAAGGCGTTTTACTGATCTTGGAGAGCTTGAACAGTCTGCTACCGCCTTTCCTCACGATGATGCTGTGGTTTTAAGCCCAAGTATCCTCTCTCTCTCTCTCCCCCCCTTTCTCTCTTTCTCTCTCTAATATATATGGGTCTTAATCTGGTGTAGGCTCCATGTTCAGCTTAAAAGCAAACAATGTTGGCGGTGTACCTGATAGCTTGCACTACGGGACCTTGAACGTTCGCGGGTGTTTGGACATAGGATCAACTATAACCGGAACAGGAGGAAGAGGGTTTGTGGACACAAGACAATAGCAACCATACATGTACCAGCAGCAGAAAGGGACGACGACATCTGGAAACAGACAATTTGAGAATTGGGATAATAATTCAGCCATGGCTGACAACAACCAGCCGACTGACACTTCTACAGATGTTGACACCAATAACAAAAACCACGTATCACCATCTCTCTTTGTGGTCTTTGTTTCATGAGCATATGCGTCTGCTAGACTGCTACCATACTTTTTCATGGGAATCTTTCTATTGGCTTAGTGGAATTGAGAATCATTTGAAATTTTGAATTTTGAATTACAATCCATGTTGTTTCAAGCTTCAAACAAAGTGTAGACGATTGTTCGGTCAGTTGGGCTCACCGCTCGGCCCCTTCGAATGTCCCTCCCGTAAATTATAGTAATTTAGAATTTCGTTTTGTCAGTTAAAAAATAGTTTCCAGAATATTTTCAATTCAATTACTACCTTAATAACATGGCCCATATCTAAGTTGATTTGATTTAAATCTGCATATTTTACTGTGAACTTTATTTAGCTTTCTAATTTTTTAGTGTCGGTGGATTAATGTGAGATGATTTTGTTTTAGCTTCATGGAGTGCAGCATGGAGCACTAATGGTAGTGGATTCCATAAAGCAGGCAAAGGAAAGAACTACTGGTGACCAAAAGGTTAGAATATTTGGATTATTGATAAAAAGTGATTTTCTTAGAAAGTAATTTTCATCTTAAATGCTAATCCGATTAAGTTTGTGACTGAAACTGTCGCCTTCATAGCCATTTTCTTCAGGTACCCAACTTCCCAATTTAAAAAATTAGGGTTCATTTTTGGGTTTTGTTCTATCGTTAATTTCGGAATGGTGACTATCTTACGCAATGGATGAGATTGTGTGTGTTAATAGAGATTGAGCATCTACAGAGTGAGATTGTGTGTATTAATAGAGATTGGCCATCTACAGAGCCACAGAAAATCCCCATGTCCAGTTCTGATTTTTCACTCTTTTCATTTTCTTTGTTCCTTGCAGATTATTTGGACCTTGCAAAACTCAATGGTATGCAGCCTCAGATAGACTTATAGTATTTGTCCATAACAATAAAATCAAATTTTATTGCATAAACCTGATTTTTGGTTGCGTTGCTTAGGATGGATTGCTTCTTGAAGTTTTTTTCTGATACAATACAATGCTCCGAGGGGCGAAAATACAATGTAATCACCATTTATAGGTAATCTCGGCCTACTTTGTAAAAATTTTAATTTTGTGACTTTAAAATTCTTCAGTTTGCTATCACCATTTTGTTAGAATTAGGGTTAAATTTAATAAAATATATATATATATATATATATATATATATTTTTTTTTTTTTTTGGGGGTTAATTTTCACCCAGTTTCTCTTTAGCCATATGGACCATTCTCTCTCTGCGTTTTTTTTCTTCTCTAGGTTCCATATTAATAAATGGGTGATTCAATCACCATTTTAAAATTTACACTTCCTATCACAGTTCACACCCCCATACCAATAAGAGATAACGCCAATTGGAGGAGTTAAGGCCTCTTAATTTAGATGATTTTATTCAATCAAAAGCCAAGGTAAAGAATTTAAGATTGATAAATTTGTTATCTTTACTTTTTGCAATACACATATCCCCGATGAAACTCACACTACTATTCGCTGCACTGCTATAAGGTACGTATGCAAATTTGTACAGATTTATTTTATTTTATTTATTTTTGTTGTGATTTTTGTGTTTGTTTGTTTTGTGATTTCATTTGATTGAGCAGTCTCAGGTGTACCGAATTGTCTATGCACGGGAATGTGGTGGGGAGCTGGGGCAATTGGGGGCCCCATGATGAAACAAAACAGAAAAATCTCGACATTCTAAAACGATTTCACTCTGTAGAAGAAACTAATGACATGAATGATGATGATGTCGGTATGTTTTTATTTTATTGTTTTTTTTTTCGATGAAGTTTATGAATTTGAAATTTAATGATGCTTTTGGTGAGTTTTCGGTAGCTGGGATTTTGTATGTGCATTGTGAGATATATGAGAAGTTTGTTATCGATGGATTCCTAGAGCTATGTATGAGAAGTTTGTTATTGATGAATTCCTAGAGCTTTGGACTTGGAATTAGATTTACCTGTAGAGAAAGCATGAGGTGTTCAGTGCAGTTTTACTAACAAAAGAAACCAATGGAGCGTTGTCCAGCTCATTTGTTGGGGCATGTTGGCAATTAAGACAATCAAAGCCAAATTTATTTTGGTAGGTTGTGGGTTAGTTAAGAGTGCATGGAAAAGAGGAATATGTAAAATTGGACTACCACATATTCGTGTACTCCACAGGTTATTCCTGAACTATAATGTATGAGTTATTACATACTGATTGTGCAACAACCCGTTTCGGGATTTACCGAACAAAAATGGTGTTTTTGTATTTTCACTAAGTTTGAGAATATTTTCTTTTTTTAAATGGTTTTTGGGTCTTAAATGGTGTGTCCAAGGGGCCCACCCCTGATTTGTTTGTCCCCGGTGACGGGAATCAAGGGTATATCTCGCTTCCTTACTTTCGGGGCTTCAATTTGATATATTGAATGACATGTTTTGGTCGAGTTTTGAGCTCCATCAGAGCTCAGGAATTTCCCGGCCAGAATCCGGCATTCTCCTTCGATTGGGTCTGGCGACCCATGGTTTGAACTTAGGCCGGGCTTTCTAGCCCAAATCCAAACCCATGGCTTTAGGCCCGTTGCTTTAAGCCCAATCCCCTTTTTATCTTTTGTTTTGTTTCAAATAATTTGTTAAAAGCCTTTGGGCCGTGAGCTGTTGGAGGGTCCAAGCCCAAGAAACCTCCCAGGTCTTCGGGCCCTTCCTGCCGAGCCCAACCCAACCCTTTTTATTTTTCTGTTTTATTTATTTTGGTTTAAAAGGCCTTGGGCCTTATATGTTAAAGCCCTAAACCCTTTTAGTTTAAAAACCCAAACCCAACCCAGCTAAAAGTCTAAGCCTAAACCCTTTAACCTTTCCAACCCTAAACCCTAGTCAGCTAAAACCCTTTTGTGGAATATTCCGTTAGGGAATATTCCATCAGAGAATATTCCGGTATATTCTTTGGAATATTCTGTTAGGGAATATTCTTTGAAATATTCTTTTTACGTTTATGAAATTTATCCGGGACCCTTTTTAGGGTAATTCGACATCCTGAATCTGTTTTCGACTTCCGTTTTCCCAAATTAAATCGTTTGAGAATAGTTTTATTAATTGGACCCTTTTTGTGCTTAGGGGCAATTAATTGTGACGTTTTCGTCTTCACTAGTTGCGTGGCTCTTCGGCAATTAAGTACTGTGAGTGGACCCCTTCTAAAAATGCATGTTTTGATATTAGAAATGCATACATGAAAAGCATGATTTGATGACTATGTTTTATGAAATATTTTATGAGATAACATGTTTACTGAGGCTATTTTAAATTATTCCTATTTTTCCTATAACCCGTGTTCTTATAGAATATCCGATGGATGATGATATGATATTTTGAACATGTTTAGAACACCTCTTTATAGTATAGCTGATGGATGACTTTATACTATGGAGTTGCTTTTCAATATATGTATGTTCACTGATTTTGTACTTACCTAGTGGTCATTTCCGCTACGGGACGTAGGGATAGATTTTGGTCCGTCCCGGGCGACGGTTTGGTGTTGGCATAGGGCCTGAAGTGTGTTTCCTCTGGCTATTTAGCACAGGCACGAGGAGCCGGCATGGGGCCTGGAGTGTATTTTCCTCTGACTATTTGCTTAGAGACAGGGAGCTGGCATGGGGCCTAGGGGTTATCGGACATTCACTAGTGATTATTATATATACAAGTTATGATTTGAGACATTGCATAGCATGCTAGGTTTCGGAAGAACCTATGTTTATCATAATATATGTGTTTTCATAAAACCTGGGGGTTAATATGTTGATAACTGTTTTATTATATATATCAACTTAGTCCACTCATGTTTGTTTTGCGCCCCCTTCAGGACTTAGAATCGAGGCATACAATCCAGGCGTTCAGGCACTTCTGCATCGGCATCATTCAATTTTATATTATTTCTTTTAGTGTTCTAGTTAGTTGTATGCTTTGAACACATTCCTTAAATGCATATTCATTATTTTTTTATATTTGTAAGCCTTATCTACCGCTTGTTTTCAGCATTTGCACTCAATAAATAACTTTCGTTATCCTCGGGTGTCAGTCAGCACGTGCCTATCCTGATATTCGAGGAATATCGGGATCGGGGCGTGTCAGATTGCATACCTCACGATATAACATTATATTTTGTATTAACTTTGTGGAGTTCCTATCGTTTAATGGTGTTTGTTTGTAAACCCTGCAGAAGAAATCCCTTCATTTGAACTGACTTGCATTTTTTTCCTAACATTTAGTTTCTTTTTTTGTTTTTCTCAGTACCAGACTTTTGATGAAACTTACAATTTTCTTTAATTGATTGTAGAACGTTAATTATGTTGTTTTCTTAATTTCTCAGTTATAGACTTTGGTAATCTCATTGCAATTAGGTGTTGAAATTTCCAAAAAATAAAAAATAAAAAATAAAACAAACCGATGATGAATTATGAGGCTATCGAAGAAAAGGACTGTAGTTTTGAAACAACACTATAAAACAAATGGTTAGAGTTGTTTGTTTTTATTTGATTTTTTAAGGTGTTGCTAGCCATTTTAATTCAATTTAAAACGTTTTTGCTTTGGTTAGAGTATTATGTTAGGTGTTTTTTAAATGATTCCATTTACTTCTTTTTACATTAATTGTTTTGGATTTCTACCTTAATTGTATTACTGAAAGTTTATTACTAAATTACTTGTAGATCGAGATTTCACACGAAAGCCAAGATTGTACGAAGGAGCAGAGACTTACAATATACATAATGACTTAAAACAGGCTTACTATTATTCTCTTTTGTTTCTCTTCCATGTTTTGTTGCATGTATTCAACCATTATTTTTTGTTAGTAATTTGTCTAGATGCACGTACATGTTGGTACTAAGAGAACATAATGTAAAATCCAAGTGTTTGAAAGGATTGTGTGATTACTAATTTACTATTGCATTGGTTTACACCAATGGTTGAATAGATCAAGACGCTAAACTCTCTGCACGCATCACGTGCATGCGACATACCTTTTTTTCAATTACGGGGCTCTACATGCCGCTAAAGATGTCTTATGTTGGTTGTTTTTCATTGAAATTGTCAAAATAGCTCATTGAACAAATTGAAAACAACTAATGCAAAACAACTTCAGGGGCGCGTAGCGTTCATGATAAAAAAAATGTTTCTTGCATGCACGTGAATGTGTGCCGCTAACGATTATAATGATAATGTTTGTATTATAGAAGATGTCACGCTGTCGTTCAAGCC
Source organism: Pyrus communis (assembly GCF_963583255.1). NCBI lineage: Eukaryota > Viridiplantae > Streptophyta > Magnoliopsida > Rosales > Rosaceae > Pyrus > Pyrus communis. The sequence continues at coordinate 20,882,840 of NC_084811.1, forward strand.
TGGCCCTACAAATAAATTCAAATCAGATTCTGAATACCACCTTCAAAGTCAATGAGAAGATTCAAATTCCAACAGAGATGGTGTTTTTCTGCAGAAAACTAGAAGTGGAAAACCAAATTGAACTCTCAGACTTACCGACGAAATTGTCTATATTTAGTGGATGTCGCTGATACAATATTGATAATTGGTAAATATTGTTAATACCAAATTGATATTTAGTACCAATACATCAATATAACCTTAATATGGTATCGGTATTAGATACCAATGTCGCCGTTCACGTCATTGGAGTTACTTCATATATTAAAGCGGGTCACTTTTGACTCGGCCATACAGTACATCGACTGTCTGACGCCACCTACGAACCCGTTACAAAAGTCCCGCGCATATCCACGGACGTAACAACTCTCCACCCTATCGAAAACGAAACAACACGGCGCCAAACCCATATTGTGTTTCTGCTGTTTCTGATCGATTGTTTCACAGTTTAACAACCTAATTTTGTAGAAAGTGTTAAATTCATGAACAAAGTCGATTGCATTCGAACACATGCCGATAGTGATATGCATGATATCAAATAAGCAATCACGAAACAAGAAAACCGGAGCAAAACATGACACCAAACGATGAGAGGGTTCATATTTCTTTGTTAATCATAACTAAAATTAAAAAAAAATCGTAACTAATATCATCATCGTTCACACGATTAATAGTTCCACTGCCATTTATCGAATAGATAGTACTGAACCACGCCTTCCACTGTGTGTCCGTGACCAAGAACAAAATTACTGGATGCAGGTCAGTCCATAGTGAAATTGCATATTTTCTGCATCCTCTGTCATCACTTGGACAAAATGGGCAACTTGGCATACATATTTCCGTTCAACATTTAATGAATCTAGCCTAACCAATCCTAGATATCGAGCGAGGCCGTAAGGGTAAGTGTGAACAACGAACTTCAGAAGTCCGAAATAATAAGATGGAGGAGCAAACAATTGCTTCCACCACTATGTAACTAATAAGCTTAATTAATCATCCATATTACGTACCACTAGTTGCTAGCTTACTAACTGAGGAAACAATAAAATTAAGGATACTAAAACGCATGGTTATTTCTAATGTTACATAAAGATAAGAGAGAGCTCTGGAATGAATCCAAACCACATCTAGCTAATACAGACAGACATACATAAGATATCTCTTCTTGGTAATAAGGGTTACTTATTAATTTAAATTCTACCTGGAAATGATGATAGATCAGATTGCAGAAGATCATATAGATCATCAATTCAATTTCAATGTCAATGGCAAAGGAGGGACCGGATGAGTGAGCGAGTGAGTCAGTCGACTACAGCAAGAGTTTGATACTCTTTCTCGCCAATAGCTAGTTCCATGAGATGGTGAGGGCGAAAATCCCCACCATTTTCCAAGAAGTATTTGACCAAATTTTTGGAGTCACCACGCAACACCGTCACCCCTCTATGAGGAAAGTCAAAGGATAGAGAACCATACCCCCACCCAACATCCCAAAACACAATATGTGGCACCGCATCATTCCCATACCCCTTGTCCTCAAACATTCTCCGTACGGTCTCATACAGAGTATCGTAGCCCTTCCAATCATAGCCTGCGCAGTCGGTGAACAGAAACAGCTTCTTGATCATCTGCTCTGGCTTCAAATTCTCCTTGACAGCCACGTCCAAGATCGCATCAAACACCATTTGAAAATCAATACATATGACACCGTCTGTTCTCCTCCCCATACTCGTCAGAAAGGACAACTTGGACTTAACATTGTCGAGGCCTTGAATGGAATGCAGCTGGGGCAAAGAATGAATGCCGCGGGAATCAGGCAGACAGAAATTCATCACCTTTCCGTTCCATGGCGCTTCACTCAGTTCATACACCAAAAGTCCCAAATTCAGACTACTAGACTCGGACCAGCTGTTGTCACATACGGCCCAGGCGTTTTTGAATTTGCCCCCCTCCTTGAGCTTTTGCACCATTGACTTCCACTGAAGCTCTGCCGCTTCCCCAACATTGCCATCTTCCAGATGGCGGAGGATGTCATATGGAAGCAAAGCGTCGGGCTTTATTATTGTTGTTGCTGCTTTCACCTCCTCCAAGTACGTCTTCACCTCGCAGCGCTCCCACCTGGCAAATTCATGTTGACGATCAGAGTAGTTTTTCAAGGGCGCCAAAACCTCCTTCCTCAGCCGCTCCCACTCCCACCATACATCTGATTCGGGGGCGAAAAGCCTCCTCGCAGTGCTTTCTTCCAGCGAAATGGAGCGCCTCTTATGTGCCTGCCAGGGGTTCTCCGTAAGTAAACAATCTATAGCCCAAGAAATGCGAAGATCATGATAAGCATGAGCATCAAGAGAACCGCGTTTAGCAGTGTAGTCGGTATCATCCTCAATATCGTCATCATAATCACACGGCTTGAGCTCGAGCTTGTTCTGCTTCAATTTTTCAAGATCTGACTTCAACCGCTCCGCAAAAGCATCCATACCCCGGTCGTGCAACAGCCTGTAAGTCGGGTCGTGGGCGTACCGATCAGCATGAGAATTCGGATTCTCGCGTTGAAGTAACTCCTCCACTGTATGATCCAGCTGATCCTGGGGAGGAACGAGGAGGCCGTACAGAACGTCGAGCAGGCTGAACAAAGGACCGAAGGAGTCGGCAAGAGAGCCGAAGTTGCGTAACAGAGTGTTGGGGTGGTTGTGGTGGAGCCAAACAGCTGCGAATTCTAAAGCTTCACTGTACCGTTTCGATCCGTCGATATCGCAGTGAGAGAGGTTGAAGATGAGCTTGAGAGTGATGAGAGGATCGTGGGACCAGGCCAAGGGGAGCTGTTGACGCAGATAGTGAAACATTTTGGTGTGATACTCCTCCTCCGTCTCCTGTTGCTCCTCCCGGTAATCGCTGGGTAGTTGTGTGACGTTGAAAAACAGATCGAGGCAGGGGTCGCCGTACGCCTTAAAAACCTTGTTATTCTTGTTATTTTCCTTCTCCAGAATCTCCATGTCCACGTCGACAGCAGCAGCCGCCGAAACCGAATCGGAAGCAGCCATTGCTCTTCTTCTTCTTCTTGTCCACGTCGGGATTATTGGGAGAACCGAATGTCGGGATTGACGAGCCATTGAAATAGTTGTTGGAATTGTTGTTGACCTTGTGGGTGTAGTGAGGACAAGGAGGTTTCGGGCTGCTCTAGTCGGAACAGCAGCCGTCGTCAAGCACCCTTGCGGTGGCGGCGGCAGGAGCAGTGGCGGTTTCTTGATCTGAATCATCGTATTTCTCAAACCCTAACCCTAATTCAAATTGAAAACAACGGTAGCTGGCAAGTGGTTGGAGTTTGGAAGATGAAACTGTTTCCTTGTGGGAGGAGAAGAAAACGACTTGACGACTCAAGGACTCTGTCTTCGTCTCTGGAGAAGGAGTAGGTGCTTGCTTGGAGTTCCTTTTCAAGTACTTTATACTGGGCCACCCTCTAGAGACGTAGCAATCACGGTGGTCCAACGTTTTGGTCAATCGGTTGGATTTATTTAATGAATGATTACGTACAATATCGGTTTTAGATTCTGCAAGGATTCCGCTAGATACATAAAATTAGAGTATTGATAAACCCTAAACCCTACAGTGTAATCAGAGTTTTTTTGTCTCTTAACTAAATATGTATGACTATATTAATTTATAAATTTGGTTATAATGTGTTGCAATGATCAAATTTTCGTCACTTAATTTGTAACTTAAATTCTTTAAATATAAGTTTTAACGAAAGTGTTACCATATTATGACGTGTTTAATATAAAAAGTAAAATTCAATTAGGTTAAAATCGAGAAATGAATGCATTAATATATGTACCACACTAGATGATATGATTAGGAAAATATAGGCTTGAATTGGTGATTCCAACATAGAATCTAAAGGGTATAGGTATTTTGCTCTTTACTTGGGTGCCAAGGATTTTCCTTTCCTACACGGGCTACATGCAAGTACCAGTACCAGTACCAGCTCCTGCACGAGATTAAATCGGCAATTTTCTTGAATTTTTTTATTATTTATCTTATGAAACACTTTTATCTTTTATGAAAGCCAAACGAGACAAAACTTGGGCACCGTCCGGGTATATCATAATGACATGGACCTGCTCCGCCCATTACATGGACTCGCCCGGCCAATTACATAAACCTTGCCCCGCCAATTACATGGATCTGCTTTACCCAAAAAGAAAATTACATTGATCTGCCCTGCCTCACTCCGCTTATTGTTTATAAAATTTGGACCCGTCCCCGAAATGGTTGGACCTGCCATCCCCGCTGGTCCAAGACTGGTTAGCCCTCTGCTAGTATCATTAATTTGATTTGAAAAATAAGAATAATTAAGATCTCTCAATGAAATATGTAGACAATTTTGGATACTAATCAGCATTATTATGATATCTACATTATCAATAGTACAATAAACATGTATTTTTAAATACGGGGTCATTATAAAAGAAAGAACAATATTTGGCTACTCAAAGATGAGTAGAAACTCCTACTCAAATTTTTTTGTATTCGAATCATGGAAATTTGTGCTTATGACAAGAACCATAAATATTATGAATCACACTGTAAATATCATCTCTACAAAAAAATGAATTAAAACTAAAGTCGTTTAGTCAATTTATTCTAGCAAATACATAGATGGTTCGCAATGTTATTACCAATTCCGTTCATTTGCTGTTATACAGTTCGACGACTAAACGACCTTAGTTTTAATTGAATTTTTGTAGAGGCAATATTTATAAAGTCATTTATAATATGAACGATTCTGATTATAAATATGAAGTTCTAAGAATAGGCAAAGAACAGTTTTGAGTAGGAACTCCTACCCATCTTTTGAGTAACTAAATATTGTTCTAAAAGAAAAGGTTGTTGCTCTGAAAATGTTATGTGTTTTTTTAAAATTTTTATTCAATAATATATTTACACTAAGGTGGTGGGGTTAGTAAATTGGTTGAGAAATTATTCTTGAAGTTTGAATATATTATCTCTCACAAGTAATGAAAAATATCATTAGATTGTTATACAAGTGGCAGTCATGAAAATTAATTTAGGGATAGGACCTCGAGACATACATTTTGACACATGTTTTTGTGGCTCTCATTCCGTAACTTTTTTTAAGGTCTAAACCGTCTATATTTCAATTCATCATCCATAGATCATCCTTACAAAAAAATGGGCAATCCCAAAAGTATTAACACATTCATCTGTAGCAAATAAAATCGACAAATACAATTCTACAAAAAATACGCTTAATTTAATCTAACGGTCATATGACTCTGAATTTGATGATTTGGTAAAAATAGTCCTTGAAAAGAACTAAAAGATTAACGATTGACTTGTTAAAATATATTACGGAATGAATCTTATAAAATATTTGTCAAAAGTACGTCCCCGAATTTTAAGCTATTTATTTATTACATTTTTTATGATGCCTCTAAAAGTACTGTGGCGTGGAGTCCCATCCATTAGCTGGATCATTGGGAGTCTGATTATTCACTCTAATAACAGTGGAGAATGACCTCGTAACTTTTCCATGTGGGGTCTGCTTTTGGGTTTAAGAACCATGTGGGGTTTGCCTTTGGGATCACTTAATCGTGTCTGTTTATCGTGCGGCCAGTTTTCATTAAGTACTATTTATATTTGAATTTTAAATTTTAAATTTTAAATGATTTCTGACTGCACGATATATAGTGAACGGACATGATTGCATGATCACTAGACTAGGATCCCTAGGGAATGGATCCGGCGAGGATCCTGGTTCTAAGAGATTACGTAGAGGTATGGCAAGTTGGAAGTATAATTATCTCCCCCTTTTTAGTACTGGTTTAATACTGAGGTACTTTTATAATTACCGCTTAAAAACAATTTATTTTCACAGTTTGGGGTGAAAAAAAGCTAAAAACGTGATGCAACGAAAATGAACTTATTCTCACAGCACAGCAGAAACAGTTTTTTTTTTTTCAAAGCACAGCAATACTAAACTAGCCCTTATTATTATTCTTTTTCATCTCCTCCTTCCACGCTCTTCTTTTTATCTTATTTTTTATATAAAAAGTTTAAACAATATGTAGATGTGGAGTAATCGTAACCGTTTGAATAGGAGATGATAAAAGAGAAAAGAGATTAGGATGAGAGAGAATCATACTCCGTCAAATTTCCTAAAATAAAAAGAATGGCAGGTTGCTGTCATAGTCAAGAAATGAAAGCATTGAGAGCAAAAACAGAAATAATAATAATAATTCAAGAATTGAGAGCATTTTTACCTATTTTAGTGGATTTGAAATGGATTGTTATATTAATTTGTATTTTTTGCTAACTACACTCAACATACTTAATTGAATTTCCAATTTCCGAAGTGAAGCTTGAGTAGTCTGAGTAGCAGCTTGTGTTTGTTGCTGGAAAGTCTGGGTGCTTTGTTGAAACGCAAGCTGACTTTGTGCAAGGGCAGCTATGCTATCCTCCAAAGACGACCTCTTCAGTTCGGAGAATCCTGGAGCAGTCCCTTGAAGTTGTGTGTTCCCTTGTGAAGGATTCAATACATTCCGCTGATTTGCACAACTAAAATTAGGGTGATCCCGCCAACCTGGATTATATGTATTTGAATATGGATTGTTCTTTGCAGAGTACCCTCCTTGGCCAACAAAATTAACTTGCACTTGATCCGAAAATGAAGTCATCGGACACAAATTTGTAGCATGATCATTTTTAGAACAGATTGCACATACATCAGACGTAGAAGCTTTTTGAGAACTTTGAGGCGACAAGGCTTGATAAGTGCTGCAATATTTCATGGCAGCCATCTCAGCTTGTATACCATCATTAGCATTTATTGCATATGCGCCCCTTTTAGCCTGACGTCCCCGTGCATTAAATTGTTGCGAGTTCTCTGCAAGTTCCTCGTACATTCCAGTAGCTTCCTCGTCACTCATCTTCATTAACATGCCATTGCAAGCGGAATCCACAATGGCTTTATTCGAATCATTTAATCCTTCATAAAATGCTTGTACCTGTTCATCTCCGGGCAAATTGTGATTCGGACAATTGATAAGCAATTTATTAAAGTGATCCCACGCCTCATGGAATGAGTCGCCATCTCTTTGAACAAAGGATTGAATCTCTCCTTTCAATTGTTTTTTCTTGTGCGCAGGGAAGAACTTCTTTATGAACTGTTTAGCCAATTGTCCCCAAGCAGTGATGGAATTGGCAGGTAATGAACGCAACCACTTTTTGGCATCTCCTTTTAAAGAAAAGGGGAATAAAAGCAATTTAATCTCATCGGCACTAAGTTCCCTAATGTGCTGCGTTTTGCATATGTCGAAGAACTCTTGAATGTGTGCATAAGGATCTTCTTTTAGAGATTCTCCATTGAAGTGAGGAAGCATATTGAGCAGTTTAGGAGATAACATACAAGTTCTGTCAATATTAGGTTGGAATGCAATGCACGAGGGCTGATCCAAATCCTGGGGGTCAAAAGAATCCCTCATCGGCCTTCTAACCGGCACAATTTCCTGATCTTGCTCGGCCATCTTTGATTCTTTTCAGAAGTTGGTGGAGTTTCGAGCACCTCTATTTGAGATAAACGTTTCCGTTGCTAGTTTCGTAAAGTCCGCTCAAGTTCGTGATCAATAGGAATAAGTGCTAGATTGAGTGATCGACGTCCTTGCATCTACCAGAATAAAACAAAACTGAACAGTACCTAAAAAAAAAAAACAAACAAAACTTAAGAAAGAAGAACACACGGAAGAAAGGAGAAAAGAAAAATCACTAACAAATAAAATTCTAAACTAACAATGATAAGCAACAATTAAAGTTTAAATTAGAAAAAGCAATCCCCAGAGCAATGGCATAAAAAACTTGATGTGAATTTAAATTAACCTAATAAATAGATTAATTCAAATCAAATTTACTCGCAAGTGCAAGAATCAGTTGTAGTGGAAATATGTAAATACGAGATGAATCCACCGGAGTTGTTTTAAGAATTTAATCCTATAACTATTACTTAACAAATTAAAATAAAGATTGGGATTGTAACAAAGAATAATTAAAATTAACAATACTCAAACAGAAATAGGATTGAGAACAAATGTAAGAAAACACTAAGGCTTTGATTCCACCACTAATTGTCATACTCTAGTATCCAATTGTCAACTCATGAATTATCAAATTAATGAAAACAACTTCCGTACATACGTCCATGGTCAGGGACACATGCCAATAATTTTCTAAAGAGATGTGAATTTTACCGTGGTCAGGCTTAAACTCAACTATTTCTACAGTTTCTATATCCATGGTTCGGTATACACAAACATATAGAAATCCAATTAAACACAGTGAGAAACAAATTAACCACTTATTAACTTGGTCACGTCAAACAAATAGCTAATTTTCTAGGAAGCCACACAAATCAATATTCATCTACGATCGGATCAAAATATAAGTTCATGATTCTCATTCACAAAGCATCGATAGAATCCAATTCATGATCAGAAATAAATTCATATGCAAATAATTTCAATATCAAAATCCTGGGCTATGGTCAAGCACAAAGAACCCAATATCAAAATTGCAATTCAACTAGTGAATGCAAAACTAATCATCAATTTGAAATTCCCAAATTGAACAATCAAATAACTAGAGTAATCATAATTAGGACTTCCTCTTAACCTTAGCTAAGAGTTTAGAATCCCATGAACAAAGAATTCATAGTAGTTCTATAGAAAATATGCATAAAATAAAATTGGAAAGAACCCAATTGCTGGTGCTCTGCTGCTGCCTTCTCTGTTGCACGCCAGAAAGCCCAGGAGTTGAAGTCCTCCGTTCTTCCCTCCTATTCCGCTTCTCTCCCTCCTTTTTATCCGTGCCTCTCTGTTCCAAGTTTTCAAAAAAAAAAAAAAAAAGGGAATTCAAATCAAGTTCAGATTCCTCTCTCAAAATATCTCCACCGTCTATTGGTCTTCAACCTAAGAATAAAATAACATTTAATTAAATGGATGAAGCCAATGTAATTAAAAAGACTAACACGTATAGGATGTATTAAGACCATATTAAGTTCCCCTTTTATTAATAAGCCTCATAATCCTTATAAATTACAAAACTAAAGCAATTTACTCCAAATAATCAGAATCAAGCACTAATAAATATAAATATAAGGATAATAAATGTAATAATTATGTGTCTATCAATACTGACTACAATGCCAAACACGGTTCTCTTGGTACTCATGCTTATCATGATCTTCGCGTTTCTTGGGCAATACATTGTTTGCTTACAAAGAACCCCTGGGAGGCTCATAAGGGGCGCTCCATTTCGCTGGAAGAAAGCACTGCGAGGAGGCTTCTCACCCCCAAATCAAATGTCTCGTGGGAGTGGGAGCGACTGAGGAAGGAGGTTTTGGCACCCTTGAAAAACTACTCTAATCGTCAAAGTTGGTTTGTCAGGTGGGAGCGTTCGAGGTGAAGAAGTTGTTTGGGTTAATATTTGAATAATGGACTTAAATGAAGAAAGGCCCAAGGGTATCAAATTAAAGGGGACTTACCGAAACCCAACATTACGCCCAGAAGCAAACTAAGGCCTTTGTAGCCAAGATACAAGCCACGTGCTTACAATTGAAATGACAAGTGATGGAGACCAACCTACTACCAGCTAAAAAGCACTTTCCAGTGGCATTCAAGTAAAAAACACTCTCCACATGCTTTCAAGTACAAAATACGGGCCATCCTAGTACCTACCAAGGTCAAAAATGACATATTAACCAGAAGATCTCATTTCCTTACGAAGATCAACTATACTAGAAAGCCCGACTTCATCTAAAAAGTCAGAAGGGAAAGTAACCAATGAAGACTTACAAGCCACCATGGTGCAATTGTTGAAGAGTATGAAGAAAATCTCTCTATAGATTAGGGGAGAAGTAAGCAGGCTTTGTTCCTTAACAGGAAGTTTGCAGAGAATACTAGATCTGGAATATTCTACCCGTCGAGATGGTCATAGAGATATGGTGAGAGAAGCATTTACTTAAGGAAAAGAAGGATAGGGGAAAGAAGAAAGATGGATATGAGATCAGCCAGCCGGTGTTAGAAGAGATTCTGGAAACACAGTTGCCCGACCTATTACTATTCTCACTAGATAGTAGGGGCAAAGCGGGCAAGAAAGAAAGAAGTATGAAATGCCCCAATTAATTAGAAACTCTAGCAGAAAAGGTGAGCTCACATCTGCGGATAAATCTTCCCCATATAGGCCACCACCTTTGGCTAATAAGGGAGGATGAGCCAGATGGAGACAACCTGAACTAAGAAATGAGACTCTCTCGGGCAATGATCGTAGCCCGAAGTGGGAAATTCCTTATTCCTCGCATAACAATACTGCCAACCAGCAGCTCAGGGAGGAGTTGGTTGAGCTAAGAAGAATGGTGGTTCAGAATGCTCAACCTCAGGCCTGCCTGCTATTCAGGATCACCTACCAGAAGCCATATCCCGAGTACATTGATGAACAAAACCCATTTCCCCTTAATTTCAAGATGCCCGCATTCCCAACATTTATTGGAGAATATGGCAATGTCTATCTAGAGATCACATCTTCAAGTTCTGTAACCATTGTGTGGCATTTGAAGACAATCCCTACTATAAGTTAAGGTTGTTTAGGAACTCGCTGACTGGATTAACATCCCAATGGTATTCCTTGTTGCCCCTAATTCTATTGCTAATTGGGGGCAAATGGAGATGGCTTTTCATGAGCAATCCTATAGAGTTGAGCTCGAGATGACTATCAATGATTTGGTTGAAGTAAAGCAATATGAACATGAGTTTGCAAAAGACTTCATGATGAGATTTAGGAAGACCAGAATGAGGTGCCAATTTTCTATTAACCATGCCCAGCTTATATCTATTGCTCAAAAGGCATTAAAACTCCATTTGAGAAATAAGTTTTATGATGTACAATTCAATGAGTTGCAAGAATTAGAAATTGCTACCACAAAATACGAGAAGTTGTTGACTGAAGAACAACAAGTGAAGCAGTCATCCAAAGTGCCTCATTTTTATAAAAACAAAGCTACAATTCACCAAGTAGAGTTTGGGGAAACAGAGCTTGAAAAAGGTGATGGCCATGGTGGAGAGAGGATTGAAATGTTTGTAGTAGAGATGACTACTTTCTTCAAACCCTTAATGGTGAAGGGGGTTAATCCAGCCAGTTAAGGATCAAAAAGTAGTAATGAATGATGGATGGATTTGTTCCTATGAAACCACCTAAATACCATAGCTACTCATTTAATTTGACCAAAGCCTCTGCGATCTATGAAGAGCTAGTGCGAGCAAGAGTAATTGTGCCCGACAGTACTAAAAAGCTGCCCAAGCCCAAGGAGTTGAGAGGAAAGAAGTATTGCAAGCTGCATTATACATTTAACCACTCTATAGTCAACTGTGTCCAGTTCAGGGATTGGATATAAGACCTCATAACCAAAGGGAAATTACTCTTGGATAAACCACATGCCAATGTGATGATTGATACAGATTCATTCCTAGAGGCCACAATTAATATGATTAACTTAACTTGGGTAGAAAAGAGGAATGGAAATCCACGTAGGAGGTAAAAGCTGAAAGGTGACCAGTTAACTGACCTACGGAAGGAGCTATTAAGCTGCTCGAAATACCCAAAGCGGCCATAGTTAATGGGCTGGTTTTGTGTAGTAGGTGCCAATGTGAGTGTGAGCTAGAAGTACCAGCATCATGAGCTATTATTGATCAAGAATTGATCAGAAGAAAAGAGAAAGAAGAGCAAGAATCGCTAAGAAGCATCATGCGAGCTGCCGAGAAAGAAACATCTAAAAATGTTTTCCAAAGGCTGAGAGGAGATTCTGAGTCAAAAGGCTTATCCGAGGTCTTCAGGAATTATGAACCCTCGGAAGAAGTGGAGGATAAAGAGGCCAAAATACCAAAATAGGTGGGTGTAAGGCCTTACCAACCAAGTTACAACGATGTTAGAATGAAACGAAGAACAAAGAATCCAATATCACCAGTCATTAAGAAAGGTTATGCTCGACTAGGGTGGAAATGGTATGTAGTGGGGAAGGACATGAAACTAGTGAAGGAAATAGGAGCTTCTATGATCAGGAGAGTACAGAGACAGCACAAAGCCCATATGAAATCACTTAAAGTCCCTACTACATCAGAAAACTCTGAAAATGTGAAGTTTGAAAAAAGTGCCTCATGGGGGAAGAAATCAACTTTAATGGAGAAGCAAAAAGGGGGTGGAAAAAGCCAATAGTAAGACTGAGGGAGAAGGGGATATGTGCTACAAAATCCTCACCTGGGAAAATATAGGATCTTGAGGAGGGCTCAAGAAGATATAATAATGATGCTAACCCCAAGGTGGAGTCTATAACCCATATGTTTTGGGATTATTTAGCTCGAGAGAGGAATACCCCCACCTTTGTTGTTCGAAACACAACTAGGGAGAATGAAGTGCCCGAATTGATGTTGCCAAAAGAAGCGCAGGCTTGGTTAAATGAATTTACTAACCATATCAGATGAAATAATAAGGACTTACTTGAACCTAGCAACTTCCACGTAAACATGACATATGTTTTATTTACCATGTTCTGCGCCGAACCTAATCAACCTGCCACAATGGACAGTGATTATTTAGCAACATAATCTATGATGGCATATGTTGTGTTGAAGAAACAGGAAAAGGAGAGTCAAGCAGAATAGAGTTGCCTGAAGCATCTAAGAATAAGCTTGAGAGAGTATATTTGGACAAAATGGTCTTCAGTCGCCTGAGCATGGCCCTAGCTAACCATCTCAAGCCCATATATGTAACTGTTCATCTGGAGGGAGTACCCTTCAAGATGATGTTGATTGATGGAGGAGCTACGGTCAATGTACTTCCAGCAAAGCAAATGAAGAAGTTAGGGAAGGGTGAACAGGGTCTCATTCCTATAGATTTGACAGTCTCTAGCTTTTCTGGAGCCGTCACCAAAACCCAGGGAATATTACCCTTGGAAGTGGACTTGGGGTCCAAGCAAATCATGCTAGCTTTCTTTGTGATGGACTGTAGCTCCACTTATGAAGCATTGCTTGGTTGAGATTGGATATATCAAAGCCTCTCTGTGCCCTCCACCCTGCATCAACAAGTGGCTGTTTACCATGAGGAATGGACTAAAGGACCAGGATTTTGTGGAAATGGTGAATCACGACCATTTCTTCCTACATCCAATGTTGCAGAAGCTAGTTTCTACAATCCCAGTGTTGGGATTCTCTAGTGCTTAGAAGCTGATGAGAATGGCCGCCCAACTTAGGTGATGGCCCAAAAGCTTCTGGAACTAGGATTATTTCTTACAATGGAGGAATGGGATAGACCCCATATTGTCCCAACTCCCCAACACCAGTAATGTTAGAACAAAAAAGGAAGGACCAAGTAGTTACAGTTAGGTTTTTAATCAAAAGATTGTTGGTAGAACACATAATACCTATCAAGAAGGGATATAAACCAGTCAAGTAAGCACCACGAAGAATGTCAAAAGAGATCGAGGAAAAAGTCAAAGAAGAGATTGAAAGGTAGTAAAGGCTGGATTTATTAGGCCTACCAAATATGTAGAGTGGTTGGCCAACATTGTACCTATATTTAAAGCTATAACTAAAGCAATTCGGTGTTGTGTTGACTATAGAAACATCAATGAAGCCACACCTAAAGATAAATACCACATGCCCATGGCTGACCTATCCATAGACGTAATTGCAAAACACAAAGTTCTATCTTTCATGGATGGAAATGCTGGTTATAATCAAATAAAAATGGCTAAAGAATATATACATAAGACAACTCTTAAATGCCCAAGCCATGTTGAAGCATATGAATACTTGGTAATGCCATTCGGGCTAAAAAATGCTGGAACAACTTATCAGAGAGCAATGAATGCCATTTTCCATTACTTGATTGGTTACATGGAAGTATACATTGATGACATCGTAGTGAAGTCCAAAACTGAAGAACAACACTTATTAAACCTCAGGCAAGCCTTAACAAGAATAAAGATCCATAAGTTGAAGATAAATCCAAAGAATTGTGCTTTTGGGGTAAAAGCGAGCAACTTTTTGGGTTTCCTTGTTCATCAGAGAGGGGTAGAGGTGGATAAAAACAAAGCTCGAACAATAATGAAGTCACATCCGCCTATCAATAAGGTACAGTTGCAGAGGCTTTTGGGGAAAATCAACTTCTTGAGAAGATTCATTGCTAACTTAGCGGGTAAGATTCAGCCACTAACTACTCTGTTAAGATTAAAAGATAAAGAAGAGTTCGAGTGAGGACCACCACATCAAGAGGCTTTCGACAACATAAAAACTTACTTGACCTCTCCATCAGTGCTTATGCCACCTCAGAGAGGGAAACCTTTAAAGCTTTATATTTCTGCCTTAGAGAAGTCAATGGGAAGCTTACTAGCTTAAAATAATGAAGGTGGGAAGGAACAAGCAATATACTACCTTAGTAGAATCCTTAATGAGGTAGAAACAAGATATACCCCGGTGTTTAGCCTTATACTTCACTGCTTGTAAGTTAAGGCATTACATGTTGCCTTGTCATATCCACATTATTGCTAAGATAGATGTAATCAAGTACATGCTGCCAAAGCCATGTTGACTAGAAGAATTAGAAAATGGATTCTAGCACTATCAGAGTTCAGTTTTCAATATGTGCCTCAAAGAGTTATCAAAGGGCAAGCAATTGTAGACTTCTTAACTAAATACCAAGAGGATCAGGATAAGTTTATCAATGTCCCAGGAACTCTAGAGGTGGCTAGTCTTTGGATCTCACCAAGCAATGCCTTCTCGGATAAGGAAGAATGTATTCAACAACAAATAAAAAAGATAGCTAGTCTCTGGGTTACTTCTTAGAGATTGTATTTTGATGGATCTTGCACTTAAAAGGCTGCTGGAGCTGAGATTGTCATCATTAATCCTAAAGGAATTCATCATTGCTATACATTCATTCTGAATTATCAAGAAACTATCAACAATCGGGTAGAGTATAAGGCACTGATAATTGGCCTAGAAATCTTGATAGAGTTGGGGGCAACTGAAGTTGAAGTGTTTGGTGATTCAGAGTTGGTGATTAATTAGTTAAATGAAGAATACAAGTGCAGACACATTACCATGGCTGGTTACTATTTGGTATCAACACAGTTACTAAGCTATTGGGGCACTGAGATATCAGTCAACCATATCTCCAGAGAATCAAATTCAATTGCCAATGAGATGGCACAATTGGCATCTAGAGCACAGATCCAAGAAAGGAAGTTTGGAGAGGATATAGAAGTTCATAAAAGAAATTTCCTTCTATCTTTGAAAGAGGATTCATCCTAGATGTGATGATTAAGGAGCCAGAGACTAAAGATTAGAGATCACCTATTGCTCAATACTTGAAAGGTCATTCTTTCCCCACAAGTAAGAAGAATAGGCAACAAGCAACTAAGTATGTTTTATGGGAGGAAAATCTACTGAGAAAGTCTACAGATGGATTGTTGTTAAAATGCTTAGGCCAAGAAGGGTCAATGAGAGTGATGGCCGAAGTACATGAAGGAATCAGTGAGGTACATCAAGCTGGAATCAAGATGAGGTGGTTGCTTAGGAGATATGGTTATTTTTGGACCGACATGGAGAAAGACTGCAAGGTCTATGCCCGAGGGTGTGAAAATGGTCAAAGACATGGACCTCTCCAACATGTGCCCTCAATACCTTTGAACCCTATAGTCAAACATTGGCCCTTCAGAGGGTAAGCTATGGACTTCATCGGGCAAGTATATCTAGCCTCTAGCAAAGGGTACACATTCATAATAGTGGCAACGGATTACTTCACCAAATGGGTAGAAGCCTCAGCTGTGAAGACTATCACCTCAACTGTTGTCAAAAAGTTCATTGAAACCAAAATCTTACACAGATTTGGGGTGCCCGAGACAATTGTTACAGACCGCCTGCCATTTTTTATTTCAAAGGAAGTAGAGTAGTTTGCAAGTAAGTTCAAGATAAAGATGATCCAATCTAGTCCTTACTACCCCCAGTCAGATGGTCAAGCAGATGCCAGCAACAAGATTTTGGTGAATATTATTAAAAGAATGGTGACAGATAATCCATAGAAGTGGCATAAGAAGTTAGGAGACACTTTGTGGGCTTATAGAACTTCCAAGAGGGCAGGAACTGGAACTACTCTGTATGTTTTAACCTTCTAACAAGATGTTGTACTCCTCATGGAGATTAATGTAAGTTCTGTTAGGATTTAAAACTAGTTTGGGTTGCACAGTGAAAAATACATTCAGGCTATATGTCAAGGAGTTGAAGATTTAGATGTAGGCCGAGTTGAAGCCTTAAATAAGATTCAAGAAGGGAAGAGAGCTGTTGCTCGAGCATACAATAAGAAGGCAAAATTAAAAACCTTAAAAGAATGAGAGATAGTATGGAAGGCAATCTTGCCTTTGGGAGTTCAAGTTAGAGGCTTTAGGAAGTGGAGTCCTACTTGGGAATGTCCTTTCATTATTTACCAAGCACTGGATAAGGGAGGATATTACTTGGCAGATTTGGAGGGAAACTTGCAACAACATCCAGTTAATGCTAAGTTTTTAAAGAAATATCATCCAACTCTGTGGGATGTCAGAGATTGTTATATTGAAGAGGGTTAAGATTGAAGATAGATGGTGTAGTAAGACTTCAATGTAAAGTAGGAAGTAACACAAGTGAAGGGAAAGAAGAAACTTATTTCATTCCATATAAAGATTACAATGGCCCTAGCCTAACAAATTTACATCTTCACCTAGAGTGATTATTCTGGAATGATAAGTTTGCATAATTATAAAGATTCTGCTAGGCTTGGCCAAAACTGTGCTGCTGTTGACAAGTTGAGATTCAACATCCTCCATCTCCAAATTTGCTTTCTTCACTTCCTCAATTTGTTGACGAAGTTTGCTGAGTAGAGTAGTTTGTTCAGCTTTCAACACAGCAAGCTACTCCTCTAGCTTCTGCATCTCAGAAGTCGTCACCTTGATCCTCTCCTCTGTAGCTGAACCTTCATCCACCAACTGCTGGATATGAGCTGAAGTACTGGTTTATTTCACCATGAAGAACCTTAGCTTGCCTCTTAGCCGCTGATGTTGATCCCTCAACGCCCTCAAGTTCTTGAAGTAAAATAAGAATGAATTATATTGAACTTTAGATAATTGATCATCCTTGAAAAGATCAGTGATGGCCTTCTTTACGTCATAGGGAGCCTTGAGGCTAAAGGAAGCTAAGAATTCTCTCCTGGACCAATCTTGGAAAATTCGACGTTCATCGAGGAAATCTTGGGGCTCAGAGGGATGCCTTGAAGATCTTAGTCTTGTATTGAGTTGCTAAAACTCTTTAAAAAGCTCGGGCAATGATGCTGTGCTAAAAATAGGTGCAAGGGAAAAAGGCAGTGTTCTTGCTCCTTTAGAAGGTGCAATTGTGGAAACAGTCTCAACAAATGGAGAAACCCGATGGGTAGGAATGGCGGTGGTCTTAGTCTTCTTCTTAGGCCTAGGGATAGGGATCCCTATGACCCCAGAAGCCAGAGGAGGTCGGGGAAGTTCTGTTTTGCGTACTAGTGGATATTTGCCTGAATCTTCTCTAAGACCCTGCTACAATCCAAAATAAATAAAGTGAGAAGGTAGCCCTTGAATAAGGTTAAAAAAAAAATGAGAAAAGAGAAAAAGACTTACCTGAGTTGAACCTGAAATCTTAGAAGTAAGTAGATGAGTTGTGACACTTGGTTGCTGAGAGGGATCGTTCCTGCTTACTGGAGAAGGACGAAGTGTGCCCGAATCTTCACTAAAGGCCTATAAATATCAAGGATAAAGTGCAAATGTCAGTAACTAGTTTACGAAAAGAAGGAAAATAGAGATAAGAGGTACTATACCCGAGCAGGATCTTGAGTAAAGAAATAGAGCTCCTCTGTGGTGGTTGCTGGTTGAGGAGAAGTCTGTGGGCTAGTCACTCCTGAGACCACAGGGATCTCAATGACTATAGGCTCCCCAAATACTGATGTTGTTGGTAGATAAGACTCATGTGCTGGGGAAGATTGGAAAAAGCAAAAGAAAATAAGTATAGAAGGAATGAGACTTCAAGTATAAAAATGTTAAAAGAAAATGCTCACTAAGTTACTGTTGTCTTCCACAAAATGCAGCATTTCCTCAGTTGTTGGGTCAAACTGGGATGTAGGAGCCACCACCAAAGGAGGAGAAGTTGAAGGAATTGAAGTGGAACTTTGCCCGACTAAAGGAACTGATGCCTTAGTCTTCTTCTAAAGGAAGAAACAAAGAAGTTAGCCAATAATTGAAGAGTCAGGAAAAATGCAATAGAAGAGAAAAAAGATATACATCGGGTTGTTTAGCCTGAGGAGGAGAAACATGTGCTGCTCGGGCAGAAAGTGAAGAGACCTCGGGCGGAGAGATATTTTCTTCCCTTATGGCATATTTCAGGCAATTGGGCAGAAAATTAATACAAAAACACGTTAAGAAGAAAGGTGAGAACTTCGAAAGAAGGACTTGAGATGTAGGCCATACCTCTAGCTCTTCAAGAGTGGAACTAAGAAGCTCTCTAGCCTTTTGGTGCATCTTTGCACCCAATGGCTCCTCCCGTGATATAAAAGTAGGCTTCTTGGTTGCCTGGGGCCCTAGTTATGAAGAGAGAAGTGGTTAACTCATCGAATGAAGATGACAGTTGAGGAAAATTAAAATAAAGCAAACTTACTGGAAGACTTTTATTTCTTTCTGCCCCTTTCAACTGAAGGAGTAACGGAGGGCTTGGAAGATTTTGATGCTCTCGAAGCCTGGGCTCTAGTCATTTTCTTGGTGGGAGTTGCCCGCGGACCTGGGATGGAGAATTGAGCTCGAGGTTGCTCTTCGGGCTCGGATTCTGAGGTTTCTACAACTGATTCCCTCGTCCTCCTTGGAGCCCGAGTTTCTGGTGCAGGCTTTGCCTCACCTTCAAAATCTCCAAAAAGCTCGAAAAGGTCCTCGACATATCCCGCTATATGACTATAGCCAGTTTTTTGCCTTGTAGCTTCAGCTGTAGCCTCCTCAAGAACAAGTGTGTCTTCAGCATCTTTTTCTTGCCCAATGTCCACCATTCCAGTATTGCCTTAGGCTACAAGGTTTAAAAGCAGCAAGAGGATGGTCAGTGGAGGCCAAGTTATAAAATAAGCATAGAATACAAAGTTAAGGGAAATAAAAGATACCTATCAGAAGCAGCTGATTCTTCTGATGAATCATCTCCTTCTAATCTTTAAGTTCTCTTGACTTTGGATAAGATCTGATTGTGAGATGCTAGAAGAGACGGTCATGAGATTCCCTGAGATCCCTTTCGTACTTCTTGAACCACATTGCTTCCCACCATAAAGAGAAAGATGAGGTGCATTTGAAATTTAGAGCCATAGGTGATGAGTCCATATTATACTATATATTTTACCCTAATCTTAGTACTAATTTATTAGTTATTTTGGTAGAATTTTGATACTTTGGATTATATTTTCAATGTAGGACATTCAACCTCCTTTGGAGCTAAAAGTGAACAAACGGACGAATTTTGGAGTGATTCCAATTGGAGAATGTTTGTGTGCCTTTCAAGATGATTGTATCAAAATTTCAAGTTTTTCTACCAAGCCATTTGACCGTGGCGATGAAATTAAGGTCCAGAGCGCAGATTTCCCAAATTGACATTTCTGGACGTTTTGGGCATTTTGAAGGTCAAGATGGCGTATTTTGAGGAAGATACCTTCTGAAAATTTGTAGGAGACGTCTTCAAATTTAAAAAGAGACCTTTTGGGACCAAATCGGAGTTGATTTGGTCAGTCAAAAGTGTGATTTTCTGAGAAGTCCGAATTTTAGTTTAAATTGGAAACCTTTTATTTTCTGTTTTATTTTATTTTATTATGTTTCCTAGTTTTATTCTAAGACCTTTTCTAGGAAGGATTTTATTTTGTAGTAGTATAAATAAGGCTTTTTAGCCATTAGGTT
The DNA here is from genome assembly GCF_963583255.1 of Pyrus communis. Classification (NCBI taxonomy): domain Eukaryota; kingdom Viridiplantae; phylum Streptophyta; class Magnoliopsida; order Rosales; family Rosaceae; genus Pyrus; species Pyrus communis. Next base: position 20,902,902 of record NC_084811.1, read on the forward strand.
AGAAGGGGAAAAACGCAATACTTGGCTTTAGAGAGCTTTTGACAATTCAAGTTTATTTTCAAGGTGTTTTCTATCCATGTTTTTAATAATATTTTGTTTTATGATTGTTCGTAACTAGTTTCGTTTGTTAGGGTGAGACCACGAGCCTTAGCAAGAATATGCAGTTTCTTTTCAATTTACTTATGATATTACCTTGCCTTAGCAAGAATATGCAGTTTCATTTCAATTTACTTATGATATTATGCATGTAGGTTTTGAATTGTTAATCATTGTGCTTTAACTGTATCTATATCTTAATGCTTAGCTACCATTAGGATGTTTAGATAAGTAATTGGATGCAATTTTGGCGGAGGGCTGTCCCTAAAATTGACTAAGGCTTCTTGTGGTTAACATGTGTAACTACTTAAGATGGACGACACGTCTTAGGAGTTATATGGTTTTTCAAAAGGTTTTCACAAAATTTAATGAGTTTTGCATGTTCACATTCGATCTGGATGCCATGGAGGGGTTGCATGTTAGATATACATTATATGTTGGGGGTTCCAAGCAGGGCATACTTTAGGAAAACTAACCTTCAAAATATGCATGTGTAATTCATAAGGAATTAGAAGAACTATGTAGGATTGTTAAGGGGACGGCGGAACCCTAGGCTTTTACAATTTGGTTTTCAAAACGTTTTCCTTTGTTTTCTTTACTTAGCTAATTTCTTTAACCTTTTTAATTAAATTCGTTTTTATTATTTTTAAATTCAAAACCAACCTCTTCCAAACTTTGTTTTCAAATAATTAATTAGGATTTGGTTTTAACATAAATTATTCATTCAATTCCTGTGGAAAAATGAACTTGCTTGAGCTGCTATACTATGACAACCTTGTATTCTTGCAAGTATTTTTAAGTGTTTTTATCACTACTTTTGTAGGTGGTAAAAATCCTATCAATAGGCTTGCAAGCAACCTTGCTCAATATTTCGAGACTGTGTCAGGCAGCCTGGACAGTGTTTTCTTGTGGTGAGCGAAGGCAATAGGAGGTGCCGCATTGTACTGAGTCAAAGAAGGGGCACCGGGATGGCTTGTCTAAACCCCAACTATCTAGCATAAAAGTTGGGGGTGGTAGACCTCTAGCCCGTGCTCATAGCTGTTTCCCTTTACTCCCTAAGTAAGGTTCCTCGACTAAATGCAGCTGATGAACCTCTCATTGCAGAAAGGGTTGGCATCCTCCCCAAGGCATAATAGAAAGCTTGGTTAGAAAACCAAAGGTATCTTTTTAACACCGAGGCTCCCTACTCCAAATCTGCCCAAGTCTTGCAGACTCTGAAAAAATAAAGGCAGGAGAAGTAGTAGAGTGGTTGGTAGGAGATGCTTTAGCCGGATGCAGCAGGAGCAACTCCCTTGGGGAATTCGAGATTGGGTGCCCGAAGCTTGGGGAAATACCATTGAAGCCATAATTGGACCATCTAGGTAGGCCCATTGAGATTGGTTTCAAATGGTTATCCCTGAGTTATCTCAAAGAGAAGATGAAAGAGATGAGAGAGAAGGAAAGGGCCCGTGGCCATGTCTTCGAAGTTGTTCAGGGCTTCCACCAGAGGAATCCACTCCACTTTTACTCCCTTGGACTTATTGTGGAAAACGTGTTTATTGAGCCAGTAGAGGAGGAAGTACATGTGTTCCTGATCTTTGTTGGCAGTAGAAGAGTAAGGGCCAAAAAGCTTTTTGGTAAACGGGATGAAGCTTGCAAATGAGGTTCCGTAGCTCTTAAAAGTTGAAGAGTTGTACTCCATTTAAATAAAGGAGTCAGGGCTGCCAGAGCTATCTACAGTTGGGCTAGAAGAGGGAAACCAGTCATGGGTGACATCCACAACCCTGCCCAATGGCCTTAGCCTGAAGACCTATGCCATATCTAGGATGGTTGGGCACATGGGGCCCATGCTGAAGTCGAAATTGTTGGTGCCCGAATTCCAGAAAAGAAGTGCAGTTGTCAGTAGCTCGAGTTTAGCAATCATAGTAGTCTTAGATAACATAATTAACTTGCATATGCCATTATTCATCCATTTTTGCTTGAAGGTAAGCTCAAGCTCATTGATCCACTGCACCTATGATTCATCACTTATCAAAGGGAATCTTCATCGATGGGTAGACCATTTAGAGGCCGAGATGCCAAACTTGGCTAAGAAGGGTTTTGGGGTGAACCATTTCTCTTTGGGCATGTTATTTTCCACGGTGATTGGAACCTAGGAAGTTCATACAAGTCCTAGAGAGTGCACACCTTCCTTCTCAAAGAAAAGCAAGGTTTGCAAACCAGCCTGAGGGCGATGAAGGCCATTAAATCTATAGCACATGGTGGCAATTCCCTCACCAGTCTTGTAGGAAAATTGGGTTCGAGCAACTATTTTTGCTACCATTGGATTGTGAAAAGAAGTTGGAATTGGGGAAGCAAGAGCTAAGAAGGCAAAGAGAAATTTTTGGAAGTTTTGAAGGCTGTGAGAATTCTGGAAAGCTTTGGAAATTCGAAGGTTTGGAAATGCTAAGGTACTTGGTCGAGGAGTTTAAGTAAGGATTATAAAGTAAGTGGTTAGTTAACGTTTATAATCATGGGTTAGTGCAAGGGTTTTAGTTAACAACCGCTGTCTTAAATGGCCAAGTCTTGAGTGAAGGCATGCGACTACTATTTAATCATTAATAACGCCTCAATTTGCATACTGAACAATGAATAAGGCACTGTTTGGGTTAATATTTGAATAATGGACTTAAATGAAGAAAGGCCCAAGGATATCAAATTAAAGAGGACTTGCCCGAAGCCCAACATTTTGCCCAGAAGCAAACTAAAGCCTTCTCAACCAAGATACAAGCCACGTGCTTACAATTGAAATGACAAGCGATGAAGACCAACCTACTATCAGCCAAAAAGCACTTTCCAGTGGCATTCAAGTAAAAAGAATGATGACTCATCATACTCCAAATGCTTTTGGGCAAGAGCAAAGCTATTGCAGTCGGGCTAAACTACCTATGAAAGGAAGAAGAGACAACAAGGGCAATGACACTCAACCAATCAATCAAACAAACATACAAACTCTGCTCTCAAGACAGATTTGCATCCAAAAGCTGTAATCAGCCTAGATCTCAGTTCTTTTAACAATAGTTTCCTTAGACAGCTATTTTTTGTCTAGTTTATTAGCTCTGTTATTCACCTGCTAGTATCAATCTCCTTTGTAGTTTATGTACAACTCATTTCTAGTCATCTAGTTGACAAGCAATCTACAATACCGGTCATTTACTTTCCTCTATCATTTACACTTCTAGCAACCTTGTCATTTACATGTTGTTACATTTCTCCACATAAGTAAGGTCCTTATCTTTAAGGCAAAGAAAGAACCTTGATTTGAGCCACTCCAACTCAATAGCACAATCTCTTGGTTAGAAGTTGAACTCAGGTGCAATCTTAATCATTCAAATCCCATCTACTAGCGGTATTTAGTAGTGGCACGCTCGCAACCACAAGTTTCTTGTTTGAGTAAATTCCTGGTATGCCTGTGAGGCCCATGGCGAATTTAGGGGGCAAACAGAAGTGCTTGGAGGAGGTGAAAGCAGCAACAACAATTATAAAGCCCAACGCTTTACTTCCATATAACATCCTACGCTATCTGGAAGATGGCAATATTAGGGAAGCGGTAAAGCTTCAATGGAAGGCAATGGTGTAAAAGGTCAAGGAGGGCAGCAAATTCAAAAACTGCTGGGCTGTATGTGACAACGGTTGGTGCCAATCAAGAAGTTTAAGTTTGGGACTTTTGGTGTATGAACTGAGTAAAGAGCCATGGAACCGAAAAATGATGAATTTCAGTCTGCCTGATTCCCGCTGTAAGTTTATTCCGCCCATTCATTTTTTGCCCTAGCTGCAATCCATTCAAGGCTCGACGATGTTAAGTCCAAGTTCTTCTTTCTGATGAGAATGGAGATGGGAATGGACATAAGCAGCATATGTATTGATTTACAAATGGTGTTTGATGCGATCTTGGAAGTGGCTGTCAAGGAGAATTTGAAGCCAGAGCAAATGATCAAGAAGCTATTTCTGTTCATCGACTGCGCATGCTATGATTGGAAGGGTTACGAGACTCTGTATGAGGCTGTACGGAGCATGTTCGAGGACAAGGGGTATGAGGATGATGCGGTGCCACACATTGTGATTTGGGATTTATGGTGGGGGTATCGTTCTCCATCCTTTGATTTTCCTCGTAGAGGGGTGACGGTGTTACGTGGTTACTCCGAAAATTTGGTGAAATTCTTCTTGGACAATGGTGGGGATTTTCGCCCTCACCATCTCATGGAAGTAGCTATTGCCGACAAAGAATATCACACTCTTGCTGTAGTCGACTGACTGACTGACTCACTCAATCATCCGGTCCCTCCTTTTGCATTGGCGATAGCATTGGCATTGGAATTGGATTGATGATCTATATGATCTTCTGCGATCTGATTGTTCATCATTTCTTACTTACCGCTGTTTCCAAGTAGAATTTACACTAATAAGTAACCTTTATTAGGAAGAAGAGATATCCTATGTGTGTCTGTCTGTATTAACCAGATGTGGTTTAGATTCATTCCAGAGCTCTCTCTCAACTTTACGTAACGTTAGAAATAATCTTCATGTAACTTATAAATAAGGGAACTTTAACAAAAAGCTCCAAATACTGTTCACTTTAACGAAAAGTCACATTTTTACACTAAAAAGTCAATCCTAGTACTATTCACTTTACCCTTTATTTTGTCATTATCGTTAAAACTCAAAGTTTTCAAGCCCTTTTCATTAGTTTTCCTTATAAATAATCATGTGTTTTAGTATCCTTAATTTTATTGTTTCCTAGGTTAGTTGGCTACCAACATGCAGGGCCGTTTGAGATTTTAAAGGTCCTATGCAAAATTTGTAAAAGGGTCCCTCTTTAAGATAATTTTAAGTTAATAAAAAAGGGGACATGTATTGATGCTAGGAAACATTCACTTAAACCAAAACAAAGTCACTTAGTACTATGGTCTAGTTGATACTCATCTTCACTTGTAAGTGAGAGATCTTAGACTCGATTCTCGCCAAAAGCGAATTTGAACCACATTACTGCTAGCCCATTGTGAGGCTTAGCTCGATTTTCCACCCCCTTAGTGTAGATAATGTCGTTCATTCAACAACAAAAAAGCTTTTTTTCCACTAAGTGGGGTTGGCTGGATGAATCTTAGAATGTCATTCCGCTTGGTTCTGTGCCACGTCTTCCGCTGGATCCAAGTACTACATCTAGATAATGTCGTTCGTTAAAATAAAATAAAAAAAAAAAAAAGTTCAAAACAAATTTTAGCACTCACTGATTACATGTTTACAAATGTCATTAATGATAAGTAAAAAAAAAAAGCTACAAACATAATCTTCACTAATTAATCAAAAGTAGTTCTATCTTAAACAACCAAACATTAAAAAATAAAAAAATAAAAATTTAATTTAATTTAAAAAAAAACTTCACAACTCTAACTTTAAAGTTTCACTTAAATATGTAACATTATTATATAATAAAATTAAGAAACTGTCATTTTTTAGGGTGTTATTATTGACACTCAAAATATCTTATTGTACTCCAAAATTTTTATATTTAGAAAGAAAGCCGTCTCCAATCGAGGGCTATGCCAAAGGGTTCATGGGCCCCACAGGACAAAAAAGGGCCAACTGGCTTGGCCAACCCAGCCAGTCAGCCAGCCCCTGGCCAGCCTAGATTTTTCATTATTAATACATTTTCTGTTGGATATATCTGATAGTATTGTCCTCTTTAGTGTCGAATATATCCATCATTATTGTCTCTTTTTTTTTTTCGGGCCAAATTTTTTTTAATTTTTTTTTTAATTCCCTTTTTTTTCCTATAAATACCTAAGCCATTCTTGCATCAAGTACTGTTAAATTTAAGTTGTAGTTTTTAAATTTAAATAATAAATTATATTTGGCCCTTGGTTGGAGATGGTTTTTTGTCATAGGGCTATGTTTGGCCTATGGCCCTCTGATCCATCGGTTGGAGATGGTAAGAAATATAGCCCTGCACTGTTCATCAAAATATTAATTTCTTGGAGGAGGGCTAAAACAAACCCTCTAATCAACCTTCGGTTAGAGATAGCCTTAGAGTAAATAATCATAGACCACACAGAGAAAAGTTACGAGATCGTTCTCCACTTTTATTAGAGTAAATAATCATAGACTCCCAAAGATCCAGCTAATGGATAGGACTCCACACCACAGTACTAGACATTGTAAAAAATATAATAAATAAATGGCTTAAAATTCGGGGATAAACTGTTGACACACATTTTGTAAAGTTTATTCTGCAATATATTTTAACAATTCAATTGTTAATCTTTTAGTTCTTCTCAAGGACCATCTTTACAAATCACCAAACATGGGGTCATATGACCGTTAGACTAATTGAGTGTATCTTTGTGGAATTGTATTCGTTAATTTTTATTTTTTTTTCCTACAAATGAATGTGTTAACAGCTTTGGGATTGTCGAGTTTTTTGTAAGGATGATCTATGAACGATGAATTGAAATATAGACCGTTTGGACCTTAAAAAAGGTTACGGAATGAGAGCCACAAAAAACGTGTGTCAAAATGTATGTGTCGGGGTCATGTCCCTAAATTAATTTTCACGACTGCCACTTGTACAACAATCTAGTAATATTTCTCATTACTTGTGAGAGATATTATATTCAAATTTCAAGAATAATTTCTCAACCAATTTACTAACCCCATCACCTTAGTGTAAATATATTATTAAATAAAAAATTTCAGAGCAATAACCTGTTATGGGTTGTTTTATTAACATCATGCATTTTGTTGACCACACCTCACGCACTAAAAACACCCCACATTTACTTTTTAAATTAAAAATTATCTTAATCCACCCCACGCAATTTCCTACACTACCCTTCCAATAAAGGTTGCTGCTGCCTTGTTGGGAGATTTATCCAGTGTTATAAAGAATTGCTTCTGTTTGTCGAATTCTAGGAAATAAAATGCGCCTAGCTTCTAGTGGACTGCTATCTGTATAATTTAGCTGTTTTTGTTTGGTTCTTGCTCAAGTCTCTGACTTGACCTCTTACATTTTTATCCTAGTTTGCTAAAGGATTTCAAACTTCAGCTAGCTTTTCTCTTCTTGAAGTCTCTCCTTTCAACCAAAAAAATGAGAAATGAAACTCCCTTTTCCAGACATTCTTAACTGCCAAATGGAATCAGTTTCTGATTCACAATTAATGATGCATGTATCAACATCAATATATATGTCCTTTACGAAAAATATTATGGGTTCCTTGCAACATTTGCGATTACGATTGCGATTAAACCCCCAACTTATGAAAATTATCTTTAAAAAAGTGATATCGGAGTTTGCAGAAAATGTTTTCAAATTTGAACTCTTAGACTGCAACTCGAAAACAAGAAAAATCTATCTCAACATGTTCTTGAATTATTATTAGGTTTTGCTGTTAAAAGAACTTACGGAGTACTGTACTATTTAGGGCCTAAATAGTCATTTTATATCAAGATATATGAGTTATTTATTATTAAATTTTATGTGAGGTGTAATCAACAAAATATGAGATGTTAATAAAAAAAACCCTTTCTTTTATAATGACTTGTATTTTAAAATACATGTTTATTTTATTATCAATTAATGTTTTTTTTTTTTTTTATCAAAGTATTATTGATAATGTAGATATCATAATAATGCTGGTTACCATCCAAAATCGTCTACATATTTTCATTGAGAGATCTTAATTATTCTTATTTCTTATTTTTCCAATCGAATTAATGATATTAGTGGAGGGCTAACGGGTCTTGGCCCAGCGGGGCAAGGCATGTCTAACCGTTTCGAGAACGGGCACAAGTTTTATAAACAATAAACGAAGTGAGGCGGGGCAGATCCGTGTAATTTCCTTTTGTTTGGATGAATCCAAGGTTGGACCCTATTCGAGGGCAAGTTCTCCTAATGCTGGCTTCTCCATTCACAAGGCATGAACTCGAAACCTTGTTTAAGGGGAATAAGCTCCTTACCACTTGAACCACCAAGCATTGGTATGTAATTTTCTTTTTTTGTAAAATAGATCCATGTAATCGGCAGGGCAGGGTTTATGTAATTTGCCGGGCGAGTCCATGTAACGGGTGGAGCGGGTCCATGTCATGATGATATACTCGGGTTGTGCTCTTGTATCTCGTTTGGCTTTCCTAAAAGATAGAAGTGTTTCATAAGATAAATAATAATAAAAAAATCCAAGAAATTGCCGATTTAATCTCGTGTAGGAGCTGGTAGTGATGCTGGTAACTTGTATGTAGCCCAAGTAGGAAAGGAAAATCTTTGGCACCCGTGTAGAGAGCAAAATACCTATACCCTTTAGATTCTATGTTGGAATCACCACTTTAAGCATATTTTTCCCTAATCATATCATCTAGCGTGGTACATACATTTAAGCATTCGTGTCTCGATTTTAACCTAATTGAACTTTGCTTTCGGTATTAAACATGTCATAATATGGTAGGGCCATTTTTTTAAATTCCGGAGGCTTGTGCGAAATTTATATAAGGGTCCCTCCTTAAGATAATATTAAAAAAAGTAAAACAATGTATTCATGTTAGAAAACAATCACTTAAATCAAAATAAATTTTACCACTCACTGATTGCAAGGTTACAAATGTCATTAATTATAAGTAAAAAAAGCTACAAACATAACCTTCACTAAAATTGGAAAACTATCGTTTTTTAAGGTGTTATGATTGACAATCAGAATATCTCATTGTATTAGAAATTTTTATATTGAGTGATGCTAGAGGGATACTAAATTTATAGACATGTAAGTTGATGATTGAATTATTACTTAAACATTGATAAACGTTATATTTCCTTATGGTGACTCATCATTTAGTTCACAAATTTAGTCTTTCTAGCATTACTCTTTTATGTTTAGAAATGAAACAAATTTACTCTTATAACATTATTACATAACATTAGATGGAAAAAAAAAAAAGAAAAAAAAAAGAAAGATATTTTAAAGTACTAATAAAAGTAATTTTAAAGTAGTAGTTATTACATAATATTACTTAATGTGCAATGAGAGTTTAAAGTACTAACAAAAGTAATTTTCTAAATATATAACATTATTACATAACATTAGATGACAAAATTTTTTAGAGCTCCTTCAAATTTAGGACTCTGTGCGACTACACCTTACACTCCCCTCTATAATACGGTAACACCTCGATTAAAACTTGTATTCAAAGAGTTTAAACAAAAAATTTGATCGTTGCAACACATTGTGGCAAAATTTATAAATAAATATAGTCATACATATTTAATTTAGAGACAAAAAACTCTAATTACACTGTAGGGTTTAGGTTTATCAATACTTTACCACACACCCCATTTTACTTCTCATTTCGGCCATTGGATCGATGAATTGAAGAAGATCAACGGACATAAATTATCAAAAATTGTGTAAAAAGTAAAATGGAATGTGTGGATAGCATAACCCATACTCTAATTCTATGTTTCTAGCGGGGTCCTTAGGCCATCTCTAACCAAGGGCTGGCCAGAGGGCTTGTTTTAGCCCTTTGGCCCTCCAAGAAATTAATATTTTAATGAATATTACAGGGCCATATTTGCCTTCGTCTCCAACCGAGGGCCAAATGGCTCGTTTTAGCCCTGTCACAAAAAACCGTCTCCAACCGAGGGCCACAGGGCCAAACTTAATTTATTATTTAAATTTAAAAACTACAACAACTTCAATTCAAATCCAACAACTTAAATTTAAAAACTACAAATGTAATTGGGCCAAAAAACCAAAAAAATTAGAACTTAAATTTAATGAATGGTTTATGTATTTATAGGGAAAAAAATTAAATGCAACGGCTAGCTAACTAGCCATTGTATTCAAAGTTTTTTTTAAACAATCCTGTCAATTATAACCGACAGGATTGCTTTATTTTCTGGCCAGCCTCGGGCTGGCTGGCTAGCTGCATGCATCCAGCCCTCCAACCCTCCAGCGCTCGAATGCAGCCAGACCTCCAACCCTCCAGCCCTTTCCGATTCCGTGGGCCCTCTCAGATTCCACGATCCTCTGACCTAGCCATCGGTTGGAAACGATTTTCGGTCATCGGTTGGAGATGGCCTTACAAAATCTAAGCTGATATTGTACGTACTCATTCATTAAATAAATCCAACCGATTGACCAAAACGTTGGACCACCGTGATTGCTAAGTCCCTAGAGGGTGGCCCAGTATAAGTACTTGAAAAGGAACTCCAAGCAAGCACCTTCTCCTTCTCCAGATACAGAGACAGAGTCCTAGAGTTGTCAAGTCGTTTTCTTCTCCTCCCGCAAGGAAACTCCAACCACATACCAGCCACCTTGGGTTGAATTTGAATTAGGGTTAGGGTTTGAGAAACATGATGATTCAGATCAATAAACCGCCAGTGCTCCTGCCTCCGCCGCCGCCGCAAGGGTGTTTGAAAACGGCTGCTGTTCCGACAAGAGCAGGCCGAAACCTCCTTGTCCTCAACGCACCCACAAGGTCAACAATAATTCCGACAACTATTTCAATGGCTCGTCAAGTCCGACATTCGGTCCTCCCAATAATCCCGATGATGAAAAGAAGAGGAAGAAGAGCAATGGCTGCTTCCGATTCGGTTTCGGCTGCTGCTGTTGTCGACGTGGATATGCAGATTCGGGGGAAGAAAAATAACAAGAATAACAAGGTTTTTAAGGCGTACGGAGACCCCTGCCTCGATCTGTTTTTCAACGTCACACAACGACCCAGCGATTACCGCGAGAAGCAGCGGGAGACGGAGAAGAAGTATCACACCAAAATGTTTAACTATCTGCGGCAACAGCTCCCCTTGGCCTGGTCCCACGATCCTCTCACCACTCTCAAGCTCATCTTCAACCTCTGTCCCTGCGATATCGACGGATCGAAATGGTACAGTGAAGCTTTTGAATTCGCAGCTGTTTGGCTCCACCACAACCACCCCGACACTCTGTTACGCAACTTCGGCTCTCTTGCCGACTCCTTCGGTCCTTCGTTCACCCTGCTCGACGTTCTGTACGGCCTCCTCGTTCCTCCTCAGGATCAGCTGGATCACACACTGAAGGAGTTACTCCAACGCGAGAATCCGAATTCTCATGCAGATCGGTATGCCCGCGACCCGGCTTACAGGCTGTTGCACGACCGGGGTATGGATGCGTTTGCGGAGCGGTTGAAGTCCGATCTTGAAAAATTGAAGCAGAACAAGCTCGAGCTCAAGCCGTGTGATTATGATGACGATGTTGACGATGATACCGACTACAATGCTAAACGCGGTTCTCTTGATGCTCATGCTTATCATGATCTTCAAGTTTCTTTGGCAATATATTGTTTGCTTACAGGGAACCCATGGGACGCACATAAGGGGCGCTCCATTTCGCTGGAAGAAAGCACTGCGAGGAGGCTTCTCCCCACCGAATCAGATGTATCGCGGGAGTGGGAGCGGCTGAGGAAGGAGGTTTTGGCGCCCTTGAAAAACTACTCTAGTCGTCAAAGTCGGTTTGACAGGTGGAAGCGCTGTGAGGTGAAGAAGTACTTGGAGGAGGTGAAAGCAGCAACAACAATTATAAAGCCCGACGCTTTACTTCCAAATGACATCCTACGCTATCTGGAAGATGGCAATGTTGGGGAAGCAGCAGAGCTTCAATGGAAGGCAATGGTGCAAAAGGTCAAGGAGGGCGGCAAATTCAAAAACTGCTGGGCTGTATGTGACAACGGCTTGTGGCAGTCAAGGAGTTTGAGTTTGGGACTTTTGGTGTATGAACTGAGTGAAGAGCCATGGAACCGAAAAGTGATGAATTTCAGTCTGCCTGATTCCCGCTGTAAGTTTATTCCGCCCATTCATTTTTTGCCCCAGCTGCATTCCATTCAAGGCCTCGACGATGTTAAGTCCAAGTTCTCCTTTCTGACAAGAATGGACAGGAGAATGGACATAAGCATATGTATTGATTTACAAATGGTGTTTGATGCCATCTTGGAAGTGGCTGTCAAGGAGAATTTGAAGCCAGAGCAGATGATCAAGAAGCTGTTTCTGTTCACCGACTGCGCAGGCTATGATTGGAAGGGTTACGAGACTCTGTATGAGGCCATACGGAGCATGTTCGAGGACAAGGGGTATGGGGATGATGCGGTGCCACACATTGTGTTTTGGGATTTTTGGTCGGGGTATCATTCTCCATCCTTCGATTTTCCTCATAGAGGGGTGACGGTGTTGCGTGGCTACTCCAAAAATTTGATCAAATCCTTCTTGGACAATGGTGGGGATTTTCGCCCTCACCATCTCATGGAAGTAGCCATTGCCGACAAAGAATATCAAACTCTTGCTGTAGTCGACTGACTGACTCGCTCAATCATCCGGTCCCTCCTTTGGCATTGGCGATAGCATTGGCATTGGAATTGGATTGATGATCGATATGATCTTCTGCGATCTGATTGTCCATCATTTCTTACTTACCGCAGTTTTCAGGTAGAATTTAAGCTAATAAGTAACCTTTATTAGGAAGAAGAGGCATCCTATATGTGTCTGTCTGTCTTAGCTAGATGTGGTTTGGATTCATTCCAGAGCTCTCTCTTATCTTTATGTAACATTAGAAATAATCATGCGTTTTAGTATCCTTAATTATATTGTTTCCTCGGTTAGTAAGCTAGCAACTGGTGGTACGTAATATTATGCATGTTTAATTAAGCTTATTAGTTACTAACTTAATGATGAGGTACATGATATTATGGATGATTAATTAAGCTTATTATTTAGTGGTGAAAGCAATTGGTTGCTCCTAGACCTAACAATTTCTTACACAACTCGTTATCACAACACAAAAAATGACAAAAAATAACGAATTTCAAGTCAATACGATAACTAATCGGATCATCCGTTAAAAATCCGTTCTTAACCTCGTAGACCAGACGGTTGGTTGCTCCTAGACCTGACAATGTCTTCACCTCGCGGCGTTCCCACGAGATAAACATGCCAAAATTAGCGTACCAAAATTGAAAATTTGGTATGTGGTAATGTTCTTAAGCTGTAGTTCATTTGATCAGTAATTTGATATCGTTTGCTTTCCAAAGAAATAATTCGAATACATATGAATCTCAATAACTTCTACCAACAATGACTTTGACGAAAATATATATGCCATTTGTAACATATTTACAATCACAATGAACTTGTTTTCCAACCTGCTCCTTCTCCAACCAACCCTTACAGCAAATACGTTACATACATCCCCATTCACCAAGACATGAACACCCTTGGCCCGTATCCTAACAATCACAAAACGATCTAAAAAGGATGAAAAACGAATTACATAACACAACAAAACAATGAAAGATTCTTTCCTTCATATGCCTCTTCCACACAAGTACCTCGAGTCAATCCTCCAGCGTTATGTACTCTCCGTTTTACCTTCCAATGGTCCATCCTTAAACAATTTCAAACTGAGACTATTGAACCGATCTCGTGAATACTGCCTTGATGCTTTCCTCCAATCTGTCCCGGCCTTCATCATTGCGGCAAATTCCTCATAACTTATTCGTCCATCCTGCAACCATGGAAAGGGATTCATTGTGAATTCTAAGCAACTACTAGAACAAGAAATTAATGGTTTTGGTTCATAAGCGGATTTGCAACAAGACACTCATTAACAATTTAACATGCAATCTTACTGACCTTGTCCGTATCTACGTCATTAATAATGGCATTGATAACATCTTCAATGTTATCATCAACTTCATTACTCAAGGCATCTCGCAGCTCTTCAATTTCAATATACCCATTCCGGTTTTTGTCGAAGAATTCAAATGCTTTGCGAAGATGCTCCTCATCATTGCCCATCCTTCTTAGGTGAACAGAGATGGCTACAAATTCTCCGTAGTCTAGATATCCATCATTATCTACATCACCCTGTTTAACAGATGAAACCCCTCTTATTAGTATGTGTAGCATTAATGGATCTTTAAACAGTAATGCAATACAGAGTCATTCAAGCAAGAAGGTTTCAGATTCTTTGAGTCGAATATGCATATAGATGATAAAATCTATGTCAAAAGAAATCACTTGGATAGTCGAACATGCATATGGATTATTTTTGGCCCAAAGGCCATAACTAATTAATCCTCTAACATATAAAACCATAAACTAATACAAGATAATACTTACAGCTTCCATCAGAATATGAAGATCCCCATCAGGAATTTGATGGCCAAGTTTATGCAACCCAACTCTTAGCTCGTCAATGTTAATCTTGCCCTTGTTGTTAATATCCATGAGCTTAAATCCCTCCTGTATACCACCAACTTCCTCCATCGACAAATGCTCGGCTATAACCTGTTAATTTAAAATTCCAAAAGAAAATATTAGCAACTAAGGACACATGCATCCCAAACGTTTTTTTTTTTTTTTTTTGAGAAGATGCATCCCAAACGTATAATAGAACAAATATAGCAGATGAAGGGTTATGAAAAAATTATCAAACAAAAATCTTAGAAAAGAATACCTTGAGAGCGCTTTTCTTGAGCTTGTTCATAACAGAGAATTGCTTGAGCCTTGACCGAACAGTTTCACCTAAAGAAACATTTGGAGCTTTCTTTGCATTTTGTAACCAAGGATGATCTGCACTCAAAGAACCAAGAATAAGATGTATGTTCATAATATTACGTTTTGCACTTCCAAATTCTTCAAGCAACAAAAGTCTCTTTAATATCAAACTATAATGATAACCATCGGCAGAACTGAACATTACCTAGAACTTCCTGAGCTGTAAGCCTCTGCTTTGGATCGGGATTAAGCATCTTCTTCACAAGGTCTTTCGCATTATCAGAAACCAGAGGCCAGGGGTCCTTCTTAAAATTTACAACAGACCGTATAATTGCTTCTGCAACTCCTTGTTCAGTTTCTGCACACAAGATAATAGATTCAAGTCAGAAATTGTACAAGATGCTAAGCACTAGGAAAGCCAGAAAGTAATCAGAATTCGATAGAAGTGAAGAGAAATTAGAAAGTAGCAAATTCATTTCAACGGGTCTCAATTCATGCATGCACGTATAAATATATGATGAGTAAATATGGTAGCAGCACATCACTTTTTGTTAGTAGATAAATTTCCAACCTAAGAATCTACAGCACACAAGCACATATTTTAATAGAAGCAACGCCAACTTGTTATTTGTTACCAAAATCGATAAAATACAATGTGTTTGGAAATATTTTGACCAACCATGGTCCATGGACGCACAGTGCAAGCAAAAATATAAGGTATAACTGGTGAATGTGAACTTTAAAACAGTTCTCCCCACTTAATTTCTTCACTGAAAATATAGATAGATACTGCCTTCATATTATCTAGAGTGTGTGGAGAACAGCATTAATTAAGAAAAGTGAAAACAGCATCTACATACTTTAGTCAAGCTATACTGCATTTACACCTAGTTAGTGTGTGTGTGTGTGTGTGTGTATGTGTACACTATATACCATATAATGTACCTTCCCTATAAGAATGTAACTACTGTATAATGCGAGTTGTATCTATACTACAGTGAGATATTTAAATGAACACGCATTTGGGTTAGCAAGCAACGAACATATAAAAACGAACACAAACCTGCCCAAAATGGTGGAACACCACAAAGTAAGATATAGAGTATAACTCCAGCACTCCACACATCAATTTCAGGACCATAGTTGCGTTTAAGCACCTCAGGAGCCATGTAATAGGGACTTCCAACAATTTCATTAAATACTTCACCTGGAAATACATGAAAAAAAAAAAAATGTTTTGGTAAACTAATCAGAACAAGAAAATCAAATGGCATAGTTTGGAGAAGACTTTACCAGGTTTAAAGAACACGGACAGCCCAAAATCAATTGCCTTTAAAGGTGCTGTTTCTTTCTTGTTTTCAAACAAGAAGTTCTCGGGTTTGAGATCCCGGTGTATCACACCGTGCTTGTGACACATCTGCAAGAGAATTAAACACATTAACATTATGCTAGGGTATGTAAACCTATCAAAAGGTTGATTCCTCAGAGAATAATCTTGGGAACAAAAATCTATTCTATACATAAACGGCAAAAGAATCAATTCACCACAATTCCACAATTGCAATTCACCACAATCCAATCAATCACCGATCCAACATGATCACTAAAAACCACCAAAATCCTCACCTGAACAACTTCGACAATTGTCTTCGTGACGGCGGCAGCAGCACGCTCTGTGTAGTGGCCTCTGGACACGATTCGATCGAAGAGCTCACCGCCCTCACAGAGCTCCATAACAATGTGGACAGCATGGTCATCTTCATAGGTGTCTTTCAAGCTCACTATATTGGGGTGCTTAGGCAAATGCTTCATGATCTCAACTTCTCTCGTCACATCCTCTATATCCACAGCTGTTCTCAGCTTGCTTTTCGAAATCGACTTACAGGCGAACTTCTCGCCGGAGTCCTTATCGGTGCAAAGGTAGGTAATTCCAAACTCTCCACGGCCGAGCTCCCGACCCAGTTCGTATCTCTGCTCGATTTCAGCGCCAGTCGGGTCTTTCAGCACACAGAGCTTGGAACCACCATTTCCCTGGCCGGGGACGTAGTTTATCGAAAATGGATTCTTCCTGTTCTTCTTGTCCTTCAACGGAGAACCCGTCTGGGGGGTCGCACAGCAATTACCCATCTGTGAAAATCGGTCTGGGAGCCAGAATCGTATCAGAATTCGAATTGAATACTCGAAATCTGAGGGTTTAGGGGAAAATCAAGAGATGGGTTTCGAGATCCGAATTGCTCTGTAACCCAATTGAATATTGAGAATTTTTTTTGGAGGATGAACAGAATTTGAAACCAGAGATGTGACTTAAGGAAATGGGGAGAGAGGGTTATGGGGGTTTGGAATTGAAGAAGAAGATGCAAAGGGGAATTTAGCGTGTGGAAGCCACCATTTGGTGGATTGGTGGATTGGTGGAATAGAGACAAAGAGAAAGGGTCCAGCCTCTTTCACAGAGACTTCCCTCCTTACTCCTAACCCCCTCTCTCTCTCTCTCTCTCTCTCTCTCTCTCTCTCTCTCCACACAGTTGGATAGACAGATCGAGATTTAGAGAGAGGGAGAGAGACGGGGAGGGCTTTGTTGTTTCCTAAAATATTCTAAACAAAATTAATCTCAAATTGTTTTTTCATCTCACACAATGCCCCTAACCACTTATTATAATTACAATCCATGTCCCATTTTATTTTATTTTTATTATTTTTTGTAATTATTTTGTTTTTCACACTATCATACAAAATTATTAAACTAAAATCTTGAACTTACAAGTACAAATGAATACCCGTAGTATTAGTGACGACCATTTTATTTATTTTTTGAGAAAATTAACTATTATTCAAAAACCATGCACTATATATTATTTAGTTTGTAAAAGTGTTATTCACACTTCAAAATTGTTATCGTGTACTTCAGCTTTATAAAACAGTAGAGAAAATTTGCACAAGAATGTGCATGATGATCTTTTTGAAGTGCCAATCACAACTTTCTGTTATTTCTTATATTCACTCCTTTTTATACGAGCAATATTGAAAATAATTGAACAATTGTATAAAGGTAATTACTTAATCATTGGAAGAATGCTTTGCTTTTGTTTTCGTTTAATTCTCTTTGTATAATGATTAAGATAACAATGATTGCATTTTTTATTACTTTTCAAAATATGAGATGAATGATGGATAAATACACTCTTACTCATCATTGGAGAATTTGGAATTCCATACCCGCCATACTCTTACTCATTATTCAACACACTCTTATCATCGAGCTAACCATAGTGGCTTATGTAGATTACGTTGACATAACTAATTGGTTTTTCTTCTTATAAGAATACCATTGAGGAATTGAGAATTACTCCTAACTGATCTCTAGTGCACGATAGAATACTCTAAGCTAGCTTTTTTCCTAATTAATGTGCATTTTATACTTGTTCTTAGTTACTTATTAGTTTTTGTGATACAACTAAAAATCAGCGAGTCTCCAATTCGACTAGCACCCGAACCAATAAGCGTATAATCAAGAGATATGCATTATGGATTTTCTTCAAATACAAAGTGTATAATTTGCCATCCTTTTTGAGGTGATTTGAACATATAGGAATTGCATCTTCTCTTAAAATAAAAAATAAAAATTAATATACGTGAAGACTCAAAGACCAAAAAGATGAATCTTAATAGAAAAGAAAGACAAAAATATCTCTTTGAAAATATCGCATTTTATAGTACTACCCACCAGAATATGGCATTATTCATGCCTGCATGTGAAATTTAATACGAGGAGTATATATCTTAATTTTCTTGTAATATTAATATACACAAACAAATTAATCATTAGCATATACAGCTAACACATACCAAACAAAATGAAAGAAAATTTTCCATTAGCTTTATTAACTATTTCCATCGTACCTTCATCTTCTTCATCACGAGAAATTTTTTAGTGTGCCGATAACATAACCCAGTACACCAAGTATCATAATACAAGTGGTTAAATTTTTTTTTCAAGTATTTAATCATTTATATTTATAACATTTGATGTACAGGGTCGGCACACTTCTACACTTTGCAATTGAGCTAGTAGACTGGCCTAGATTTTCAACATGTACTATGAACATGCAACGAAATAGTACATATGGTTGTATCTTTTATTAGTAGAGGACAAGAGTGATTAATTTGTGAAACGAGTTTAATGAGAATACTCTGGCATTTAATGTGAATGTTTTTTATCATTAAAATAAACGTAAGTATACTATATGCATGATGTATATTTTAAGATCTGGAGATTTGTGTGGAGTACTTGTATAAAGCTTCAAAAAGAAGTGCAGAATAATGAGCGTGTGAGATCGAAATACAAGAAAAATAAGGCGCAAGGCGATAGGGGCGATTTTAAGAGAAAGGGCAGTGTGGCAATTAAAAAGAGAAGCAAGGTTAATTTAATGGATGAAATGGTCAGCTTTGGTGCAGACACGCTATGCATTCAGTTGGTAAGAGGGACCTACTCTCTCCTTCTCGTTATATACAAACAAACCACAAATACTTCTGCAAAAGGCTGTACGTTTATGCACACGTGGCTCGATTCCAATGATATGCCTGTTCAGAGTAGACCTTCTGGAAGCCAACCGATAAATTAGTGAGAGAGACTAAAATATTGCTTCTTTTTTTTTTTTTTTTTTTGAACGCCAAATATTGCTTTATTTGAACTCCGTGTATACCCCTGGCCCACCACTTTACACAAATTATCTCGCAAGGGTAGACTGGTCAAATCACGGAATCTTTTTTATGGCGTTTATTGACCGTCGAGGCGTGCCAGCCAACCATTATTTGCCAAACTATTGGAACTTATTTATTTTTAGTAAACAAAGTTATGGAATTGATCTAATATTACGGTCTAATAGTATTTTTTTTCATTTATAATTGAGTGGTATTTTTGAGTTTAGTTTTAGTAGTATTTTCGACTTTAGTAAAACAATAAAATATATAAATATATTAATTTGGTATTTATTTCTTGTCCCTTTTTTTCCATGTATAAATTCATACGAGTAAAATTCGATCCTATAAACCCAAAGTTTCTTTTTAATATAAAAAATGAGACAATGGTGGCGAGCAATGGTCATCCACCTCTTTTAGGTTTGAAGAGGTTATGAGAAATTTCAACATATCCGTGACCACAATCAAACAAACTCATCAACTCAGAGCATTAAACTTGAGATCTCAAAATAATTTGCTGTCTGTCCTGCGGCCGTTCAGGAGTGGGAGAAAAGGGCAGTTTTGACATTTTGTGCTGGAAAAACAAAATGGCATAAGAAAAATGGCCATGCTTTTTGGGCATTTTGGGTTGACCAGTCAAACATAACTATTTTGACTTGGGGGGTTTTGGAGTGGCCACTCTATTTGTGTGCCCCTAGTCGATTTTAAGCAGGTTAATTAAATATTAAATATTTTATATTATTTTTACGTTTGCATGTGACTGTGCGAGACGTTACGGCACAGGATTTTATCTTGATTTTGGTAGTCAGACCAACAATTATAAAAAAAAATAAAAATAAAAAGCAATTGGGTGATGCTTCAAACTGGACTGGGCAAAACTGTAGCAGAGTTGGAATCTTCTGTAAGCCAACCGGATTACCTGACAAAATAGACGCTATAGAAATCTTGAATTACAAATGTGATAAAATGGGTATTGGAGTTCACTGTACGTACCCATAAACAGTGGCAGAGTCAGAATTTGATATGAGAAAAGTCTTTTCACAAATATTATAAAAATAGCAAATAACACATTACAAAACTACTAAATAAAGCATCATAATAACATATTCATTGTCAATGGTGCGTTTGAAAGTATTTTGAAAATGACTAATGGTGTTTTTAATGAAAATGTTTACAAAATCAATCCTTAGTTAAAGTGCAAGTGAATCTAAAAAAGAACTTGAAGTAGTTCTTACAAGATGTACATAATTGGTAATTCTTCCAAACTTTCGAAACTTAAAAACACTTTCACCAAAAACGTTTTCAGTTATTTTAAAATTACTTCCAAGCATACACAATATTACTTGTTACATGATAATCTTACCATCTATTCTATTAAATATAATAGTGCGAATCAATAAAAAATTCTAAACACTAACACTTAAATAAGAGGTAAGATAGAGGATAAACAATAAAAAGTTATAGAGAATAAGATATATTTTACAAATCTTATCGTTGAATTAATTTGAATATGTAATATGACAATATATGTGAAATTTTAGAAAATGAGAAGAATAATAGCTTTGTAGATTTGGAGTCCTGCTTCTGGGTTGCACCGTGAAAGAGAAAAATCGAAGTAGATTTTATTTTATTTTTTCATTTAAAAGTGAAGGTTCATTGTTAAGGTTTTTCATCAAATGCTAAAGATTATTAATTCTATGGAATATACATAATAAAGTATCGAGTTAGTGGTGCGATGTAATCAGACTTGGAAGTTGAATTTTGGAATAGGAAAGAATAGGTTTGAATTGTTGCACTATTGACCAATAAGAGAAGGATTCTAAAGGAAAGAAGTATCATACCTATCGGAGAAGGGTTGCAAAGCAAAACTCAGGGGCCAATACTTGTCTCAAGATCCCTCCGCCACTGCCCATAAGAGATTTTTCCATGTATTCGGTACATAAGTAAGTACTTCATGTGTTATTTTGTATGTAGAGAGAATTTTTTTTTTTTTAATAATGTTTTTCTACTTGTATTATGACACGTGAACCGACTTGTGTACCAAATACGTGAAAAAAGTTATCATTCCACAATAAATAGTTGATTAGGAGCGGAGATTTCCCTCTCAAATTATTGGTTGGGGCGCTTATCTAGTTTGTAAATAAGAATTTTTTAGCAAGGCTAGCTAATTATTAGTAATTCCGACTACTTAGAACATCTTCAAATGAGATATCAAATATAATATGTCAAAATTGTATTTGATGACTCATGTAGCAAATTGAATACAAGTGCTAAATTATCTTTTTTTTCCAATGGATATGTCGAATATTTATTTTATTATTTTATTGGGCGTAGAGTTACATTAACTATTAAAAATTAATCAAAATTAATTGTAGTTTTTATTCTGTTGGTTGTTAATGGGTTCCATGTATTACAAAATTCAATTAAATATATGTGACTCCTTCTTTGTTTGCTATCAAAAAAGGCAGCTAGAAAGTAAGGAGTCAAATGACTCACATGCCACATCATATATGGCATATCCATTAAAGAACACCTAAATGTCTTTTAATCCTATTTGGCATATTTGACATCTCCTTTGGAGATGGTCTTAGAAGTTAATGAAGTTGACCTTATCTATTTAATATATTAATCGTCGTGTAGGTTATAAAGCTTGCACATCAGTGAAAGATGAAGGATAAGTATTTTAATGCCACCAATTGGTACTACGATTAAGTGGCATTTCTTTTTACGTGTAAGTGATCTCATGTTTGACTCATATGGATAATGATGGCGTATTATATATGTTTTGAGTTCAATACTAGTTAGTGACGTGTTCATTGTGTGACCTAACTCAATCTCTCTCCCTTGAGTAGAATATCTCATCCCTCTTATACTCATATGCACAAAATTAATCTAGAATAATACTTGCATTCTCTCGTTGTAGGATGAGCTCATTCATCCACTTGTAAATAATCCATCTGCGCTATAGAAATTTTATAATCATTTGAATCAGAAAACGTTTACTAATCCAAATGTATTAAATTAATTGATAGTTCATTATTAATATGTTACTTACAACATACGTATTGTGATATCCCACATCACCCAGGGGAGTTTAAATGTATATTCCCATCCCTACCTAGTACGAGGCCTTTTGGGAGCTCACTGGCTTTGGGTTCCGTAGGAACTCCGAAGTTAAGCGAGAATGGGGCTAGAGCAATCCCATGATAGGTGACCCACTGGGAAGTTGCTCGTGAGTTCCCAAAAACAAAACCATGAGGGCGTGGTCGAGGCCCAAAGCGGACAATATCGTGCTACGGTGGTGGAGCGGGTCCGGGAAGTGATCCGCTCCGGGCCGGGATGTGACACGTATTCATTTGATACATTTAAATGATTAAACGATCATCAATCAAAGTGAATTTTGTAGAGATAATCTTCAAATGAAGATTAAGGAATTGAACGTTTCCGACTATGAAATTTCTACAGTAAATATAAATTATTTTTCAAGTTGAAAGAATGAGCTCATCCTACCAAGGGAGGAATGCAAATATGATTCGTTAATATATAGAGTTGCACACGCTGACACATGCACATAAATTCTCAATGAACTACTAAATGAGTCAGTGGCACTATCATTCTTCTTAACTTTTTATAACATAAAGTTTTGGCGTATACAATAACAATAAAATTATCTGAACGTACAAAATTGATATAAATTGTAATAAAAATAGACCTTACATGTATTAGAGAGTGTGTTAATAAATGCTTTTATTTTATTTATTTTTTTTATAAATAACATTAATTATATATTAAAGAAGCTCAAACATTTTTCACTATGTCAAATAAGCTTTTTAGTCAAATACTCTATGAGTTTGACATAACTCCTCACTTTTGTCCTTGAGATTCAAAATAGATAGAATTGGTCATGAGTTTGTCCACCATCAATCATTTTGATTATTCCGAAAAATCTATATTAAATAACTATAAATGGCAAAAATACCATCAATTTTTGTGAAATTAATTTGGCAAATTGTTATTAAATTGAGGTTACTTTTGTCATTTTAGTCCTTATATAACAAAGACTTCACGGAATGACTAAAATGATTGATGGTGGACAAACTCATGGATCACTTCTATCAATTTCAAATCTTAGAAACCAAATTGAGTAACTTTGCCAATCTCAGAAACCATTTTATCTAAAAAAGCCTATAAAATATCTACAGTTAAAATTTTGAAGAAGAGAAATAAAAGTAAGAAAACTAGAAGAAAATAAGAAGAAGAAAACAACCCACAGCTCACCAAACAAATTAATGGGCGGTGCCAACGTTGTTTTGACGACTTTTGTATGGAAGCAGCAGGAATCCGCACGTCAATTAATTATTTTTAAATCTCTCATTTTTCCAGTCTTAATCCACGTTTTCTCCACCATGCAAGAGAAAAAAATCTAAGCACCTGACCTCGATTTCAATTCATCACAAAGGGAAGAGGAAGTTTAGTTTATTTTCATTTTTATTTTATTTCTGTGTGTTTGGGGTGGATTAGGTTGGGGGAGTCTTAAGATTCATGCGTTCACATTTTCTAAATGTGGTCTAATTTTTTAGGGTTGAAGATAATTTTGGTCCTTGTATCTTTTATGGATTTAATAATTTTAGTTCATGTGTTCTTATTTTGGAAAATTTAGTTTGTTCTTTGCCCCGTACTCTGACATGCTCTATCAACCAAGTTTAATGTAACAACCTATTCTCAATTTTACGGTTTTTATAATTTTAATAAGTGAATTTACGAAAATGCTTTTCGAGGCAAATGCATTGACTTTGTTTGACCACCTTGTCATGTCATTTTTGGTGATGGTGGTGGTTTGTTTTCACGGGAAGAAAGGGAGAGCCAAGAGAGAGTGAGAGAACTCTTGAGAGAAAGAGAGAACGGGAGAGAAAAGGGAGGAGAGAGAGAGTTCCAGAATTTTTGGGTGCCCACATGGCACTCACCCAATAGTTAGACAAAAATATCATATGTCCAATTAATTATCAATTTACCAAAATATCCTCGACGTTCAAAACTTCATAAAATCTTCGTTATAATTTTGAATCACATTCTGTTTGCGCCCACACGTCCATAGCGACGAATACTATGAGGATACGCCAAGAAAACAGATCTTACATGACACGACAAGGTGGTCAAACAAAATCAATGCATTTGCCTCGAAGGGCATTTTCGTAAATTCACTTTTTAAAATTATAAAAACTATAAAATTGGGAATGGGTCATTACATTTAACTAGCGTAGTTAGTAAAATATGAAACGAGTATAGTACTGTAATTATATTATTGTGCATGTTTGTTTATTGATATAAATTATTTCATTTCTTTTATTAAAAAAATATATAAAATACGTGAATTTTACATGTAGTGAAAAGTGTATTAAACATGGAAAAGTGTGTATGCACGTGTATAACACATGTAGTGTAGGTTGAAGTTTTGAAAATGTGTAATTTAACGAGACATGCGCAAAAAACAAAAAATATGTTTGAAAATACTAAAAATTAAATAATAAAAAAAATAGATTCCCCCAGTTGTACACATGTTTTGCTATCTCTTTCAAATAATAAGAGAGATAAGAAGATGATTATTTATTTATTTATTTATAATTGGTTACACCAAATAATTTATCATCTTTGGGTGACACGGAGCGTTTTATTGAGTGGTAATCACAGTCACAATTAAGCCATTTGTACTTCTACAAGAAGTTATAAATTGTTGTCTTCTGAATTTTCACTTCAATAAGGTGACATCAGATATAGAAATGTAGTGACAAAAAATCTTAGAAAACTTCGTAGGTGGGACACTATTGATGAAAATAATAGCATAAAAAATGGAATGATTTGGGCAAAAAGACATATATGTTTTTTTTTTTAGTATATCGATATTTTTACACAAAAATGAGGGGGAGTTCGATTAAGCCACATAATGGGCAATTTAATTTGGTATCGAATTCAACATTCACGAGATTTGAAGCGAATATCTCTCACTTCCAAGTGAAGAAGAATACCAACATACCATAGTACTGAATGGCAAAAGACCTATATGTTTTTAAGAGAGTGAATGGTTGGAAATGATAAAATTGGAAGAAAATATGAAATTTTAGGATAATTAGAAGGTTTTTTTTTCTATTTATTTTTTATTTTTTATGGTTGGAATTAGAAGAAAATATTTAAAAGCGCGCAGTTGGTATTGGGAGATGGACAAAAACCATATTTTTGTTAGTTTAAGTAAATTAATTAATTAGCAGTAGAAGAAGAGGAAAATAATTTTGTAGAGGTAACCAAGTCAATAATGGATTGGTGTTTGGATCGAACCACCAAAATTTTTAGTCGTTGACCTTTTGGATTAACTAGTCCCTTTGCTAAGCGGATGAGATTTTTTAATGTGCCTAAACATGGACGGTACACTATGTGGTACTATACAATTGAAGTGAAGTTCTTATTTCAAGTGTTCCTCTACTTTTATAATGACGTATGACGTATGTACCCGTGTTCTAAATACACTTAAAAATCTATCGCCAAAGAGAAATTCTTGGGTGTCACTAAGTAGTACATACTCGGTGAGTCCATCGACTCTATCCTAATAACTAGATATGAGAGAGATTAATGACTACGTACAATCAGTGATAGAACAAATTTTCTGCATGCTTCATATATGATAGTTTTTAAGTTTATGTGAAAATAAGGTGACTTTTTCTTGAGTTACATTGTAAGAAAGACATTTGACGTTAGAAGCAACCTGGTTTTTCATATTAATATTGGCAAGTGCTTGAACTTTGAAACCCTTTACTCAAAGTTTTAACTACATGATGCATTCCGTCCCATGGTCAGTAGTTCCAAGGGTTCCGGAGAGCCTCTGAAGGATTCTCTTGTTTTCAGTTTTTACATTTTTAAAAACTAAAATCTTGCTTTGTAATTACTTTCAGTTTGGAAAAATGAAAACTGAAAACTGAAAACTGAAAACCAAAATGTAAAAACTCAATGCCGAATTTTGAAAACTCAAGAAAGTAGTTTTTAGTTTTTTGAACAGCGAAAGTAGTTACCAAACGAGATTTCAATTTGTCAAAAAAGGGAAAACAAAAACTAAAAACGGAATGACTATCAAACAGCCCAACAAACCAAACTTTGAAGTCAACAAAACGAGACAAAATGCTTCATGTATGTATGACTCTCTCTTTGGGTTTGGTCTTATAATCTTCTTTGTCCTGTGTCGTATGAATCACGGTTTAATTATATATAACACACAAACCGTTCAAACCTACAGATAGGCACTGGACCATTACTATATTGAATGGAATCAGAAACTTCTCTTTAATATACATTACACACTTCAATTTCAAACACTCACTCAATCTAGAAACCTACAAAATTTCTTTGGTGAAACCAACTTCAGTTCTAGAAGGCGGTCCCACACGTGACACGCCCCATCTAGATGTTCCAAATTCGTAGCATCGATGACATGACATGAGAGTAGAAACTAGAAACATGAGAGCTGGAACTTTGGTTTTGGTCTCAACTCATGGAAATCAGACTTTTCTATAGCAAATACAGCCTCTCATCATGAATTCAGTCATCATCTTTCTCGTAATTTTACCAACTACAGGTAGTAACTTTTTCTCCAACCATTAGAAGTAAGGCAGTAACACTTTTCATGAACCAAAATTTGAGGAAAACCAGCCCTTAGACCTTAGTTCTAGTCTTCTAGACCATAAGAATAAACATAACAGCTTCACTATATTATGTGTGTGTGTGTGTCTATATATGTATATAGGGCAAGTGAGTGACAAAACGTACCTGTTAAGCAACTGACGACAGGCCTGAGCTCAAACAAGCAGCAGTTAAATTCACAAAATAATATACGCTTTGCTAACATTTCCTTTCCATTAGCTGAAATATTGAGTTCTTCAATAAAATAAAAACTCCGACAGTTCCAGTCTCCGTTACAACTCAAAATCAGAAATCATCATTTCAATTTGTCTTTCACATCACCATTGAACATCTTTGAGTAATACAACTTTGGTTCTCATTCTTCTATATACAACCAATTAATATTGCAAAACTTTGCTTACTCTTTCTCCTTCATGTCTAAACATTATATCGCGGCTTACTCAAACGAGTTATCCAATGAGCTTTGCCAGCATAATCATTGGTTCAAATCATATATATTTACGAAAACTGACTACCTGTTTGATTTCTTTGAAAACTTTGGGTTCTTGCACATTCGGATACTTGCGGGAGTGACCTCCACCAATTCATCCTCTTGAATATACTCAATGCAGTCATCCAGACTGTAGTCCAATGGGGTGTCAAGAATCACTGCACAGAGAGATGGGAGAATCAAGATTATTAAATGCCATGAACTGAGGCTTGCTTCTGCAGATGTACAAACTCAAGAAAATCAAATTGCTTATCGAAAGTTTAGAAGAAAACACGAGAACCCAACCATTTTTATAACCAATCAATGCCTAGGCAGATTATTGACGTGGGAAATTGGAGGGACCTTTCAGAAATTATTAGTATAATAAAAGGCCTACTGCATTGGTTCTGCCAAATATTAAGCATGACACCATTAAACTTAAGAAACATCAAATATCCCGTTCTCCTCATAAATATAAGGATAATTTTGTTCTGGAAATAAAATAAAATAAAAAAAGAAAAGTGGACATTTAAAACATGTAGAGCAAAATCAAGGCTATCATGATAAAAATTCAATCTATTTGGGTTGCTCCATGTGGAATACTATGTTTATTGGGTCTCCCTAAAAGTACCATTAACAATGGGATAAATAGCTAACAAA
Source organism: Pyrus communis (assembly GCF_963583255.1). Classification (NCBI taxonomy): domain Eukaryota; kingdom Viridiplantae; phylum Streptophyta; class Magnoliopsida; order Rosales; family Rosaceae; genus Pyrus; species Pyrus communis. The sequence continues at coordinate 20,931,029 of NC_084811.1, forward strand.
GAAACAACTTGGTTAGACATAATTGAAATGTTAGGAAAAAGTTTAGTTTTTATTAATTACTCAGCATTGTTGCCTCAAAACAGCTAAACCTCACCGATATTATATTTTTGGCCAACATATCAAAGCTTAATAAATGTGAACTTAACAATATCAGAAGGGAGTTAACTCTTTCATGCAAATAGACAGGAAATAAAATAACAGGTACCATAGTTGCTTCTCACCTGTTTGTTCTTTGTTGGAACGGATATTTGTTGCAGCCTTCTTCTTACACACATTAAGGGACAAGTCCCCAGGCCGCTGATGGATGCCAACTATCTGACCTTTATAAACTTCCACCCCGGGACCAATAAACAACTGCCCCCTCTCCTGTGAGCTAGAAATGGCGTAAGATGTACTCGTTCCACCCTCAAAGGCAACCTAAAAATCAATTTGTCACAATTCAGTTTAGTTATCCTGACACAGGGAAGACGGACATACAAGTCACAAAAATGATCTTCATTTGGATGACTGCAATGCTTGAACTTGAGTATTCACTTTAATGAAAAGTTAGGTTAAAATCATTGTCACAAATATGATCTTCATTTGGATGACTGCAATGCTTGAACTTGAGTATTCACTTTAGTGAAAAGTTAGGTTAAAATCATCTCAACCTTAGATGTGCAAAAGTGTGACAATTGATAATAGCAACTGTTCTAGTAAGTACAATAACTGACAATGGCAAAAGGCTTTCAGCCTTTCACCACCACCAAGACTTGCAAAGTTAAACATCAAAATAATGATATATTGGAAGTTACCAGTGAACCCTGATCCCGGGTACTCATATCACCAGCCCAAGGTCCATAGCTATCAAATACTGTGTTGAGAATCGCAGTGCCACGAGAAGCTGTTAAAATTGCATTTCGTAAACCAAGAAGGCCACGAGTTGGAATTTTATATTTGAGGAAGGTTGTGCCTTCAGACCTAGTGCATGCATAAAGTCCATACAGATAATCAGATCATATGTTGCTTTCACCAAGCGGAAAATTCAAGTAATAACTGTCTTTGGCCATAATCAGAAAACAAAGGAAGGAGAGCACTCTGACCCTCCAAGGTACCCACTGCGGGGGAAAGGGGCCATTGTTGAACAGGATGACAATTAAGTATTAGTTTACTAAGTTCTTTCGGTTACATAGTCTAATCATTTCAAAATCAGACATGTGCATAGTACTAGTTAAAGAGAGCACTACATAGAAAATGCATCTGCACCAGTTCAGGATAAGAGACTGACAAGCAAGTGTGGTAGAGAAAACACAGTATATATCTAATGGAAGAACAATGTTTCTCACAAGATCTTCATTATGGACTGGATGTTCAGGTACAAACTGCAAGGTCAACTAATGTGCATTACATATATAGGGGAAAATATGAGGGTGCATGGATATTGCACCTTCACAAACATATGCATGAAATTCTTGATTGGCAACTGAATTTTACGTAATTACCGTATATTTACAAAAAATATTATCTTTTACAGTGTGCAAACTTTGGTTGCACCCTAACCACTGCTAGAGTTATAAAGAAAATTATGCTCTAAATATTATCATGTGCTCACTCATTGCCTCTGATTCTACTTTATGCATTTACGTTGAATTTAAAAAAGATGAGAAGTTAAAGATGAACATAGAAGCATGAAATGTTTACACACCCAACTCCTTGCATATCAAACATCTGCCCCCGCCTTTTGCCAAGAAGCTCAACAACAGGGCCCATGTGTTCTTCTGGCACCTCCACAGTGGCGATCTGCAAGCAATCCACATGACATAAATGACTGATATCAGATGAGTGGTCCCATGATTCCTAACTTGTAGGGGATATTTCACTTAAGAAAATTTATTTGGCAATATCGTTACTTTATTTGTAATTTTGAACGAACCTTGCACCATAGTTGTTAAGAACAAAGCAATGCATTTATTATTATTTTTAACTAGTATGACAATGTGCCCTATTTTGATTCCCATTCTTTCAAAATGGAATATAAATATTGGTCTTCAACAGTGACAGTAAGTATTTCTAACATTTGCCCATTTCGTACGCATAAGAAACAATAAAGTTCCGACACTCACCTCATATGGTTCCAGCAATTTGTCATTCACCCTTTTGTTAATAACTTTGGGAGGTCCCACCATGAATTCATATCCTTCTCTTCGCCTGAATTAAATAACCATTTAAAATTGTGCATATAGAATTAATAAGATTGTAGAATAACAACTAAACAACTATACTCACATGTTCTCAATCAATATGGTAATATGTAAAGTACCCCGTCCACTAACAATGAAGGTATCTGCTGTTTCGCCATCTTCAACCTTCATAGCCAAGTTACGCTCAAGCTCACGAGAAAGGCGATCTCGTAAGTTCCTACTGGTAACATACTTTCCCTGAAAAGGACGAAATAAATTTCCAATCATTGTCACACAAGACAAAGATCACTTGATCACCGTATTTTGTGCCAGAACTAATTACCAGAGGGACATTAAAAAAATATATGAACCATTGACCAGGCAGAATCTTAAGTTGTCAGATATATTGCAGGCTATGTTGCTAGATGTCAATCAAGGACCACTGATTAGGGGGACTCACTTTAATCTACAGTGACAATTCTAACATCATACTATGCAAAAATGTGGCAATTGAACATTACCCATTTTGACCAAAAACGAAAAACATTACCCTATATATATGTTAATACAAAATCATCTCCATTACTCATTCATGCATTATTAAAGTGCAGATTCCAATCTCGAATGTCCTCATATCTTCTGCTCCATTCACCGACAGGGTAAATACTTTAGGATGTGGAATGACTGTTTAGGAGTCGGATTTTACACAGATTGTTCAATATTCTGGCTTGTTCATAACTTCAAACATTTACCCTAAGGAAATCTTAAGGAATTGATTAAAGTTATCATGGTATGAGACAGTAAAAAATAGTAGAAACTATTTTATAGGCATACCTCACGTCCAACAAACGGTGAAGTGTTAATGGCAAAAGCCATTTTCACTGTTGGTTCCTCAACCCTAATGGCAGGTAATGGTGTACCAGAGATCTTACAAGCAATTGTCTCGCCAATCTGAGCAGATTAAAAAATATTAAATAAACCATGAAATAACTCTCAAGTTTATAAAAATGTGATAGCATCAACAAAGTTATCACCTGAATATCATTGATTCCACAAACAGCACATATATCACCAGCCTCCACACTTTCTGCAGGAACCCTACTAAATTTTTCATACACAAAAAGCTCACTAACTCTTGCAACTCGACATGCATCTTCTGTGGTGCATACCTATAAAATACACCTTATCTAGAAGTTTAGAAAACTTGTTTCTTTTCCTGTGTTGAAGAAAATGCATTAAGATGAACTTTATGCATTCCTTTTGTTTTTGAAAATGAACTTCAATCATGAGAAAAGAATACCATCTTAAAAATTCAGATTAAACATGTAAATATACTACTGATAAGGGTTAAATATTAACAGCGATAATCAGATATCATGAAAATAATACCCTGAGCGATTTAATTTGGAAAAAGAAAAGGCTAGAATGTAACATTGACCATGTTCCAGTTTTGGTTCAAACTCACCTTCACCTCCATCCCTTTCTTCAGAACCCCAGCATGCAAACGTCCAATAGCTATTCGTCCTTTATGTTCATCATACTCGATGTTTGTAACCTGCAATGTTTTGATTAAAATTAAATACAGAATAACCTATAGATGCCTAAGTTGAATAAAAAGAAAACTCGAGAAATAAACAGCATAAAGTAAAAGCAAATGCAGCTAAGTTCCACAGGAGCAAGTTAAAGCTATACAAGTATTATGGTATTATGGTGACAAACAAAAACTTGTGTAGCACAGTTCAGTTTGTCTTCCCTAACCACTCTAACAAATTGCATTAATATGGACCAGAAATTTTGTAATTCATAACAGTCAAATATAGCCATTAACTTTCTTCATTTTCCTGAAATGTGGTAAAAAGTCGTCTTGTTCTGAAAGCACATCAAAAACTTGATAGGTAATTTAGGAAACTCACTCTTCCAGAGTTATGCAAGCAGCAGCTCATATTGCCTTGGATCATTTACAAATATTAACACGTGTTATGGAAGCAAGAACAACAACAACAGCAACAACAACAAAGCCTTTTCCCACTAAGTGGGGTCGGCTTTATGGAAGCAAGAACAATTAATATAAATTTCTTGTTCTTCATCTTCCACTTATTAATTTCAAACAGTCAAGATGTTAAAGAGTCTGAGCCTCCTTTGACTCTTCTCCTATACTAAAAAAGAAGGATATTCCATACAGGTCTTTACATCAAAAGCCTTGTAACCTAATTATATTGATCAGCCTTTCTTGATAGAAAAATAGTTTCTTGATCCAGATTTTACAGTCACGATTAGTAGTAAATATCTATAAAATAGAAGGAGAAAGAACAATGAAATTATCAAAAAGTACTGACAAGCATTTGAAGTGCACCATCTTTGTCAATAGCAGGTCCAGGGATGCATCTCATTATGGCCTCGAAAAGTGGTCCAAGATCATCTGCCAAATTATCAGCTGACAACCCAGCTTTTCCTTTAATCCCACTAGCATATATTGCCTGGAAATCACACTGCAAGCAAAAAGATGAGATTAGACTTCTTAGCTTTCCCAATCTGATCAAGATTCAATCATTCAAAACATGTTTAAAAGGAAATTTCTGGCTATTATTCAACAATAACCACAAACTAGTTCCTAGTATTCCAATATACCATTCCAACGCGCCCCAAATACATTGTTTCAGTTTGAGAAACAAATTACGATCCAAAGGACAATTAATTTGTTACCTGTTCATCAGTCGCATTTAGTTCAATGAATAGTTCAAAAGTGGAATTGATGACAAAATCTGGACGAGCTGAAGGCCTGTCAATCTTATTAACAACGACAACAACTGCATGACCAAATTCTAGAGCCTTCTTCAAAACAAATCTTGTCTGTGGCATCGGCCCCTCAACAGAATCTACCTAAAAACAAAAAGCAAGCAAACTGCTGATTTCAAAAGCACCAGAAGGATTACAAGCCAAAGCAACAGAAGGTGCAAAAGAGTACCACTAAAAGAATCCCTTCCACCATATTGAGGATGCGTTCGACTTCGCCTCCAAAGTCAGAATGTCCAGGAGTATCAATTATATTAATCTTTGAGTCTTTATAAGTAATAGAGGTATTTTTGCTTAGTATAGTAATTCCCCTTTCACGCTCTAGATCATTCGAGTCCATTATCCTTTCCTGTACAAATTGGTTATCACGAAATACCTGCACAAAAGTCCCTAACAATGTCATTAAGAAATACGAAACCTAAAAAAATATAGCATGAAGAATTTTCGTGAGATTTATACTCTACCTTTGATTGCCTCAACATTGCATCAACCAAAGTTGTTTTTCCGTGGTCGACATGCGCTACAATTGCTATGTTCCTTATGTCAGTTCTCCTCATCAACTTACTCCTCCTCTCTGAGACAAGAACCAAGTTTCCAATCAGACTAACCTTGCCCACCATCCCCAATCAACACACACACACACATCAATCAATCAATCAATCAAGAAAGCAACCACTTATCTACGACTATTCGAAGATAAATTCTGAGACCAATTTGCTCTAAATACGAAATTACGTAAGAATTGGTGCAGTAAATAGGAAAATATCGAACAGAGGCATGGAAATGAAAGATTTCAAGAGAAGAAGAAGAAGAAGAAGAGAAAGTACCTGTTTCAATGGCGGCGGCTTCGGTGGCTTCAGAGACAGAGCATTTGATTGGCGGGTGAGCGGAGAAGCGTTTCGGGTTCCGGGAGCGGAGTTTGAGTGTGGTGGTTTTGGCGGTTGAGGAAGAAGGTAAGGTGAAGCCGAAGAGTTGCTTGGCGACTGGAAGAGGAGAGGAAACGCTGGTGCTTCTAGGGTTTGGGATGGAGAAGGAGGAGCTGTGGAAGCTGCAGGTTGCCATCTCCATGGCTCTGACTCTGTGCTCGCAGCGGCTCAGCCTCAGGGAGAGAGATAAAGAGGAGATTTGGCGAGTGAGGCTGCTATTGGAACTTCCAAAGCAAAACAAATAAAAGTTGCGGGAGGACTCCACATCCTCGTTGAGTGGGACCCGGAGAAGGTGGGTCCTTTATCGTCTTTAGTTAATTTGGGTCCCATCCGTTTTTCGCTTTTTTTTTTTTTTTTTTTATTGAGAAAAATATGACAACATTTCACCGCCCATGTAACATTTAGAATTAATAATATAGGGATATGTAGATAAAAATTTATATATTTTCATTAGAATAAGATGTCACGATGCCAGTGAACATGTACTATATGAGTAATTCTCTCAAGATATGTAGTAATTGGATAGCAAATGCATCTCTACCAGGCGTATCAAAAATATTAGCAAGTTGAAGAAAGGAAAATGATTTTAACACATCATTTCTCACCTCACACACTGTGTAGTTTTGTAGCTTTTATACTGAACAATTAAAGTAATCAATGGTAAAAAATTAATAGGGAATATGTACAAAGTAAAAGATGGTGCGTTAAAATGACTATTCAAATATATAAGGTGAATTAGAGCATTCCCAATAAGAGGCTTTATATCGGGCTAGAAAAGTGGTGGATATAGCCTAATTTAAAGCTCGGAGGAATCTTTGGGGCTCTAAAATAATTTTTCCCAATAAGGGGCTATATATCATCTGGCTCTATATGGGGTGTTATATATATATGTATTATTTATGTAGTAATTTGATTACACGGTAACTTTATTTTTGTTTTAACTTTTCTTAACTTGATTTTTGAACGTGTTATCTTAAATTTTAATTTATGAACTTTTTAACGTAAAAAAATTTAATTTCTGACAAAGTTAGATTTCATCACTTATGCACTGTTGTAGGCTATCTTAAGTCTCATCCGTTGGTTTGTTTCTATGAAATCAAACAAGATAAGATTTCATTTTATAACAACACCATTGGATTTGATTATCTTATCTCAATCTTATCCGTTGGTTTATTTCTCTGTTTAATACATTCTCAGAAATCAAACAAGATTTTCATTTCATAACAACTATTGGATTGCATTATCTTATCACAATTTAATAATGTTATTTGTTTATATTTTCAGTTTAGGTTTCTAAACCACCAATGTTAAATTTCATTACTTTTTTTATGAATTTTTCAATCTAGAAAATTAAATACAAACCACTACATTTTTTCCTAATCAATCGCACAAAAAATAGTCGTGGTTTGTATATGTTTTCTTAAGCAAACGAACGGTTGAAAATGAACTTAAAATCCTAAACGGTTAAAAAATAAACCCTTAAAATCATATTTTGAAAATAAAAATGAGGCTCACCCATTTCTAAGTGAAAAAAAATAAATAAATAAAAAAAAATAAAACCAAGATTAGGCCCCCAATTTGGTGTGGGTCCCCTACTTTTTAAGGCTAGATGTAGCCTAACTTTTTGTTATTCAAATATTGAAGTTACTAGCCCATGTGATGGATGTATTCCCATTTTTCGGCCCATTGAGGATGAAATTTTCGTTAGAGCTATAAATGTGGTAACCTCAAGGATAAAACTCCATTGGGATGCTCTTACTACTTTTCAATTTAGCAAATTAAACCCTATAATATATTTTAATTAAAATATTGTTTATTAAATAGCTGGAAGATAAAATTTGGGCCGCCAAAATAAGATAAACTTAAAAAAATGAAAAATAAAATTTAAAGAGTGGGTTAGAGTGACATATTTTGAAGGGTGGTGATTTTCACAATTCCTATTTTACCTCTCATGAACTATTTTAATTGTTTTAGATTATTGAGGGTGTGTGTGAAATAAAACAAGATGTATGAAATATCACCATCTTATATATTATTACATGATTAACTATTAAATAACTGAAAGACTATGTATGAAGTAAAATGCAACTTGTGAAAACCACCACATTTTTTTAAAGCAGCATAAAAGTGTAACATTGGTCAGCAAAAGACACCTTTATAGAAAAATATTGCTGACTCCTTTGAAAATGCATGTTAGTCATTTTTACAAATTCAGTAATAATATTAAAAACAAGAAGTCATTCTCCACTTAAAATACGTAAAAATACAAGGGTATTTCTAATGAGAGACTTTAGCCCAAAAAAATCTCCATAATGCATATATTTGGTTGGACTAAATTTAAGTTTGGAATGTTTTGGACTCAAATATTATACTTGTGACAACTTGGACCAAAAAAAATTGTGGGCCTAAATTGAAGAAATTTAGTCTATATGAAGATCAGTAAATAAAAGATGTGACATGCACACTCACCAAAGCAAAGTTGTATTGCCCTGATTTAATTCTAGATTTTATTTTTTATGGTTACAATAATCTAATGGCTTAGGGTGCATTTCAACATTTTGTAATAGTTTCGAACTCTTTCACTTCTCTTATATATTATAAATTAAAAACAAATACACATTGAACTAAAAGTTATTCAATAACCGATATTTAAATCCAGCAAACAAAATAATAATATTAATTAATTCAAATATTATCCAACCTTTATCTCAAGCTCTGTGTTTAATAATCTACGAAAAAAATTGAATTTGTTCATCTTTCTTACTAAAGTTCTTCAATTATTTCCATTATTCTTTCAAGGCTTTTTTTATTAGCACCCTACTATGCAATGATAATTTTGATCTTATTAGATATAAATAAAAATATTTAAATACATCCTGAATCATTTTTAATGTATTATTTATCTTTTTCAACTATCAAAACCCCTCTTACCCTCCATTGTTAACAAAACCTTAACCAATGAAACTACAAACATGTTGATTGGGAAAAATATTTTTTGACAAATGGAACACGAAATCAATGTTTCGGAAGCTTGGCATGAGGTAAGACTTCATATTTTTCATTGTTTAGGGATTTCATCGACATCGATAATTATTTAAGCCTTCTCTTTCTCTTCTTGGATTTTGCCTCTTCGTTATCCAATACACCGCTACTTTCGTAGATTAGTTCATCCAAATTGGCAGAGTAATGATTCAAGAATCAAACTATTTGCAAACAAAATGAAAGCACTGAATAGTTTCATGAATTTGCAAATTGCATTTGCTAGCTATAATTCAAGAATCAAAATTGCAGCTACTGTGTAATTAAATCTACCACAGCTGTAAAGTTCAACTTGATCACCATATTACTTTGCATGAATCTAAAATAGCACAATTCAATCATTTGAAGGTTTGAGTTTAAGTTCAATCATTTGGCTCTTAAACATTTTCCCCTAAAACACCACCATGCTTAATTAATGAGCTCTGGAATTGTTCAGTATATATTTTGCAAAAAAATGCTTAGGAAGAGAATGAACCACAATCCACAAGAATGCAAATTATAGATACATGCAAAAATCTCTTATTTGAATTGTGAGGAAGTTTCGACTCACTTGAAAGGCGTATTCATTCATTGATCTCCATAATTTCTCAAAATAATACAATTGTGTATCAATTATTACCCTAAAAGTAATTAACCATGAAATATTATGATGAGAATATGGGAGGGTATTATAGGAAAGTAAAGGGGTGTATTAAGATAATTTTTATTTGAAAAAACAAGTGTAGGGTGTATTAAGTATGTGGGATTTATTTAATAATATGTGGGATGCTAATATAATAAATCTTCTTTCAGTTTAATTCAAATGGTAACAAAACCCAAAGATGAGACAAATAGCAAACATAGTGACAATGATTGTTACTGATAAAGTTGAACCTACATAAAAATATGTAAGTCAATAATATTATGATATGAGACGTGGATGAGTTATAACTTTTTAAAACATCTTCTAAATTTTTAGAGATCAATAACAACAACATTTGCAATTGTTATATTGTGGAAATCTTGATTATAATCCTTGAAAGAATGAGTAGAATAGTATTTTATCAAAAGTTTGCCAAAGTTGACATAATTCATATGAAATTTAGTTAGTTATTTTTCTAATCTACATTTCAACTGTTGTATTAATCTAAAACATATTATTTAGGTAGATTATATTTTGCATTTTTAGATTTGTGTTGAATTGCAACTTTATACAACCTTTTAAAAATATTTTAATCTCGTACATTTACTTAATATTTCATTTTAAGTCATACAATTATCGGTCAATATGTTAACTTGGCAGTTAAGTAATGACGTGTCAATCGCTGAGCTTACATTTTGTTAATTTGGAAGTCCAAATTTGTGCCTCTGTGCTTTTACGTATTTGATTAGACATAGAATACTCAACTTCAAAGGGTGGAAGGCCAAGACTAATATCATGCATAACAATGGAGGTTATAACAGTAATTTTATTATTGCACACATGTACTTTATTCTGCTACACAACCCCTTCTTTATTTTTTTTGGTCAATAACCCCTTCCTCTATATATTAATTTACATCACAATTCTTTTCAAAAAACAAACAAACTTACATATGTTTCTTCATGCATAAGGCACAACAATTGATTATGTTTTCAAGGGGTTTGCATGCATGAAGAAAGTTGAAGTCTAATTGTAAAATCAATCAATAATTTGGAGGTGAAGTTCATTCTCGACTATTCGTCTATATAAAAAAAAATCCTATTTCCTATCACCGACATTTTTTTTTACTAAGATAAAACATCAAGAAGTCGATGAGCTAGCAAAATGTGATGCATATGCAATTTTTGAGTCTATATAATGTCCGTCTCTGTAAAACTATAAAAATGGAATAATCACTTACACCAAATTCATATATGTATAGCTCAAACATCCCATAGAACACCCATAGCTAATGCACTCTCCTTATATAGTACAAGAAACTAAAGCATGGCCCTTAAAAAAATGATCTTAATTATTATCCTACTCTTTATCATCACTTTCATCTCATTTCTTTCATGTTACAACAATTTACATGATAACTAACTCAACAGCTAAATTTGATTTTCAAGTGTATTATTCGTACTTCAACAAAATCAACATGATAAAATCAATTGGTAGTATGAGCATGACCTTGATCATCGAACGTGGCAAAGCCTTAATATACATATATATATATACAAATTGATTGAAACTTCAATGTTGGTGGTTGAAAAAATGGAGAAGTTGGGGTCCTTTAATCCCTTAAAACCAAATTTTCTTTGATTACTAGGAGGTGTAAACTTCACCTATATAGCTTAAAGCCTAGACTTGGAATGAGTCCTTTTAGAGTTTTAGTGTTTGAACTGCTTCATATCCCTTACATTCAGATTTTTTTTTTTTGTGATGAAAATTGCAATTATATATATTTTATCAAAAGTTGCATTTCTCTCACCACTCTCCCTCGCAATGCTCACCAAAAGTGTTTTTAGTGTTAAAACAAATGTGTTTTCATAGGTAGACAATCATAACCTAAATATCCTATGTGGTACATCCGGGACTTCACTGTTGTGCATTTAATCAATATACATAGCTAGAGCATGGAGCTCGAGTTAAGAGTATGCTACATACCAAAGGGTTTAGGACCAGTGGTACTGATACTTGAATCCCCTTGTGTCCCCTTCATATAATTCTTATTTATTTATTTATTTATTTATTTTTGTGTTTAGTTTAGGACCAAATTTGGATACACACACACTCACAAATTCATTGAAAATTCAATATTATGGTTAAAAAGATGGAGAGATTGAGGACCCTTAATGCCATAATTATAACCAAGCTTTATTTGATTTGTAGGAAGTATAAACTGCACCGAGCTTAAAGACTTGACTTAGAGTTCCGGTACATAAGGTGGTATATCACGTATTTCTATACAAGTAGTGAGATTCTTTTGTTAAAAAATTAATAACATAAAAAATTAAAAATTTCACCACTTATATAATAACATGTGGTGTATCGCTTATGTTACGGGCAGAAGTAAAAATTTCTCGACCTATAGTGAGTTCATTTGGAGTTTAAGTGTTTAAACTACCTCATATCCCTTTTAATCAGATTTTATGCTCTAGATATTGCAATTATATATTTTATTGCATTTCTCCACCACCCTTCCTCGTGATGCTCACCAGAAATGTTTTTACTGTTAAAACATATAAGTTTTCATATGTCATAACCTAAATATTCTAAGTGGGATAACTTATTACTCTTTTGCAACATAATAAATTTGAAGCACTATTTTAACTTATTGGATTTGGATCCCACCCAGATCCTCTTGTGATGATCCTTACATTCTTTCTGTTTATTGTATATCGTGCAGTTAGAAATCATTTTGAGTTTTGGTTTAAAATTAAACACAAGTAATATCTAATGATTTCTAGATGCACGATGTATAATGAATAGATAAGATGTGAGAAGAGTATCCTCACAAAGAGGATTCAGAAAGGATCCTCATCCTTAACTACTCGAGAGGTTTTGATTGGGAGCTTAGTCATGCAATTGTTTTTATTTTTTATAGTTAACTAAACTTCTATAGTTTGATTGACTGGGCAGGGAAGGAATATGTTTTGAGTAATGGATCAATGGTAGGTACTTCTCTCTCTCTCTCTCTCTCTCTCTCTCTCTCTCTCTTTCTCTCTCTCTCTCTCTCTATATATATATATATAAACTATTTCCACCAGATATGAAGAGTTGAGGACATTATTTACTTCCCCGTTATAAATACGGAAAAAGAAAAGAAAAAAAAAATCAGAGAACCAACCTTGATTTGGGAAGAATAAATTGAAAATAAAATTGAACAAATACATAAATGCATTTTAAACATGCCAAACCCTTTAAGTTATTTTGGTTTAGTAGTGTTTCGTCCTCGTACATTAAAGATTATACATAACTTAAAAGAATTTGAAGACAGCTGGGTTCTTTAAACTTGCATTTATTTTTCTTTTCATAGACTTGCGATTATATATCATATTAGTTAGTTATCATCATTCAATATCTTCCTTGTACATGTTACATGAACATTAGAGCACACACGTAACACAGGAACCATCTCTGATAATGTCTTTTTTTCCTTCTCTTATCAAATTGAACCAAAACCGTTTGAAAACAAAAATCAGCTTTCGACCAAACAATCAAGTCAAATTTTTGTTTCAACAAAAACCTAAATCGTACAATCTCTCTCTTGGGGGACAACCAAGTCTCCCTCGACGAAACGAATCCCACTTATTGGATTAATGTATTTCCGAATCCAAAATTTTATCAGATACGATACTTGTATGATACTCATCGGACATGTACCATAGTTAATAAATACAAAATTGACAAGATGAATACACATATTCCATATTTAAAATAGGCGCATCTAGCTTTTAAGATATATTTACACTTTTGGAAAATAATGAGAGGATAAAAATTAATATGAGACATCTATAATTGAAAGTTGATTAATACAAAGGGTTTCCCTCTAATTATAACCTTGTGTACTACTCTTACTACTCTTACACTTGTTCTTCTAATGGATATAAAGCGGATTATATTTCCAACTTTTCTTCTCCAACCACTCAAATGTGCTTGAATTTGAAATGATGAATTATGTTTTTTTTTATTTGCCGCATCAATAGCATATTGTATCTTAATTTTTAGAGTTTTTTCATATTATCGTGTTGTATCATATCACCGTATCCATACTATGACTTCATAAGTTATCACATACTATAATTATATAACATTTCAACTACAATTGATATTGTTGAGGCGCCATTAAAATACGGCTTTTAGGATGAATTTTTGTTTTTTGTTTTTGTCAAACGATAGATTTATTAAATTAGATGTTAGATTAACCACCGACGAATTTGAACTCACACCGTCATGCAATGACTCAATTCTTTTTTACCTTTATGGTAAAGGGTCACTTGCCTTTTAGAATGAAATTTACAAGGTTAATCTTTTTTTATCATTCTTCCATTGCATAATGTTAAAATTACTTATTGATTGACTTGAAGCAGGAAAAGAGTTCTAATAAAATTGTTTCTATTAAAATAAAATAAAATAAAAAATATTGGATACATAAATTTATATAAAAAAAAATTAAACAAATCTAGAGGGATTTTTTGCCCCTTCTTTAATTTTGTCGACAAAAACTCAGAAACTTTGAAGTCAAAGGTTGTCGCTTTCCTCATCCTCTTCCCAACACCGTTCGCCTTTACTCCTCCATTATACCTCCAAGCCCTTACTCCTTCATTACACCTCGAAGTTGCTTTTTCTCGTACTTGTTTATTGATGATGAACCCTAATCTCAACTACCCTAAATGTGTGTTTGCCTAGAAAATGAATGCCTCCACCACCACCACCACCACCTTCAGATAGATAAAAATCAAAATATGGCTGCATTCTCCTTTCCATCCTACATTTCTGCCTCTACCTCCAACAACTCCAACAACAACACCCAGGTGTCCGCAAGATTCCCAAATGTTTCTCATCAACATTTGGCCTTCTTTTCCACTATCACTTCCTCATCATCATTAACCCTCAAATGCCTAGTACTCTTCCTACTTGCTCCCAGTAAATTAGAGTACTACTTAGTGGCTTCTTCATCACATTCTCCTTCTTTCTATGTAGTTTATTTCCTAGCTTCAACGTTATCTTCTCCAATGTGTCCTTGAAATTATTATTGGTGATCTCGTGGATCATGAAATCTAGGACCTATACCTCTTTTTCAATCCAGGCCCTCTCAATATCGTGATCCTTAAGATCCTCCATCACAATGACACTTTCCGCCATCACCTCTTCAACTACAAGTTTGTAGGTCTTCTTCTGCGACTTTCCAAGATGTTTGTACTTCAAAACTTTGATGCATGTTGCGAAGTACAAATGTCTTGGGAAGTTGTAGAAGAATGCCTACAAACTTGTAGTTGAAGAGCTGATGCTTGAAAATGTCGTCGTGATGGATAATCTTAAGAATCACAATGTTATGAAGGCCTGGATTAAAAAGGGGGCATGAGTTTTGAATTTCATGATCCACGAGACCATTAATGATAATTTCAATGACACACTAGAGAAGATAACCATGAAGCTAGGAAATAAACTACACAGAAAGAAGGAGAATATAATGAAGAATCCACAAAGTAGTACTCTAAAGAGAGAAAGAAAGAGTGATGATCGAAGAAGCACAAGTTATTAGTTAAGGGTATAGGTTGTCAAGGGTCAAACAAGAACTATAAGTTTACATTGTGTGTTTTAAATTATGTAACTTTGTTTTAAATTAATTCCTTCAAATGCATTAGGTTAGGTTGTTTTAAGGGTTTAGTTGTTCTCTACATTTAACTCTCCCGTTGTTAAGAAAGCGATCTATCTATGCATTTTCCTTTAACGTATCAGCTTTCATTAAGTTTTTCTTGAGAAATTTGGAAAATTAACCAAAATTTGGACCATGAATAGAATTTCAGGCAATTATTTTATTTTATTTTTTTTAAATAATTCTAACCAAAGTTTAACATAAAAGTACTTAAACACTGTTCCTGAAAATTGCTAAAGATATATTCTGCAACTTGTATTCCTTCGTCCTAATCGGCTTTCCCTGATGAGCTCCACCTCTCCACTCCCACTTTGTTAACAAGTTCATGATGAATCAAAGTAGAACAAAAAAATTACCCCAAAAACATGAGATGTCTAACATTGAGAACCGCTCACCACCAATCATATCTTAATTTACCAAATTATGTGATTGTAATTTTAATAATTTTGCTATTTGATGCCTTTGATTATATGCAATACAAAAGGTTGCATGGGTGGATTACAAGTTTCATTGTTGTGGTGCTTGTGGATTGGTGGGCCTTATGATTAGAGAAAAAATTGCCAGATGTTGATTGATAGTTGTTTTTTCAGCAAGCAACTAAAAATGAAAATCTTTAATGGAGATGCCATTTTTCCTGCGTACATTGAAATATGTTGTATTCTGCAGTGCGACCCTTGAGAGCAAGAATGATGATATCATCATCTTCAAAAACAACCCTACCTGCTCCAAGATGATCTCTTGCATCTTTAAACTTCTTTAGGTACTTAGAAATTGAATCAGACTAATGTTTATTGTTTTGAAGCTAAGTCTTTAATTGAAAGATACTTTCTTTAGTCACAAATGAGAACTATTACTACCTATGATACAAGACAATGTAGTTGATGACATAGTTGCAGTAATAAGCAGCATAATTGCACGATTGTGCAGTTTCCAAACTTGGTAGGCTTCTGTGTCCACTTGCCACATTTGAATCATTGACAAATCTTGATGGACATTTATTGGTACCATCCACAAATTCTAGGATCCCATGACCTTCAAGAAGTAATGTGATTTGAAAACACCATGTCAAGTAGTTGGTGCCATCCAATTTCACTGTAACAGATGTCGATACTGTTGAAATACGACTAGTAATTAGTGATTGAACAATTTGCAGCTACGCTGTTGTAACCATTGTCGTAGAAATAGAGAAATTTCTTCACTGCTGTGTTGTCAAACAGTTGATCTTCGTGATCAAGAACTCCAATTTTCTTGTGAATCAGATGATTGTACTTGTCTAATTTTATCTCAGAAGGTGTACAAACTAGAGGATTGAGAAGAGAAGAGAGAATTTTTCAATGAGATTGAGGAAGTGCCGGATCATTTATTGGCTCTGATACTATGTGAGAATTAAAGAAATGTAGAGTTATGCAGAAAAGAATGCACATAGAAATTAAAGAGAGAAAACTTGAGAGTTTTGTGAATTGTTCTTTCTTCATTAACAAGAATTGTTTTACAAAGAGTTATATACTAATCCACTACAAAGCTTACTAGTTAAGCTAATACAATGTGCTAGCACCATATGACAACAAACTACAATCCTAACTACCTTTATAACAACCATCTTCATCTAATGACAGATGGCACAATCTTAACCATTGTATTATTTTCACTTGGATCACCAGCTTTGATATCTTTACAGATGTCACTTCCCTTTGGAGTGCATTTGCTTAGTATTTAAGCTTATGAAAGCCAGTCAAAACATATTTGAAGTGCGAAGTACCATCGCATATGATCAATAACCTTCTCAAACAAATTTGTAAAAGTTTATGGCCTTGTCACTTCATGAGTGTTTGAAACCTGCTAATATCTTTTAAAAAACTCAAAGGAAAGAAGAATCCCGAGATCAAGATCATCGATGTAAAAATTGGTCGCCTTACATCGATGATGGATGAGTATGGGGCACTTGAAATGGTTATGCTCCAATCCAAGGCTCTAGAGATGCTGCTACTAATAATATGATAGTGATGTTGATTTTTCTTTGAGATATTTTATTTGAACCCATATAATCTCATTCTACACCAAAGTTAAATTTTAAATGTGAGATGCCTTTTTTAATCTATTACAAAATTACCATCAAGTACAAAATAAAATTAACAATATAATTAAAATTTACCTATAAACACACTAATTAATAAACCACTGAGGGCATGAGGATCCATTAAATTCAAAATCTGAAAAAAAAAAAAAAAAAAAAACAAATTGGCTTTAAGGAGCCTATCTTTCTTGACATCTTCATTGAATATAAATAAGGGGGCTATCTTTCTTGATACTTCAGTCTACTATGTACTTTCAACCTTCCTTCACTAGCCTAATCTTTTAGTACTAAAATTGTTGCTTCCTATTAAGGTTTAATCCTTTGAAGCAACCACATGGTGTTTACTGTGAACACCCACATCAACCGCTGTTTGCTGACCTCAAATATGTACTCTGTTGCCCATCAATCCCCATGGTTGGCAAAGAAGGATGACTGGAACAAGAGAACCTCTATAAGCAGAAGTGATAAAGGTCGAGTAAACATGTCATTTCACTCGACCAATTTTTGCTTCTTGTTTGTGACTTTTTTTTCTAGAAGCTATACTATTATTGAAAGGCTCTTTTTCTTCTAGAACCTCTACTAGATTAACTTGATGGTGAGCTAATCATCTTATTAGATTAATGTATGGATTCACCAGCTACTTAAAGAGCATTATGTCTTTTGGTAATAGGGAACATGAATTGTGCGGGCAATCACAATGGATATATTCATGGAAATGCCTCTCAACAACAATTGCTATCCAAATGAATTCATGACACCCCTAATACTAGCTTAAGCATTTGGGCATAATAAACATTACAAACCAGACAAAAGAACCCATTTTATATATTTTCTGTATTTATATAATTATTATTACTATTGTGTGCTTGTATTCATAAAATGATTTTGAGTTATGTAATTCATCAAGGAGAGTAATTATTGTGGCAATGGCTAAGTTTGAATAAATCTTGTTTATGAAGCGGCAATGAGGTAAGAACAATGGGAATCCAATTTAAAACCCAACTCGATTTCCATTGTATGAGATAAGCACAAAAGGACTGCAACATATGATTTAATTACTTCATCTAATCTTTTCTGATCACATACCTTCCCAATTCCAGATTGCTTGTTTGATCAATTCATCAAACACGACTCCAAATATGTATTGACATTATACTCTGATAAATGAAATAAACATCATTCATTTGGCTGCTCTCTTTTATGCTTTGAATGAGTTGGAGAAGGTTTTGGTCTGTAGATAAATTTACATATTGAATTGGGTTTGTGAGGACAATTTAGGTAATAAATTTAGGTTTAAAGAAATATTGATAATTTCATTAAAAATAATATGGGTGTAAAGAGTAAGTTGGGTGTAGAAAGAGGTTACATGAGTTCAAATAAAATTTCACTCTTGCTTTTTTATTACGTAAACGAGTCATTAAATTGAACAAGTAGCCATATTTAATTGGTTTCTATGTGTACATGTTCAATGGAAGCCATTGACGAATAGGATTTTCTCACCTCTAGTTCTGCCTTTCCTTTCACACTTTCTACTTTGCGTTTGTCTCTTTATAAATAAAGCAACACAAATTGTTAACGTGATCCAGTCGTGACCGTTCAAATACGAAAGGAGTGAATGTGAAATAAAAAGGGTGAGAGTTCATGTACAGCCATTGGGGTTATATGGCATGTTTTCCAAAGGGGAATGGAATGGTGGGAATCGGAATTGCACATATCCCCAAACATTCCAGCGTTTACCCAACCATCAGGAGTGGTCAAAATAATCGTGGGACCCGCATAAAATTAGGAATTCAACTCCTGAAATAGCCGGAGTCCGATTCTTAAGTGGAATGAGGTATTTGAATTCCTGGAAATGGTCTCCATCAGGAATCCAAATTTTATACCGGTAATACCCTCAAACTCCAAAGATGAGAAGAGTGTGAGTGTATGCAGCCCTTACGATTATGATAGCTGGCCATAGGTGCTGCCTTCAAGCCCTTACTTGACAAGGCTCGCATTTCTGATGAAGACCAAAGAAAAGGGAAGATCGTGGTCTCGCAATCAGGGGTGGGTTGACATCAGAGAAAGATGGGGACAAGAGAGAGATGCCCGGGGAATTTTAGAAAATGGTGGGTTGGTAAAGAAAGATGGGGAAGATAGGGGAAAAGATAGAGAGGTGCCTGGGAAATTTAGAAATGGATGGGTCAGCACGACATCAAAGAGATGGGGGAGAGAGAGAGAGGATATGAAGATTTATTTTATGTTGGTAACTGGTAACGACCAATAAAAGAATAAAAGTTACTAGAACATAAAAAAATAGTTATTCTCTCTACTGAAAAATGAAAAAAATATTAGTTTTTTCTAAAAATAATTAGATATAAAATAAATTAGTTACAATAGGAGTATGTTAGTAATCACATTAATTTTCATTTCGATTTATGTGAATTATTAAACAGTTTATATAAATCAATATCATTCATACTTCGATTTTAACCAATTTTAGTAAACGTATATAACAGAAATTTGATTATGATTCCACTTCATTCAAATTCTTTATCATTTCAATTCCTCTCAATCTAATTAGGGATAGTAAATGAGCCCATAAATTGGGAAATAGATTATCTCTGAATTTCTCTCTCCAAAGCCATTAAATCAAGTGATTCAGGCTCTTAAAATTTAATTTAATAGTTAAAAAAAAGGTTAATAAAAACTTTTAAAAATTATAATAATTTTTGATCGTAAGATCAAATTTCAAAGATATATCACTTGATTTGATTTGATGGCTTAGAGGAAAGAGATTTCCATAAATTGAATGGAGAAAGGTTGAACACTATAATATCCAGTGAGTGAGAGCCATGGAGATGGCAACCTGCAGCTTCCACAGCTCCTCCTCCATCATCCCGAACACTAGAAGCACTAGCATTTCCTCTTCTCTTCCAGTCGCCAAGCAACTCTACGCCTTCACCTTACCTTCTTCCTCAACCGCCAAAATCACCACATTCTCCGCTCCCCGAAACCCTTCTCCACTCACCCGCCAGTCAAATGCTCCGTCTCCGAAGCCACTGAAGCCGCCGCCACCGCCACCGCAGCAGGTACTTCCGCTTCTTCATCTTCTCTTGCAATCTTTCATTTCTATGTCTCTGTTCGTTCATTTCCTATTTACTGCATCAATTTCATACTTAGAGCAAATTGGTTTCACAATTTATCTCCGAAATAGTCTCGTAGCTATAG
Organism: Pyrus communis; assembly: GCF_963583255.1. Lineage (NCBI taxonomy): Eukaryota > Viridiplantae > Streptophyta > Magnoliopsida > Rosales > Rosaceae > Pyrus > Pyrus communis. The sequence continues at coordinate 20,951,553 of NC_084811.1, forward strand.
AGGTTGTTTTCGTGCTTGATTTTGTAGATTTTGTGTGTGTGTGTGTGTGTGTTGGTTGGGAATGGTTGGTAAGGTTAGTCTAATTGGGAAATGGGTTCTTGTCTTAGAGAGGAGTAAGTTGATGAGGAGAAGTAACATAAGGAACATACCTGGACCTGCTATTGACAAGGATGGTGTAAACACTTCACCGATTGTCGGGCGTGAGGTCTGTGTTCGCCCTCTAATTCGCCATGGGCCCTGCGGGAGACATTCCAAGCCGAACAGTATGCTTATGTAGTAATTTCTATAGATGTTTACTGTCTCAGATTATGATAACTTTCCCAATTCCTTAGTTTTCCCTTGGAGTATATGTATGAACAAGCCAAAGTCTAAAGAGGTGAAACTGTCTAGGATATTCGGAAAAATGATCTGAATTTTGTAAAGTACTGAGTCTTTTATTACGGGATTTCTTTCAATGAAAGTCAAGAGGATGACATGTAGCTCAGCCCTCATGGCAGTCATTGGTCCAACCTCTTCGCTTGTTAGATCTCTCTTTTCATGGATCTTTTTAAAAAATCAACAAATTTGAAATCACTTCAACCTAACTATGATTAAATAAATAATGAACACAGTCTATCTGTGAAGAACTGAAATATAGATGATGATAATTCAAATACCAAGCAATTTTCAACTTTTTGTTTCCAGGGATTATTCTTAGATGGGAGTCTAAAGTTTAGATAGTTCAGATACCCAGACCATTTTGCAATTTGGCACCAACGATGCACCCTTTTAGTTTCAGAAAGGATCCCTATTCAGAGGGGCCTTTATAACCATATGAGGTGATTGTGTTGAACTTTTATTGTTTCTGATGTTTAGGAAGACAGTGAAGGGTAGAAATAATTACTGTCACCGGTTGAAGACCAATACGTCTGCTCCATTTTGAACGATTGGAATCCAAATAAGCACATTGTCATATTACTTAAAAATAATAATAATGCAGTGCTTAATTCATAAAAACTGTGATGCCGTGGTTTGTACAAATTTACAAATATAGAGACGGTATTGCCAAATACTTTTTTCTTTTCTTGAACGATTGGAATCCAAATAAGCACATTGTCATATTACTTAAAAATAATAATAATGCAGTGCTTAATTCATAAAAACTGTGATGCCGTGGTTTGTACAAATTTACAAATATAGAGACGGTATTGCCAAATACTTTCTTTTCTTTTCTTTAGGAAAATATCAATTTTACAAATATAGAAACGGTATTGCCAAATACTTACTTTTCTTTTCTTGAGGCAAATATCGTTATGAGTTACAGATCATACCACTCGTCTGATATCAGTCATTTCTGTCATTTGGATTGCTTGCAGATCGCCGCTGTGGAGGTGCCAGAAGAACATATGGGCTCTGTTGTTGAACTTACTGGCAAAAGGTGGGGCTGATTTGATATGCAAGGAGTGGGGTGTGTAGAAATTTTCCTGCTTTTATTTTCATCTTTAACTAATCATCTTTTAATAAATTCAATGTAAATGCATAAAGTTGAATCATAAGTGATAAGCTAGTAGACTCAGAAGTGATACTAGCATGATAATATTTACAGCATACTTTTCTTTAAAAAGCTATCAGTTGTTATGATGCAACATAAGTTTGCACAATGTAATACATAGATTTATATATAAATATAACCGTAAATGTTTAAACATCATTTGCCAATCTATAACTATACGCATCTGCTTGTGCAGGTGAAATTTCTCTGCACACTCACATATCCTACATACATAATGCACATTAATTGACCTGCACTTGAACATCCAGACCATAATATTTCTGTACCACAATTGCTTGTCCCGTTGCTCTCTTATATAATAATATGCACATGTCTGGCTGTGAAATGATTAGGAGTATGAAACTCAAAAGAACATTGATAAGTTAATGTTTAGTTTTTATTTGTTCAACAATTTGTCCTTCCCCACATGGGTGGTGGGTACCATGGAGGTGTTATACATACTCTCATTTGTTTGTCTGATTATGGCCAAAGACAGTTATTACTCGAATTTTCTGCTTAGTAATGCATCATTTTTATCTGATTATTTCAACTTATATATGCACTAGGCTGGAAGGCACAACCTTCTTCAAACAACGAGAATACACACTTCTCTTCAATGACTGGCTTCTGCTCCTCCAACTCTCAATTGGGTCCAAAATCCTCATTCTGGGTCAGGCAATTCATGCATTTTTACTCAAATGTGGCTGCCAGAATGACACATTTCAGGGCAACAATCTTGTCAACTTGTACTCGAAATTCAAAAGACTGGATGATGCACATCACCTTTTCGATGAAATGCCTGTTAGAAACACAATCACTTGGACTTCTCTCATGAAGGGTTATTCTGACATTGGTGACCTTGAATCTGTCTTCCACGTTGCACATGATATGTTTTGCAGCAACGAGAAGTTTAACGAGCATACGTGCTCGGTGATTTTGGAGGCGTGTAGTTCACTTGAAGACAGGAGAAGTGGGGAACAGGTTCATGGTTTCGTTGTAAAAAGTGGGCTTCAGGAGAATGTTGTTGTGGCCACTTCTTTGGTTTGTATGTACTCTAAAAGTGGCTTCTTGGGTGATGCAGAGAAATTGTTCAATGACATGGATTACAAAGATGTTCAGTGTTTAAATTATATGATTTTAGAATATGGGAAGGCGGGCTGTGGAGAGAAAGCAATTGGGGTCTTTGTATATCTTCTGAGTTCTGGCTTAGAGCCAAATGATTATACTTTTACCAATCTGATTAGTGCATGCGATGGAGATGTGGGTGTGGATGAATGCTTGCAATTACATGGGCTTGCTGTCAAGTATGGTATTGTGGGTGAAACTTCTGTTGGAAATGCAGTAATAACCATGTACGGAAAGCATGGGATGGTTGAAGAAGCCGAGGCAATGTTTTATTTACTGGATGAGAGAAACTTAATTTCTTGGACCGCACTTTTGTCAATGTATGTAAAAAATGGACGTGGGGATATGGCCCTCGATGCTTTCTTAAAAATACTCGATCGAGGTATTTGTGTTGATTCTAGCTGTTTATCTACCGTGATTGATGCCTGTTCAGAGTGCAGAAATCTGGAATTGGGATGTCAGATCCATGCATTTTGCATAAAGCTTGATTTTTACTCTTGTGTCAACGTTGGGACTGCGTTGATTGACATATACGCTAAATGTGGGAGCCTTCAATCTGCAAGACAGGTTTTTGATGGCCTTTCAGGTAAAAACACCGCTTCATTTAATGCAGTACTTGTTGGATTCATGGAACAACGTAGAGATGTTGAAGAGGATTCCATGGTCTTATTTAGTCGGTTGAGGTCATCTGGTGTAAATCCAGATTTCATAACGTATTCACGACTCCTTAGTGTAGCAGCTGAAGAAGCTTGCTTAGAAAGGGGGAAGAGTCTCCATGCTTGCACTATTAAAGCTGGATTTGAAGCCAATTCCACTGTATCTAATGCTGTAATTACCATGTATGCCAAATGTGGTAGCATTGAAGAAGCTTATCAAATGTTCAATGGTATGAATAATCGTGATTGCATATCGTGGAATGCCATAATTTCTGCACATGCCCTTCATGGAGAAGGCAACAAAGCACTTTCACTTTTTGAATCAATGAAGGGAGATGGGTTTGCCCCTGATGAGCTCACGCTATTGGCTACTCTTCAAGCTTGCAGTTACAATGGACTATGGGAAACTGGGTTACGCTTATTCAACGAAATGGAGCCAAAATATGGAACTAAGTCAGGAATTGAGCACTTTGCATGCATGGTGGATCTTCTGGGTCGGTCTGGGAATTTTTCAGAAGCCATCAATTTCATCCACAGAAGTCCATTTCCAGATTCACCTATGCTTTGGAGAACTTTAGTGAATGTGTGCATGATAAGTGGGAATTTGAATTATGGCATGTTAGCCTCAAAACATTTGCTTGACTTGCAACCTGAGGACGCTGGGTCTTACGTACTTGTTTCAAATATGTATGCTCGAGGAGGAATGTTTGATGAGGCTGCAAAGATTCGAACCATTATGAATGACTTGAAAATGAACAAAGAAGCAGGATGCAGCTGGATTGACGTTGGTAATAAATTTCATTATTTTGTTGCAAGTGATATGGGCCATCCAAAAAGTGCTGAAATTTATGCAGAACTCAAATCTATTGAAGGTTTTAATAAACAAATGAGTGATGATAGATGTGATCTCCATCTGATTTGAGATCTGATATCTGCGTCGAAACAATCAGCGTCTTCTTCCTTTGAGATTTGCTGCAAGTACAATTTGTACAATTCATTGCACATGTAGCCCATGGAACTTGATCACTTCTCTTACATGGAGATGTCAATCGAGATGAAGAGTATCAGTCAAGGAGCTTTTGTTTCAGTAAGTGGTCCTCTTTTTTCTTGAAACTTGTTTTCTGTTTTACAACTTTAGAATTAGATTAGTAAGAGAAGACAAGCTGACATATGGATATATCATTCACTTGATTGTAAAAGTTTGACATTGTGATGGAATTATGTAAATAAACACACAAGTTTGTCTTACAGTTGGATGGAACTCCTATTTTTTCCTGTAAATGCCACCTGAATTCAATTAGAGATTCCGGTGTGTAGCAATCTTCAGGACTCATTAAAGAAGTAAATCTGTTTGTTTACCTGTGCTAGACTTTGGTCTTTTCGTACTTTGTTGTTTGTATGTGATAAAAATCTCTAATTCAAAGTCTGAAAGTTCGAACTTTGTAATCAATAAAATGATCAAAATGGGAAGAGCTGTGTGAGAGATATTATCTGCTTTAACGCAAACTACACAAATAGGAAGTAGCATCTATCTTGCCTATTTAGCCAAAACTAAAAGTTAGAACCTTAAACTCCCCATCATAAACATGAAAGAAGTCTGGGCGATATCCATTGTTCGAATTTGAAGGGAAAGATCTTTCCTGTTTGCGTTTTTGTACTAAACAAATAAGACCTTATTTGTAGCAACTGTTTAGGTGACAATATGTCCGATATTGGTGATATATAATTTTCGAAGTTCCAAAACTGTGGACATTGCCACCACATTGGGGAATACCAAATGGTCCAAGTTACGTTGTCACGGACTGAAGACAAAATGCTTTCTACTGTTAAAATCTTTTCTTTTGCTTTTGAAACTGGTGTTGCATTTTATTAACGGAACTGCTTTCATGCTTGTAAAGTAAGTCGTAATTCCGGGCACTAAGCAAACTTTTGTTTGTTTATTTTTACTCAACACTCGTCTGTGGACGCCTAAAATCCTTGTTGTAACAGAGGATTATAGAGTAAGAAGGTACCAAAAGTCCTAGGTCTGAAGGTACCTTCAGGCCTGTCATTCTTCATTGCCAGGCTTACATTAGTTTGAGTTAGGTTGAATAGGAGAGGATGTTGCCACTTGTTTTCGGTCTTATGGTTGGATATGAAGAATATTTTGAGGGAAGTATCGTCATGAATTTTGTAGTGGCACGAGACGATTGCGTCTTGAAGTGTTGTCTTGATCCAGCTCCCATCTTGAGACAAAAAATAAGAAACAAGAACCAGCAGTTTTACCTTTGCTTTGATGGTTCGCCTCCAAGAAGTAGCAGTTTGCACTTGCACGAGATGAATACCGAGTTTTTCATCATATCATAGATCGTTGTCATTTGCTACCTACCTGTAGCGGGTAGGGTGTGCCATGTAGGGCTTAGGCCAGACTCAACCTTTTGATACAATCAATCACTTTAATACTCTGCTTACTCGCAAATTCAAACCACTAGGCATGGCAAATACAGAATTACTGCAAATTATCATTCCATTTCATAGACGGAAAATAAAATACACCAAATTAGGCGTAGGAAATTATATGTATTACAACATCACACTTAACCTCCTGCCCAAGAATACGAAAACTGCACAAGACTCGACGTTGTTCCACTACAATAACAAGCAAATCCATCCCAAAATTCCAGCACACTTAAGACACTCATAAGAACGCATCAACCAAAAACACTCAAAATTCATAGTTGCCAGATTTCTCTGACTTCACTGCCCCATTTCATATAGGGGAGCCTTTGTTCAAAAGGTAAAGGCCCTTGCATCATATGATCATGCGGTACTTATTTGCCCAAATAATTTTTTTTTGTTTTTGTTTTTCGGGTTTTGTTTGTGGGTATGGAATTTGTTTGGGATATTATAAAAAAATAATTAAGGGGGCTAGAAGCCTAGAAGAAGGATTTTTTGGCAGGTGCTCTTCCAACAGCTCTCATTAGATTGGCAACTTCAAGAATCCTAGCCACTTTTGTTCCCCTTTTAGCCTCAGCCGATGCCTTCCTCTCCTCTGCTTTCCTACGTGCTTTGGCTATATCATTTTGCATCTTCTCTAGGGCTCTTGCTCTTTTCTCCTCCAACTTTCTCTGCATGCACACATTATGTGATGATTTAGTTGGCCTATATATTATGAGTATTCATTTTCAAATTACCCAAAATTCAAGGAAAGCGGAAACACGTCCAAAAATGAATAAAGTAAGAAAATTGGTTAACTTGATTAGGAATTGAATTACAGTAGTTGAATTGGTCAAATTCAAATATCAACGACATATTGATCGATCAAATCATTTCAGCTAGGGAGGTATGAAAAACGATGAGTTAGGCCAACTTCCCAATAACGTGTTAGTTCCATCTAAAAGAAGCTTCAAAGGTCAACGTATGCCATAGGCCTATCAAAAGGATGAACATCTTTATCATTGAAGTTATAACTTTGTTGCGATTGGTTGTTTTATCGTGAATTGAAACATAGGCAAGGATAAAAATATTATTAAGACAATACAGTTTCACCAAACAGAAGCTTCAAAGTTCAAATGTTGCTATTTGATGATCACGATAATGATTAATTGTTTCATCATGGATTAGTTGCATCGTCAAAGAATAATGAGAAATCAGCTAAAATGATCAGAAATTAAGCTTAACAGATCAAAATCAAATAGTGACACCATAGCGATCACACATCGACGAGGAAACTAAAAACTGATCACTTTAGGCCAATTCTCAAGAATAATTGGACGGTAAATAGTATGAAGTCGCTAAAAAAGAAAGTGGTAAATCTTCCTAGTTTCAACTAGTCAGAGAAACCATCATGGGAAATCAAATTTTCCAACATGCACAAAAATATCACTATCCAAATCAGTTTTTAGCAACGCACGTACCTCTACTTTCTTCATCCATGAAGAAGCTTTCTGTACCTGCTCACTTTCCCACCCATTAATAATAGCATCCTCCCTCTTAAACCTGTTATTAAGCTTGGCAATCTTGTTGTTTTGCCAAGCCGATATCTTTGTTTCAACCTCTTCCTTCTTCACCCGATGCACCGACACCGTCTGATCGCCGCCGCTGCCGCCTTGGTAATCCCGAGTCCTAACCATGCTTGACGAAGAGCCAATTCTATGATTATTAGCCTCACTATTCCTTGGAGAATAAGGAACTGGGTCCACAGGGTTGTAATTATCCGGGACTATAGCCAAAGGGTTGGTCTCCAACTCCTCCTCAGGCATATTGTTGTCCTCCTCCTCTCCAATCCTTCCCAAATTATTGTTATTAGTACCATGGTCACTGTCATTGGTGGTACTATTATTAGTCCCGATTGCTGACCCTGCAACCACAAGAGCACTGAATTCTCTACTCATGGTAGTGAAGTTCTCAGTTGAAGCTGTTCCTAACTCAGTGCTGGCCATGGACAAAGATGATGATCTATGGCTACCAGTTTCCCAAGCTTCTATTCTACGGCCGTGGTTGCCGGGAGGCGGTGGACGAGGCGGTGTCAAGGCATGGATGTCCCTGATGATCTGCTCTTGATCTTCACCATGATCATCATGATCTTGTGCTGCTTGGCTAGTCCCAGCGCCTTGATCATTCATCTCAGATGGTTTGAATGTGCGTGTGTACGTCAAAAGTGTTTGAGAAAATGAAATGGGGTTTTGAGAGTACTAGGATTGGCGGATCAGCTGAGAAATTAAGAGTACCAGGGACTTATGAATTGTCTATTTGTATTGCTATTGACAGTTGACAAGGGTTTAATTGAAGTGTAAAGGAGCCACACATGGAAGTAGATTTGGATAGGTTTGAATAACGTAAATAAGGCCAAATTAGGGCTGTTAATGGGATAAAAAGTGCTTTGGGTTAAGATTATCCATTTTTAAATGAAATTTATTTGTTTAGTCCCTTAGTTCTAATCTTATTCTTCTATTGGCTCACTTTGTATGGATTCTTTAACTTGCATCCTCTCCTTGAACATCGGCATCCACAAGTACTAGTTAGTAGACATAGCTTAAGTGGGATTGCACTTAACAAAATAAAAAGCGTGGTAATGAACAATATTTGATAAAACATTTTTTTTTAATAAAACAAACGATATTATTTATACTAAGAGGGAGTGGTGGACTTAGGCTCACAATAGACTAGTGGTTTGAATTTATATTTGGCGAGAATCAAACCTAAAACCTCTCACTTACAAGCGAAGAGGATTATCACTAAACCGTAGTATTAAGTGACATATTTGATCAACTTTTAAGATACCAAATTTGAACATAAAATTTAAATTTGACGGCCTGTGTGGCACTTTGACATTTTTTAAAATTTTACTCTTCACCCAATATGTCAAATTTTAAATATAAAATAAAAATTTATATTTATTTTCTTTGCATTAGTAATGAAAGAAAATGAACTAAAAGGTACTAAAATATTTAGACATTTCATTGGTAACGAAAGGAAATGAAAAGACAATGGTTAAACACAAAAAAAAAAAAAAAAAAAAAAGGAAAAAAAAAGAGAACAAATAAAAGTTTTTACTAAGTAATTAAAAATTATTTGAAACTGTTGTCAAATTTGACAATAACCATATTTATTGACTTTCTACATCATGTCACATAGGAATTGGTATTTCAATCGGAAAACATTAATATTGTCATTTTTTACTGTTATTGCTAATATAGACTTTTTGACTTCTTTGTTGAAAATGCTCTAAATTGTTATCTCTAGTATTTATCATATTGTATTATTTTTTTATTTTATTTTTTTGTTACAACCGAATTATGCTCTAAATGGAGTGAATATTCTACGAACATGAATGACTGAGCTAAGTAACTGGGTAGTGAGCTCAACATGAATATTATATTTCCTCAACATTTATGTGAATCGAACTTGAAATTTCTTATTTATAAGTGAAGAAAGATATTAACCGATGTAATATTAGTTTATTGATTCTTTTAATATGCACTGTTACTTTGCCACCCTACCTTCACTTTTACAAAAGTAGAAAACTTCACTGTCTAAGCATTTTCTAGACGTCTAGTTAGTTATTGCATGTTGAATTATCATTGGGAATATGATGATTGCACTTGAAGAATATACAATGGCGATCCAATGCATGGGGCTCCCACCATTTATATCAAAGTCCTTCACTCACAAGTTTCTAATCAACGACTTAATTAGGTTTTAAATAATAATAACAAGGATTGCTAAAACAAGTAGATAATGGATCCATTTGAAGATATATTTCCACAAACTACTCCTGCTTGTAGAAATAATTTTTCGTTTAGAATCCACATATCTCATAGTTGCTCAACTATGCTCATCAGTCATCGCTAATCAGACTAGGTAGACAATTTCAAACTAATTACCTTTGCTATTTTAGTGTTTGGCTTTGTGTGTGCTCGAATTTAAGCCTTTCGTGTTTGTCATTTATGTGGTAAATTTGTATCGATGACGCTTGTTTCTTATGGTGATCGTGTAGGGTTTTATCTAAATTGCTAGTAGTGCGAATTTATCTCCATATTAGAAAATTGATTACAGGAGTTGGACACCCTCTTGTATTTATTATGTTCTTATTATCAAGACTATTTATGTACACTTACTTAGTATACTACCACTAAATTATGAGTTAAATTATTTTTCTTTTAGTATAAGGTGTATCCTATCATGCATTGATAATAGAGTAATCTTCCTCATCATTCAATTTACCACATAAGACTACAACGTACTTTTAACTCTTTGATTAAACGGTACACCAAAGCAGAATCATTTACAAAAAAAAAAAAAAAAAAAAAAAAAAAAGGACAATTATGTGTATGTAGGAGACCTGATTTGTTATTCACTAAACTAACCCCTTAAAGTTAGAACTAGATAGAACTCTCTGCCACTTAACATTTTAATGTCAATTCTTATGTCAACGTTACAAAAATATTATGTTAAAGTATGAGGTGACTAAGAGTCCATAAAAAGTTTCGTTTTAAGAGAGTCCTCTTAGCATTTTTGATTTGTAGAACAAAGAGGAGGATGTGGGAAAACCAGGAGGATCCTTGCCGGATCCTCTTTGTAAGAATCCTAAAGATCCTTCAATCACATTCGTTCATCGTATATCGTGCAATCAGAAATCATTGTAAATTTTTTTATTTAAAATTGAATATAAATAGTACCTGATAAAAACTGATTGTACGATATGCAATGAACAAATATGATTGAAGGATCTTCAGAATCCTCACAAAAAAATCCGGCAAAGATCCTCTCTCGTGGGAAAAAAGATCAATGGGCACTAGTGCAAAAGTACACTTTATCCAAATCTTTACCATATTCTATTTAGTAGTGTCGGCCGAAAGGATTTTATCTGAAAAAAGAACAAAAATAAAAGAGAGATTTAGACAGCCTGCAAATATAATGAATTAGGTTTATTGGGGATGGACGGTTCAGACGCTCACCACGCGTCACACCGTAACTATCAAGGTCTTGTTTATGGGATACACGTGGAATAAACCCAAGGGATGATGCATCCATCAGATGTGCACGTGTGTTCCCTCCATGCAAGCGATGGCATCATACCTCTAGATCAAGGACACGTTTAAATATTGATTAATATGCATATTAATCCCGTGGTTAGTCTAAAAATTTGTTTTATCTTATTGGTGACATGTAGGAAAAGATCAAATATGCTTAAAATAATGCGTCTTTTTAGTCTTTAATTTTAATTTTTTGGAGTAGGGTTTTAGCATCCAATTAGAGATCAACATTTGGGGATTGGAGTTTTGGAGCTGTTTAGTGATGTAATTGAAGTGTTAATATGTAAAGTGGAGTTTGACAAGTGTCCACTATTATTAACAAATTAACAATAAAATAATAAAGTTTGGTGTGGAGTTGTTTTCCATTCGATTAGAAATTTGGAACTGAATATAACCCATTCATCTGTCTATTATGTACTGGTGATGATATAATTTGTAAAGCCATAGACTTGGACTTTCCAGGAAGACAAGGATGGAGAGGTATTTTTAAAGATAATTTAATCAAACTATAAGCTTGCAGAAGTGTTATTTGATTTTTTTTCTTTGAAAAAAGCGAAGTAGACTCTTTTAAAGTGGAACTTTTCATGGATTCTTTGCTATCTCACAGTTTAACGTTAATTTTCATGCCAACATTAACAAACATTTTGCGAAAGGATAATAATAAGTAGACTAAATGATTATACATGAAGTGACAGAAAATTTATAAAAAGTTCAACTTTTGAGAGTCTCCTAATATTTCTCTTTTCCTTTTGGCACAAAAGTAAGTTTTGGTCAGCTTTTATGATTTTCAAAGTATTAGTGCTTGCACTGACCAACAAAAGAACACGAAACTTGATACCAAAGTTTTGATGAAGGTTGTAGAATTTGGAAATTGTTCATTTTTTCTATCGAATGCAGTCAAATCTGTATGTCTAAAATGACGACTGCTTGTTAAGAGACATGCACGACACGAGATTAATGAGCATTATTACTGGAAATCTAAGAATATATGCCCTTCAAAAGACACAAATCGTCATCATCTTTCATTTGTATCATTTTTTGGAAATTGTAGATTAATGATGCTCGTCCTGTAGGAACTACAGGTTTTGGAGAATCAAAATGGTGACCATATTCAAGTCATACGGGCTTTGGAATCTGGTAGAAAAAAGGGTCACGACTCCATAGTCAAAGAAGAAAAAGAAGTTTGAGGGAACTTTAGAAGAGGATGATGATGAAGATATGGTTGCAATCTTTATGAAAGATGCGAAGACTCTGGGTATAATACAAAATGTAGTTTCAAATCAAAATTTTCCTCGAATAGCTAATGTAGACTCAGCTAAGGTGGCATGGGATTTGCTATTTAGGGAATATCATGGTGGTGATCAGGTTAGATATGTGAAATTTCAAAATCTCTGGCGTGAATTTGAATATGCTAGAATGTGTGATAATGAATCTCTTTCTAACTATCTTACTCGAATAAATGAATTGATCAACCAAATGAAAACATTTGGTGAAGTTTTATTGAATCAGAGACTTGTTCAAAAGGTTCTGATTAGCCTTAGTAAAGTATATGATCTCATATGTCTTGTGATAGAAAATACAAAATGACTTGAAACTGTAGAGTTGCAGGAAGTTGCCATTTTCAAAAGTCGAGCAATGATTTGATTTGCATACTGTTGATACTACTCAGAAAGCATTTGCATCATTCTCAGTGAGTTCAAAAGGGCAAAATAGGAGTGGAGCACAATTTGGTCCATCTAAATTCCAAAAGAATTGGAGTCCTAAGGGTAAGAACTGGGATTCAAAACCCAAGTTTCAACAGAAACCTTTTGCTAGTTCTGCACAAAATTTGTATCCATCACAGTCAGTGGGTCAAGAAACTACAAAACCAGTGTAAGGTGTGTTCCAAGTTTCACTTTGGTTAGTGCAGATATAAGGGGAAACCTAAGTGTTACAATTATGATAGGTTTGGTCACTGAGATAGAGACTATACTACAGGTAAATTAATGCAAAATGCAAACTGTGGCAATCAAGTGGAAGTGACTGGGACACTATTCTATGCAAATTGTACAATCACTAAACCAAAAGTGAATAGAGAATGGTATGTTGACAATGGTTACAACAACCATATGACAGGTGATTCAAAATTGTTGGTTGATGTAAGAACAACTGATATTGGCAAAGTTCAAATGCCCACAAGGGAATTCGTAAATGTGGTTGGTATGGGCACTCTTGTGATTGATACTAGCAAAGGTAGAAAATATGTCAAAGAAGTAATGTATCTACTTGGATTGAATGAGAACTTGCTAACTGTGGGACAGATGGATGAACATGGTGTAGACATTGAAATTTTGATGAAATGAATGTTGACCAGTAATTAAAATTTCAACGCTCACATGTCACATAAATTTTACATGTAGCGTGTGACTCAACGAAAAATCGAAATAAATCTGAAAAGTCATCAAATAGTACGTGTGTCAATGCCTGGTAGAAATGATTTATTTCATCTGATTATTTAAATCCAAAAATCAAGTTTTGGAATTCTATAAATAGGAAGCCAAGGCATTCATGAATGAGAGGCATTGATATCACACCAAAACCTTGAAGCTTTGAAACTCTAAAGCTCTCAAGCAAATCCCAAAGGATCAAGAAAGCTCCCTTCGTTCTTCGTCAAATCCTCCTTCAAGATTAAGCCCTGACGGCCCTTGAAGAACTTCCACCAACTCAAGATCAAGCCCCAAACGGCCCTTGAAGAAAGTGTTCATCGTTTATCATCCATTCATCCCAAGATCAAGCCCCAACGGCCCTTTGGATCAACAACATCAACAAATCCACACATCCAACCGTTCTTCAAGATCAAGTCCAAAAGTCCTTGAAGATCCGCTCATCCATCAACCTTCAAGATCAAGCCCAAAAGCCCTTGAAGAAACCCGCAAAACCATTATTTAAGATCAAGCCCCGACGCCCCTTGAAGAAAGTGTTCATCATTCATCATCCGTTCATCCCAAGATCAAGCCCCAACGGCCCTTTGGATCAACAACATCAAGGTTAAGCCCAAAAGCCCTTGAAGATCTGCTCATCCATATCAACCTTCAAGATCAAGCTCGACGGCCCTTGAAGAAATCCGCACAACCATTATTCAAAGATCAGGCCCCGACGACCCTTGAAGAAGCTCTCACCTGTTCATCCTAAGATCAAGCCCTAACGGCCTTTTGGATCAACAACTTCAAGATCAAACCCAAAAGCCCTCGACAATCTATTCTTCAAAATCAAGTCCTTGAAGAAACTTTAAGATCAAGCCCCAACGACCCTTGAAGAAACTTCCAACTGTTCATCCAAGATCAAGCCTCGACATCCCTTGGATCAACAACACGTCAACAAACCAACATCTTACGGAGATTGAATTAGATGACCAAATTACAAAGAGATTGTAACCCCAAAATCATTAAGACAAAATATTACTTTATACACGTGTTCTTGTCTCGTTCATCGTCAGGAATTTCCGTGTTTACACATGGTTATTACTTACTATTTGGAGGAAAAATATGTAGCATTCTTTATGGTCAATCACTGAAATGTCTTGTGCTCAAAGTCAAAATGAAGGAGAATGGATGTTATCATTCGGCACTAGTACCAAATGATCAAATTGCTTTGAAGGCAAGTATCTCCCAATCTACTTGGATCTAGCACAAGAGGTTAGATTACTTGCATCTCAGAGGTGTCTAACAGCTCAAAGACAAAGATATAGTGCATGGATTTCCACAATTGGAAGAAGTTGATGAAGTCTATGAGGGATGTCAATTGGGAAAGCAACATAGAGAATGGCTTTCAAGGGAAAAAGCATGGAGAGCAATAAATCCTCTAGAGCTAATGCAAGTAGATCTCTATGGTCTTATGCAAAATGACTCTCTTACTGGTAAAAATTTTTTTATGCTTCTTATTGATGGCAGTACAAGACTGGTGTAGGTATATACTTTCTCAGATATAAGTCAGATGCACTAAATTGCTTTAAGAAATTCAAGTCAATGGTGGAACTACAAAGTGGTTTTAAAGTGAAGTGCCTAAGAAGTGATAGAGGTGGTGAATTCACATCTTATGAGTTTAATAAACTATGTGAGAAGGAAGGTATACAAAGACAACTTACTATGGCCTACACTCCATAACAAAATGGAGTAGTGGAGAGAAAAAACATGACAGTGGTTGAAATGGCAAAAGTTATGCTTCATGACAAGGGTTTACCATATTACTTATAGGCTGAAGCAGTACACGCAACAATCTACATTTTAAACAAGTGTCCCACAAGAGCTTTTGGAGATATAACTCCATTTGAAGCCTATAGTGGTAAAAAGCCAGGGATTGCTCACCTTAAAGTTTTTGGTTTTGTGTGTTATGTACACATACCAAATGAACTAAGGCAAAAACTTGATGTGAAAAGTACCAAGGGTATATTTGTAGGCTATGAAACTTGTGAATAGGGTTACAGGGTGTATGATCCCACGACTAAAAAGTTGATCTTGTCAAGGGATGTTATATTTGATGAAGGTTCATCTTGGAATTAGAGGGATATCTCATAGAAGCATGTGACTGTGACTAATTATGAAGAAGATCTGGGATCGCTCATAGTATTGAAAGAAATGTAGAAACAATGTCTGGTTCAAGTTCCATACAATACTCACAAAACAACTCTACACAAAAATGAATGTACTCAGTTATCAAGATTGTCATCTTCATGTGAATCTTCAGGTGGCACAAGTGAAAATCTGAGAGCTGCTCAAGGTTTTGATCACACTCCACTTAAATGGAGAAATCTAGATGATGTTCCAGCACAATGCAATCTCTACATTGGAGAACCTGGCAAGTTTGAGGAAGCAGCTGAAGATGAATCATGGATGAATGTTATGGAAAATGAGATATCCATGATTAAAAAGAATGCAACATGGGAACTATTGAATAGACCAACTGATAAACCTATATTTAGGGTTAAGTAAGTGTCCAAGACAAAGCTCAATTGATGGCTCAGTGCAAAAGAACAAAGCAAGGCTTGTACCAAAGGGCTATGCTCAGAAACCTAGTGTGGACTACAATGAAACATTTGCACATGTAGCTAGGCTTGACACAATTCGAACACTTGTAGCTTTGGTAGCTCAAAAGAGTTGCAAACTGTACCAACCAGATGTAAAGTCTGCATTCTTGAATGGTGTGTTAAAAGAGGAAGTTTATGTAGAACAACCAGATGGATTTTTGGTCACGAAGAGTGAAGATAAGGTTTTTTATGGCCTAAAGCAGGCTCCGAAAGCATGGTATCGTGAAATTGACGCCTACTTTGCATAGTGTGGTTTTGCAAAGATTCAAAGTGATACCACTCTTTATACCAAAACCAGATGGGAAACATAAATCTTGATTGTCTTTATATATGTGGATGACATTGTGTACACAGTGAATAGCAAAGAAATGTTGAAAGAATTCAAGGAAGATATGATGGAGAAGTATGAAATGACAGATTTGGGGCTTCTTCACCACTTTTTTGGCATGAGAATCATTCAAACTAATTCAAGTAACTTTATTCACCAAGGAAAATATGTTGCATCTTTGTTAAACAAATTTGGTTTGAGTGAATGTAAATCTGTTTCTACACCTCTGGTTGTAACTAATACACTCAGTAAAGACGACGACAGTGGTCCAACAAGTGAAGAACAATATAGGAAGATTGTGGGAAGTTTATTGTATCTAACTGCTACAAGACTAGATGTGATGTATGCATCAAGCTTACTGGCTAGATTTATTAACTACTATCCTATAAACAAACATTATGGAACTACCAAAAGGGTTCTCAGGTACATCAAAGGAACACTAGACTACGGTTTGGATTATGTGAAAGCAATGAATGCTATGTTAATTGGTTTCTATGATAGTGACTGGGGAGACTTTGTGGATGATAGCAAAATCACCTCATGGTATGCTTTTTCTTTTGGCAATGGAAACTTTTCTTGGGCTTCAGTTAAACAAAATTATGTAGCACTTTCAACTGCAGAGGTAGAGTACATTAGTGCCTTAAAGATAATTGCAATTTGGCTTAAGTTTGTGTTGGAAGACTTCGGTGAAGTTTAAACTGAACTAACTAGGAGTGGGCAAACGGATAGAGGAACAGCGGGTCGGGACGGGTAGTGTTGGAAATGTGCCCTAAAACCAATCATATGATGATACTTTATGAACATTTCACATGTTAAACTAATCTAGTTTAATATAAAGGGCAAAGATTATTGTTTAAAGCCGTCTCATATAAATGTTATATGCTTAAACGATAAGTCCAAGGAATATGTAATCGAGAGAATGTGATCTAAAGAAGTTAGATTCATGAGACCATTTTCTTTCGTATACATACCCTAAACGTTCTTGATCATAAGATTCCCAATTGGACATTGACAGTCTGTTAAGATCAGTACATGGTTATGTCTTCTCTTAGAGAGAGAGTGACTGGTCTCGGGTCATTGGTGTGACTGACACCAAGATAAGCATGTAGGTGCTTAATAGAAAATGAGTCCACTGAACGCGATCAACAAGGAGTTCTCATACTCATGTCACATGAGAACTTATGGTTAGGATAATGCAAAGTAGTCATTGGACTTGAGGCATCATAGTTGCCTTGTGGTTAGGTCCTTGATCTTTGATTATGTCAAAGTCACTCTGTCAAAGGGTGTCCACGACATAGTTGGGGTTAAGCCACTTAGCCATGGAGGCAAGTGAATGCACAACAAGGGATCTCTAACCTTCAAACCGTTTGAGGGAGAATACTCTATGATATGATTAAGAATCTCTGGGCAAAGTATGAATGAGATTTAGGAAGTTATTCCAAATCACATTCAAGGTAATCATATAAGTAAAAGAATCACATTGGATAGTAGACATGAATAAACTATCAAACCAAACAATGTGGTCAAGAGTATTGTATTAGAGAAAGACTGTATTTCATTGTAATCCTAAACTGAATAGGTTCTCCACCTCTTCTGATTAGCTTAGGTAGCCATGATACTGCTAGATGTCACTCATAATTTGTGGAAGCCCTAAAAATGTATAATCACTAAAGGGAGAATTGAAAGTATGTTTCAATTCACAATCGATTTGAAGAGTTCTAATTGCCCACTGCCTCGCTAAAAGGAACCTATTGGATCGTACACCATGTAAGGTAGAGATTGAAGAAACAACGGAGTTGAGTAAGGATAATTAAATGGTTTAATTATTTATGGCTAGGACTAAGTAATATGTTAGTTAATCAAACGAATAAGTTCATTTTAGCTTTTGAGTAATTATTGGACCTCAAGGCCCATTGGGCTTAGAATCGTCAAGCCCATTATTTAAGTTGTATGACAACTTAATGACTAAAGACTCAAAAGGGCCCAAACATCCCAAAGCCTTTAGAAAGCCAGCCATATAGTAAATGAATGGGTTTTGGTTCTTTTTGTTACTGAAGTGAAATGACTACGTAAAGGACTTTATAGCCAAAAGTAACAAAAAAAGGAAAAAAAAAAAGAAAAGGGTTTTCTTGAGAGAAAATATGAGAACACAAAGCTCTCTCTTCTCTTAGGAGGCCGGCCATCCTAGAGAAAAATACCTAGCAATCTTTCTTCCTCTAGGTCACTCATCTCTTCCTCAATGCTCTCCTTGGTGTGGAGACTTAGAGGTTCCGCATTTTGGGAACTTGGAGAATCCATTCCTTCATCCATCCAAGAAGTCATGGAGCCAAGAAGCAAAGTTCCTCCATCCACATCCATGGAGTGAAGGAGCAAGGAGACTAAGGAGTGAAGGAGCAAGGAGACTAAGGAAAGAAGGCCCTCACATAGGTGAATATCCTTTGCTAAGCAAAGAGGTGCTTCAAAGGTATAAAAGTTTCTCAACTCTTTTCTTTAAGATTTGAGTTGAGTCTTGGTTCACCACAATTACTAGGCCTTGAATTTCATGGGTAAAGTATTGTTTTTGAGTGCATACAAGCATGATCCCGCCTTTTAATTGTTAATTGCATGCATAGATGTTGCTCAAATGAACTAGTTTTCACAGATATTTCCTTCAAGTGGTATCAGAGCCTAGGTCTAGAAGTTGGTGAATCCTTTGGGGTTTTGTAGTTCATAGTCTTTGATTTGAATGTTGTAATTGTTACAAGCTTTATTCTTGCTTCTTTGAATGTAAATTTTGCTTGAAAATTTGTCATCTCAAATGTTGTAGATGTAGTTCATATGAGCATGAATTTTGGAGCTAAAATTTGGTGCCATGTTTATGGGGAAATTCGGCCAAATCCAAAGGGTGGATTTTTGGGTTCATGTTTGTCTTGTTAAAAGTGTTTTAAAGTGACTTTTGGAACCCCTAAGTACCCTAGGAAGTTAACCCTTTATTGAGTGGTGAAAATTTGAGTTTTATTGAGTGAAAACATTCATGGAGCTCTTATGGGTTTTCATGGATGTTCTTCAATGTTCTTGCTTTGTTCTTGTTGTTCATACCAAGAACAAAAGGTTTGTTGTTTTGATTCAAAAAGGTGTTTGGTTGTTCATTTGTTTTTGTTAGTGATGGATGGTATGATTTTTCAAACAACACCCATACTCTTTTTACTATTCACACCATGCCAATCACTTACAACTTTCAATCACCTTTTAAACACACAAATCAACTCACACACACCATCACTACTCACCATGACCGGCCACCCCTATAATGGGGTACTTTTGGGGCTTTTATGCAATTACATAAAGTTTTGATATTTTTGTATATTTGTACTTTGACCCGAAAGTTTACGTTTTTACGTAAAGGCCGAAAATCAATAAAGGCCAAATTGTTTTGCTCCTTTAATGAAGTTTTTTTTTACATTTATTGAAATTTTTTGGTTCTAGTTGTGATTACATGAAGTAGTAGACTTTCGTGTTTTTACAAAGTGACCTCAAAAGTTTGTGTTTTGCAATATAGCCCAAAAAGTTGAGGTTGTTGCATTTTGGCCCAAATTAGTTGAGAACAAAATAGTTTTGTATCTTTAAATGAGATTTGGATTTTCATTTCATTTAGCTCCATCTAAATCAATTCTATGGATACAAAAACCAAATGACAATGTTGCATTCAAGCTTAATTAGTTAAAGCTTTAATAAATTAAAGAAATGGTGATTATGAACCTACGCCTACGATAATTGAGCTATGTGAAAGGCCATCTCTCAAATTTGTTTGAACCATGGGAATGTGTAGATTAGAATTTGGTTGTAATTTGATATGATCAAATGTTGTAAAAGAGCAAAAGCTCTTCTTTACTTTAATGTAATTTGTTTTGATCAAATGTTGTAAAAGAGCATAAGCTCTTCTTTACTTTGAAGTACTCATTTCTTGTATTATTTGGTATGCATGAAATTGGAGTAGTAGGGTCCAACACCTAATAAGAAAGCACGCCTTAATGTGATTAAACACATAACTAAAATCAATCACCATCCCTAGACCGAGATCCAACACTAGGCTCGTGTTGGATCGAATCAAAGGTTCATAGTCATCCTAAGGCCCTAAGGCAACTATATAGTCCATCAATGAATGCAAAGCTTATGTTAGTAGTACCATATACTTTTGCTTTAAAACCGTTTTACAAGCATAGTGGGAGTATCATATACTACTAAATCAATCACATGGACCAATAGTTGTAATAGGACAAAATTGTTTTAATAAGATTCAAATGCATGCTTACATGTGATAAGACCTAAAACCCTCAACCAAACCGTTACTAAGTTGACAAGCGTGAGAGTGCTTTGAACACTCTTTCATGGCCTTCCACCGTGGTAGGCTCCAATCATTTGTGACTTATACACCAACTTCACCCTATCATGGGGGAGTACAAAGTATGTGCTTACACTCAGGTGGAGTTCTATACACATACATGATGTTGTGAAGGTAAGCAACGATAATGATCAACATCATATCATTGTGAGGTTGTTCTTGAACCCTTACTCGAACTTGCATGGTGGGAATAACTTAACTAAGTGCAATGGAGCCAATATCATATCATTGTGAGGCATTATTCTCTAGAGGCCAAATAAGATGGGTACTTACTTGTGATGTAAATGAGTAAGCGTACTCTCTCATTATTATTGATGCACATCATATCATTGTGAGGTGGGCTTGGTAATAGTAAGCATCTCATACCTTACTAAGAGTTTCCTCCGAAACTCTCGAATTTCGATGAGGGATATGGAATTTGCCAAAAATAGTGGGCGGTGCTATTTGATTTAAAGACCCAGATCAAATAGCTTAAAATCAATCAATTTATGTTTGTTATGTATTTATTTACCGATATATTTGCAAATGCTATCCAAAACTTGACAAAGAAAAGCCAAAGGCTTTAGTTTCCAGACTTGGTACCACAATCCCATAGATTGTCTTAAATGGATTGTATATGTACCTAAGTAGTCTCATCCTCACAATCTTCCTATTGACAATGCATCGATGGAAGAACATGTTAGATAAGTCTATCTTAAAGAGGACAACACAAACAACTAGTGCTTATTCCTTTGTTGTATGAACAAAGGAACTTGAGAAGATTAGCACAAACACATGGACACTTTTAGTGTCATAATTCTTCTATTACAAATCGTTGTATGAAGAAATAAGAGTTGTTTTGAACAACTCTAAGTTAACGCAAACACTAGTGCTTGTTTTTTTGTTACATGAACAAGGAACTTGAGAAGTAAGCATAAGGGCATGGACACTTTATGTGCTATGATTCT
Source organism: Pyrus communis (assembly GCF_963583255.1). NCBI lineage: Eukaryota > Viridiplantae > Streptophyta > Magnoliopsida > Rosales > Rosaceae > Pyrus > Pyrus communis. The sequence continues at coordinate 20,973,100 of NC_084811.1, forward strand.
TCACTTACAAATTGTTGTATGAAGAAATGAGAGTTGCCTTGAACAATTCTTGAAAGTTTGTAATCATGTTTAGAGCATAATGGTTGATTGACAAAAATAGTTTATCAACATGGACTTATGATGATTTTGAATCATTGAGTGTTGAAGTGTTAAACCACTTCAGAAGACGAAAATTAGGCAAGGACTTCACCTTTGTGTCCCTATCTATATGGTTCACTAAGTTTATTGTAAACTGTATAGTGAACAATAATCGCACGCTCTCCAAATTGTTTGATGTGTATAACACAATTGAAATAAGTTTCAAGAGAGATAGTGGGAGTTTAGGGACCATGACTATTGTAATCAATGAAGAAATCAAATGAAGAAGGCGAAATAAATTCAAGGGAACAAACTTTCTTTATGAGATGATGGACATTCAAGGGGGTATTTGCAAGAAATGTCTTGCAAGTGTCAAGAACACACCTTTTTAAGGTGTTGTAAATTGTTCTTGAATAGTTCAAAACAGTTAGTTCTTCTACTTGAATGCTTGATTCCATAGTTACTACTATGTTTTACAATCATTGTAAAAGTGTGGCTAATAAGAAGTAGAAGATTAACGAGAAAAGAGAAAGTACTTCACATTCAGAATGTGAATAAAATATAGATCTCTGTGAAAGCAGATAATACTTACTTCCTCATATGAACTACCAAAGAAATTGGAAAACCAAAGATTGTCTTTACATTCCAATTTGAATAAGGAACTTAATTCTGTCACTGTAAGAGATGGATGAATGTTTTGTTTGACAAAACATTATTCTTTATTAATGAATGATTGGATTATTGTAATCTAATTGATTGTTTCTATAGTAGAGATGATGTGGTAGTGTTAACTATTTAGAATATAACGATGCTTAAAACCCAAAAGGTTGCAAGGTAGTGACTAATCCCAATAAGTTGTGACACCTCTAAAACATAAATTACAAGTTGGTCATAGATTGTGACACCTCTAAAACATAAATTACAAGTTGGTCATAGATGGATGTTTTAGATCGTTAGATCCGGATCCAATGCCTTCTTGTTAAAATTGTATAAAGGCGAAATGTTTGAATCTTTATTCTTTTGAAAAGAAGAAAGAATCACAAAGTTGTTGAGGTTAATTCACGTGGATGTTAGTCGCACTTTTCCACAACATAATACTACTCATGTTGTATGACATTCACCGAAGATTGCTTTCGGTTGGACTATCATTTATTTTGAATAAGCACAAGTCTGAATACTTTGCAATAGGTTTCAAAGAATTCAAGAATGTAAGTTGATGAGTAAGACACCTAAAGTATTTACCTCCTTAGATTTGATCTTAGGAAAAATAACACTTTAGAAGAGTTTCCTTGAAAGATATCAAGAAAAGTAGTATCAAATACCCATATATAGGATATATACTTCTAAGACAATATGATTGTTAATTAGAAGATCTTCCAAAATATTCATGACTCAATAGGATGTAGTTGGAAAGAAAGACAAGTCTTAAGCGTGTTAAGATTTGGGATTGTGTGCTAATAAGCAATATTTGTTTGAGAACAATCTTGTGGGATATCCTTAAATTAACCTTTGGATATCACTTCTATAAACCAACTAACAAATGTTATTTGTTGGGTAGTTCATTGTAATCCTACAATAGGATTTGCCTAAGATAGAGCAAATGAATGAGAGATAGAACTCAAAGAATGGGTTCTTTGAGAGACAAGATGATAATCAACAAATATAACAACCTAGTGCCTACACCACTAGCCCCAAGGTAGGCGAGAAGGATCTATAAACCGTCTCAGTTGAATGGTTTGAACTTTATGACTATGTCATAGAGTTACACCTCTTAATTCGAAAGAAATAAGAATGAAAAATCCTTATGACTACATGAGTGTATATATGAAATATACTCAAGGAAATGGTATAGTACCACTTGACCCGAAATAGTGAAACCTTCATAGCTAATTGGTAGCTTAGGGTGACTACAATCAACAAGATTGGTTGACTTGGAAGAAACCATATTTGACGTAGTCTTGTTTCTGTTAATTCGAAGATTGCTAGCAACAACTAAATGGTGATTCAATGTTTGGATATAATATGGGTTTCTGAAACTATTATCAAGACAGTCTTGATAATATATGTCTAAAACTAGGAATCACAAGATGTGCAAGTTGTAAAGATCCATCCATCATGAATCTTAGCAAACTAGTGGGAGCCATAAGCGTCTTATGAGAAAAAGATCAAATCGTTTGATTTCTCATAAAGATGTAAATGAATCTTTTGTTTACTAGGTTTACAAAAGATTAGTGGCAGTTAATCATATTCCTAAATTTGAAAATATATATGATATATTAATTTTGGAAATGAAAGGAATTCTTCTTCGTTAAAGTTATGACTTTAAACATTCTATAATGACAGAATGTATATGGGAGACATAGTCTATGTACATGGGATGGAAATCTATAATGATAGATTTCAAGTTATAATTGGATTATCTCAATCCCTATTGATAGACGATAGATGTAGGAAGTTTCTCGAATGATAAACTTCAAATGAAAGGACAATTCCAGTCAGACTGGGAAATTGCTCTTCTAAAAGGGAATGTACCCTTTTGACTCCCAAAGAAGCATAATGCATAAATAGAATCCTTTATGCATACGCAGAAAGGTGATTTACGTATTTCATATTGTATGAAAAACATTGATATGAGTTATACCAATATAGGTACAAGATGATATCAATGCAAGCCCAGGATCAGAACCATGGCAACTATCAAGTGAGTCCTTAATTATTTAAGAAATACTAAGGGATAGATTCCTCAAGAATGAGGAAGAATTAGAGTAACACAATGGAAGTGTAAATGTATTAGATTATGAATCTAATATCATATCCATCATTGGATGTCTCTTCATTATGAATGAAAAGATAGTTGTATATATCTTTATTATGACTAAAGAGATATTTGGGTGGAAATGTTATAAGTAATGACTTTAGTGTGTTCCATCATGCATGCAAAATATTTCGCCATATAGAAGCTTACAACAATGTTGTTTGGATGGGAAAGTTCATTTATGAACTCTCCATTCTATTCCAACCAGAAAGTGTCTCCAATGTACCCACACTACGACACTAATAGGGTAATAGCTCAAGCCAGGGAACCAAGGTCTCATCAAGATCTGAACTCAAACAAGAGACTGAACCACATAATTAAGAATCATGTATAATGGTGACGTCATTATTCTCAAGGTTGCTTCTATGGATAACATATAGATATCCATTGTCTAGGCATACTACTCAGCAATTTTTGAAATGAATTCAGAAAAGGTATCATCATTGATAACCAAGCTAATTGGCTCTAGTGCAAGTAGGAGATTGTTGGAAATGTGCCCTAAAGCCAATCATATGATGATACTTTACGGACATTTCACATGTTAAACTAATATAGTTTAATATAAAGGGCAAAGATTATTGTTTAAAGCCGTCTCATATAAATGTTATATGCTTAAACGATAAGTCCAATGAATATGTAATTGGGAGAATGTGATTTAAAGAAGTTAGATTCATGAGACCATTCTCTTTCGTATACATACCCTAATTGTTCCTGATCATATGATCGTCAATTAGGCATTGACAATCCATTAAGATCAGTACGTGCTATGTCTTCTCTTAGAGAGAGTGACTGGTCTCGAGTCATTGGTGTAACTAACACCAAGATAAGAATGTAGGTGCTCAATAGAAAATGAGTCCACTGAACATGATCAACAAGGAGTTCTCATACTCATGTCACATTAGAACTCATGGTTAGGATAATGCAAAGTAGCCATTTAACCTAAGGCATCATAGTTGTCTTGTGGTTAGGTCCTTGATCTTTGACTATGTCAAAGTCACTCCGTCAAAGGGTGTCCACGGCATAGTTGGGGTTAAGCCACTTAGCCATGGAGGCAAGTGAATGCACAACAAGGGATCTTTAACCTTCAAACCGTTTGAGCGAGAATACTTTATGATATGATTAAGAATCTCTGGCCAAAATATGAATGAGATTTAGGAATCATTCCAAATCACATTCAAGGTAATTATATAAGTAAAAGAATCACATTGGATAGTAGACATGAATAAACTATCAAACCAAACAATGTGGTCAAGAGTATTGTATTAGAGAAAGACTGTATTACATTGTAATCCTAAACTGAATAGGTTATCCACCTCTTCTAATTAGCTTGGGTAGCCATGATATACTGCTAGGTGTCATTATGGTTTGTGGAAGCCCTAAAAGTGTATAATCACTAAAGGGGGAATTGAAAATATGTTTTAATTCACAATCGATTTGAAGAGTTCTAATCGCCCACTACCTTGCTAAAAGAAACCTAATCGATCATACACCATGTAAGGTAGAGATTGAAGAAACAATGGAGATGAGTAAAGATAATTAAATGGTTTAATTATTTATGGTTAGGATGAATTAATATGTTAATTAATCAAACAAATAAGTTTGTTTTAGATTTTGAGTAATTATTGGACCTTAAGGCCCATTGGGCTTAGAATTGTCAAGTCCATTAATTTAAGTTGTATGACAACTTAATGACTAAAGACTCAGAATGGCCCAAACAGCCCAAAACCTTTAGAAGGCTGGCCATATAGTAAATGAATGGGTTTTGGTTCTTTTTGTCACTTAAGTGAAGTGACTATATAAAGGACTTTATCGCCAAAAGTTAAAAAAAAAGAAGGTTTTCTTGAGAGAAAAGATGAGAACACAAAGCTCACTATTCTCTTAGGAGGTCGGCCATCCTAGAGGAAAATACCTAGCAATCTTTCTTCCTCTAGGTCACTCATCTCTTCCTCAATGCTCTCCTTGGTGTGGAGACTTAGAGGTTCCCTATTTTGGGAACTTGGAGAATCCATTCCTTCATCCATCCAAGAAGTCATGGAGCAAAGAAGCAAAGTTCCTCCATCCACATCCATGGAGTGAATGAGCAAGGAGACTAAGGAAAGAAGGCCCTTGCATGGGTGAATATCATTTGCTAAGCAAAGAGGTGCTTCAAAGGTATACAAGTTTCTCAACTCTTTTCTTTAAGATTTGAGTTGAGTCTTGGTTCACCACAATTATGAGGCCTTGAATTTCATGGGTAAAGTTTTGTTTTGAGTGCATACAAGCATGATTCTGCCTTTTAATTGTTAATTGCATGCATAGATGTTGCTCAAATGAACTAGTTTTCACAAATATTTACTTTAGGTAGTCTAGGTTCAGGGTGGGTACATGCTAGTTCCAAATAATATAAAGAATAAATAGGACAGGGCGGGGCGGGGCGGAATGGGATGGGGCGAGTCCATATAATTAGAAAAATAAGGCCTCGGACTGACCTGTTTCTAATTATAATGAACGACTGAGATTTAATGATAACCTATCATCCAATCTCAACCATTAGTTTCTACCCTAATCAATTCCTCCCAAGTCCCAGTTCCAGAATCAGACTCAATCCCTCGATTCTCTTGACTCAAACTCTCAATCGTCTTATCTTCCTTGACGATAGTGCTCACCAGCCTCACTTCATAGAAATCACCCAGCCCATCATCACTGTCGCGACCAACACAATGGTACCACCCATCCAGCTGTCCTCCTCAACAACATCCCAGAGAACCCAGGTCCCAGAACCACGACGGCTTGATTCTCTCCTCTTTGACAACACCACTGCCATTGCAACCATCATTACCCCATCACCGCCGTTGAGGACACTGCTACCACGCATCATCCCTCTAAAATTTACGTAATTTTGAATTATGGTTTTGTTATTAATGTGAATTTCTAGTGTAAGGATTTTAGGGTTTTTAAATTAGAATTTGTAGATTGATGATTGATATGTTGCCACCATTTAGGGTTTTCTTAAAATTTGAATTGCATTTGTAGATTGATGATTGATCTGTTGCCATCATTAATGTATTTCTGAAACTTTGGGAAAATACATGAACACAAACTAAGCTCAGTAGAGAGATCTTTAGGTTTTCTTGGCAAAGTCCTTTTCTTTAGATCATAGCATTTTGTTCTTTATTATTTGATTAGTCTACTTGGCACATTGGCACGTTGGAGTTTGCCTTTAGACCTTAAGTCTAATCTACAACTATATTGGACTTTGCCTGTAAAAAAAAACCAAGTTTTCGTAGTTAACTTGACCTTATTTCATCACCCTTGGGGTAAATTCTAGGTGTGAAAAAAAATGATTGTAGTCATTTTTCATATTCTGTTTATATAAATACATGTTATGGAATTACTTCACTTATGATTTTACTTGACCTGTGACTTCAGTATCTGAAAAATCAGATTGTTGTGTTTCATATTTTGTTTTATATACTGTTTCTCCAATGTTTTTTTTTTCCCATGTATTCATATTGGATTCCTTCATTTTGATTATTAGGCAAAGATCCCTGATATTGAGAAGTGCTTAGACGTTGTTGCCACTTTGCAAGCCAAGAAGGGTACTGGTGAGGTTCCTTTTTTGTGATTCTCCACCCTTTGCAGTTATGTGTAATACTATACTTGTTCTATCTCTATGTGTATTTGATTGACCCGTTTAGCAGTATGATTTTCCTAGTGACTCTCGTAATGCATGCAGTTTTACTCAATTCATGGTTTGAATTTTACTCTCATACATGAGCTTAGTGATGGTAAAAATCAAATTATTGACATATGATTGATTCTTTATCTTTCTTACATCTCCTACAACTTACTTATCTTCTTCCATTTCCGCTTGTTTCTCATTTCTTTCTTCAATCACCGGCATCAAGATTGTCGTAAGTTTGAGTCCTTCTCTAATACTAAAATAATACTATCGAGTTGTGAAACATAGCATTAGTTTCTTGCTATTATTTTGTGTAATTAGCTCACTTCAGAGATTTTTATTTATTTATTTATTTTTTGTAGGATGAATATTGGGCTCCTCAAGATTTCAAGAGGCCATTATCTGAGAAATTAAAATACTTGACAGCAAGTCGTAAATATATTGTGGTCTAATAATCTCAAAATTTTGTCCTATACATATAGCTTTTACGGGGTTTTTATTGGTGTTAGATTATGTGGTTTTTTTACACTTGAAAGTAAGTTGGACTTAAAAAGTCAGAATTGTTGCATGCAATGTGGTTTTAGATTGTTGGATATAACAAATGACCACTCAGGATTTCTACTTTGTTTTCTTCTTGGATGATTAATATTTTGTGGTAATTTCATGAAATTGGTGTGCAGATTTCTACATCATGTCTCAAACTCAAAGTACATTTAGTACTAATGTAGCATCATCTACGGCTACATCAACATGTCCTCCACAACCAACACAACTCGTACAGTCAAAATCATCAATGCCTCCCCCAAAACCCTTCTCCTCCCAAATAAAATAAAATTAAAAAAAAAAAAAAAAAAAAAAAAGCACCAACTATTCCAAAGACAAAACAACCAACTATAATAGCTTCAGTAAAGAGATCTTCTTATGAGATATCTTGGGTTTAGGATCATGTCACTAAGTGTACCGTCTTGAAACTACAAGAAGTAGAAAAGGAAGGAAAGAAAAAGATTGTGGTGGTACAAGCATTGAGGGCTAAGTGTAACCATTGTAACACCCTTTTTGCATGTGATACTAGTGGGGGTGAAATGAGTACTTACATCAAACATATCAATAAATATTGCAAGATGTATAAACCAACTAATGAGTTACAAAATGTTCTAGGCAGATCTAGACCTTCTGGGAACGTTAAAAGCATGCTTGTTGCTAAAGGGTAGAGCCAAGAAGAAAGTGTGGAAGGTATTGTTGAGTATATTGTGATTGACGAGGTACCTTTTAGTGTTGTGGAGAGTAAGGGGTTTAGGCGGATAATGTGCAAAGTCCAAACTAGATTGCATGTTCCATCTTGGAGAACTATTGTGAGGGAGTTATTCAATATGTATGATACCATGAAAGACCAATTAAAAAAGGAAATACACAAGCATAGATTTAGCTTGACTACTGATACATGGACAAGTGTGCAAAATTTGAACTACATGGTGCTAACTGCTCATTTTGTGGATGATGAATGGAATATGCACAAAAGGATTCTAAACTTTTGTTTGATTTCAAGTCATGAAGGAAAAGAAATAGGGAAGTTGATTGAGCAATGTTTGGTTGAGTGGGAGATTGAAAAGTTGATGTGTATCTCAGTTGACAATACATCGGCTAATAAGGTGGCAATTAAGCATGTTGTTCGTAAAATGCAGAAATGGCCTAATAGGAAAATTATTATGAATGGCAAGTTTATGCATGTGAGGTGCTTAGCTCATATTATCAACTTGGTAGTGAAAGATGGGTTGAAAAGATTAGATACAAGTGTGGATGCTCTTAGAAACGTTGTTCGGTTTGTGAAATCAAATCCCTGAAGGTTTAGTTATTTCAAGAAATGTGTGGAGAATGAGAAGTTGGATAGTAGGGGCCTAGTTGTTATGGATGTGCCTACTCGGTGGAATAACACATACATGATGCTAGAATCTTGCTTGAAGTTTAAATAGGCATTTGAAAGGATTTCCGAAGATGATGAAGCCAATATATACTCGAGCTATTTCAAGGAAAAGGTGCTTAATGATGAAGGAGAAGAAGTGGTGAGTAAAGGTAAGGTTGGACCACCTAAGGAGGAAGATTGAGATGGTGCATAAGTGTTCGTGGAATTTTTGAAGGTCTTCTATTTTGTAACTTTGAAAGTTAATACAAGTAAGTATCCTATATCTAATACAGCTGTTCATGATGTCATTGATGTGGAGAACGAGATTGAAAGTTTTTTTTGCCTGAATATATGCAAATTGGAGGAACTGTGCAGTTGGTGCTACGAGATATGGCAATGAGCATGAGCGCCAAATACCGAAAGTATTTTGGTTCAATTAAGGACCTTAATCAAATATTTGTAGTTGCCCTTGTCTTAGACCCAAGATTCAAATTAAGGCATTACATGCACTAGTGTAAAAAGTAATTACAGCTTCTTGAAGAAGAGATTCAACAGAAAAGCAATGAAGTGAACACATTTTTGAAGGCAATGTGTGATGAATATGCTCAACAAGCTTTCGGTTCACAAAAACAACAAAAGAGTAAAAAAGATTTAGTTGTTGACACTACTTTAAGGGTAAAACAATTACCTTCTAGTGAACCAACAGAAAATCCAATGATATTTAGTTAAATGATTGATGATTGGGAGAAGGAACAATAAGACACCGAGGATATTGCGCTTGCACATGAGGTGGATAGGTATCTCCTTGACACGCTAGAGAAAGTACCACATGGTCAACCATTTGATGTTTTGAAATGGTGGAAGTTGAAAGGGAGGAGCACATATCCCACACTTGCTTTGATAGCAAAAGATGTTTTGCCAATTCAAGTGTTAACAGTTGCTAGTAAAAGTGCATTTAGTGTAGGAAAGAGAGTAATTGATCCCTTTAGATCATCTATCCTTCCTCATACAGTTAAGTCATTGATATGCCTCCAAAACTGGTTAAGAATTGAACAAATTAGCAACATTGAGTATTAAGCAAGTCCGCCCGAGCTTGAATTTTATCAAGAGTGTGAAGAAGGTAATTATTTTGTTTTGTATAGTTTGGTTTGTATGAATTGTTGTCCTCTATTCACTTACAATTAACGTGCTTCTTTTGTTCTTTGTTGTAGAATATAAAAGAAGAAAAGCAAATACTATATCTACAAGTTCAACTCTCTCACCAAGTGTTCCTGAAATTGAAGCTCCTCAAACAACTCGAATGAATAAAGGAAAATGAATTGCGGTAATATTTTAAACTAAAATGAATAAACTTTAAATTTCAATGATTCAATGAGGATAATATGATATTGGACGTTAAAAATGTCATGTTTATATTCTATTTTTCCTTACAGATTCAATGAGGAATGTTGTTGGAACTTGGACGTTGGATGTGATTTCAGATGTTAATTTGGAATCTATTGCGGATGTTATGTTTATGCTATTTTGGATTATTTGATTTTGGACTTCGGAATTTGGATGTCTCAGACTCTCGAATATTTTGTATGTTGATTTGATCTTTACATGTCTAGGATGTTATTTTGAATGTCTCGAATTTAATGTATCAAACGATGTTAGACGATGTAATGTTGTTATTTTGGATGTATTGTTAATCTATGGACTTGGATGTTGGACTTTGTAATGTTTGGATGTGTTGTGGAATGCAAACTGTGAATATGTGCAGCACTTGTTAAAATTTAGTTTTTTTCTTCCCCCCCCCCCCCAAAAAAAAAAAAAGGACTCGTGGACCCGACCCGAACAGGCCCCTTTTCAAAGGGGTCGGGTTAGGTCTGGTTCCTGTATTAAAATATGTTGTACGCGCCTCGGCCTGACCCGTTTTTTTTAAACCTAGGTCCGGTCCGTTCCCTTCAAAATTGGGCCCGGTCCAACCCGTACCCAGCCCTAGAAACAACACCACTTCAGTGTGATAATACTGCAACAATTACCATCACTAAAAACCCGGTGTTCCATCAAAAGACCAAGCATATTGATCAAAGATACCACTTCATCAAGGATGCTTTACAAGAAGGAATTATTGATCTGGTGTATTGTCCTACAAATGAGCAGCTAGTAGATATCTTTACAAAGGCATTGGCCAAGGATCGATTATGCTATCTCAGGGATACACTTGTAGTGAAATCAGTTCACAACTTAAACGGAAGTGTAGAATTATAAGTTGTGAGTTGTTTTTAATTAGAAATTATAAGCCTTGAGATTAATGTATACTCACTTAGTCTTAGAGTGACAAGTGTAAGACTCTTATTGTAAGGCTATGAATACCATGTGTTAGAATCCTAGAGTTTAAGTAGATGTATGGCTGAGACCACTTGATGAATGTGTGAGCTCCAGCTGCATAACAAACTGTTGTAATGCACGATTCCATGTCTAAGAGAGAGAAATGAAATACTCCTCAGCTACTTGCAGAGGCTAAGATTTCCAGAAACTATACTGCAAATTCTTTGCAGTTTGTATCATTCATCTTATTTTCCGTCTTGCTTCTGCTAAACTTGTAAATCTTACACAAAACACAATCATTCAACTGCAGAATCAAGATATAAAAAAGTTAGAGCCACACTAGAGCATATACCAGAAAATTCCGAATTGTGGTTCACAATATAAAGAGTCCACAATTGTACCCACGCAAATACTTCTATCAGATGACACACACATACGTGCACACTTCCATACCTTCATGTCAGTACCATCTATTTTCTTTGGAGGATCAGTCTCATTAGTGAGCTTATATGCATGCATTTTCCAGTCTGTCATTGTCCCTTCTCGTTGTATCCCTTCATAATAATTTAGAGTACCTTTAGACCCAATTACTTGGGCATTAGCGTCTTAAATGTCATCAGGCTTTCCAGTTGCCTTCCAGTATCCATTATTTGTTGTTCGATTTGGCCGTCCTCCTCTCGGGTACTTCGGCCTTCATGGAGTGAAAAAGTACCACTCACTCTCTAATCAAATGGTACTCTCCTGAAAGGATAAAAAAAACATACCAATCTTGTTAAAACCTCAGAACTTGTCTTTTCTATCGTAATTGTTACAATTACTAGTCATGAATAGAGAACCGATTTAGGGTAGTATTATTTACTAGTAGTCTAGTAAGTAATACTTCAATGGCTTCCAGTTATATATTGCCAAAGAAGAAAAACCGATTGTCGTTGGCATGCCTAGATTTAGAAGGAATTGCTGGATTAACAGAGATTGCCTACTGGCTAATAAACTAAGGAGTAAGATACATTTCAAAACTTAACCTGACAATATTAACTATATGAGACACAAAAACACGTACTTCTGTATACTTACAGTAATGCAGTCATGGAAAGAACTAAAAGGGTAGAGCAATATTGTTTGTTTTATACAATATAAAATTTCAGAAAGTAAAGAAAAGAAGATATAGGTACGACAAACAAAAAATAAACGTAAAAGATACTTGAAACACAAGAAACAAAAAGCACTACTTGTTAGGGCAAGATTTATTTTATTTTTAGTATGTTAAATGAGAGTAATGATAAAGAGGATTGCAGAAAAAAGAGATTATAAAGAGAAGAATATAACAAGAATCTAACCGGTAAGTTCTCGAGGATGGTGCTGGTAGATGTTAACATTAAGAAACCTATTAATGGGAAGCTGCTCATTCATAAACTTTCTCATTAAGTAGTGTAAAATCAACTCATCGTCGGTAAGGATGAAGCGATAACCTGGTGGAAGAGAATCAATGTGTGCATCAACCGAACCTACTTCATTGAGAACTGGAACCATATTGTTGTTGAACTGATTGTTTTCTTCCATTGAAGGTGATAAAGAAGAGCTCCTAATTTATGATTATGAAGCCTTTTATACAAACAACCTGAAAATTATAGGCGTGAAGGGTTTTGGGCCTTATTTGCATAGGGCTAGAATTCAGAGTTGGCTCATAATTGAATAGTAAAACATGGCCCAATTGTAAAAAATTGGCAAGTGTAGCAATTTTCAATAAATACTAATTTTTTTTACCAAAAAAGATATTATGCTAAATGGTGACACCATATTGTATGTTGACTATTTGTTGTAATTATAATAATTTTATCCCATGAATTATTATATGTATCTTAAATCTAATATTTACGCAACTAGCATTTTGCCTTAATGGCGAAAAATAATTATGTCCATGCACTATGATGCGAGTTCGATCTCTACCCATTCTTCTCCCCCTTAACAACTAATTATGTAACTTACTAATGTTATTTGTTTGTATATATATAATAAAATTAAAAAAAATCTAATACTCACTAGTTTAATGAGTTTGTAGCTAAGTTGGTGAAGAGCATTTATTCTTACACTCAAAGTTGTGTGTTCGACTTTCCATCCCATATTATTACTAGTAAGAAAACAATTCACTAAAAGCATCTCTAATGGAGAGATACAAATTTGAGATGCAAAAACCATATTGCATCATATTTTATACTTCAAGGAGATGGATATGGGAGCTGTACTCCAGGGAGAGATTTGTGAATTTGAGATCCTATTTAACATTTTTTCTCTTTGATTGGCGGACCCACTACTGAAGATGTAAAAAAATATGTACATTTTCTAGCCAAGATATATATTTTACATCTCTCAATTAGAGGGTTTTTTGGCCAACCAAAAATGCAAAATACACATTTCTAGGCATTTTGCATCTTTCCATTGAAGATGCCCTAAAGACTCCAATCTTATATTTGGGTCCAAATATAAAGCAAAACATCTCCAAATGCACATAAGACCTAAATCTTATATTTGAGTTTTGAGCCAAAGCGAGACCAAAATTTGGGTTTCAATATGAGATTTAAGTTCAAGGTGGAATCCATGCCATCCATGCCAACAAGGGAAAAATAGTATTCAACCAAAAAATAGTATTCAATTTGGGTTTCAATATGTTATTTTGAATGTCTTGGATTTAATGTATCAAACGATGTTAGACGATGTAATGTTGTTATTTTGGATGTATTGTTAATTTATGGACTTGGATGTTGGACTTTGTAATGTTTGGATGTGTTGTGCAATGCAAACTGTGAATCTGTGCAGCACTTGTTAAAATTTAGTTTTTTTCTTCCCCCCCCCCCCCCCCCCACCAAAAAAAAAAGGACTCGTGGACCTGACTCGAACAGGCCCCTTTTCAAAGGGGTCGGGTTAGGTATGGTTCCTGTATTAAAATATGTTGTACGCGCCTCGGCCTGGCCCATTTCTTTTAAACCTAGGTCCGGTCCGTTCCCTTCAAAATTGGGCCCGGTCCGACCCGTACCCAGCCCTAGAAGCAACACCATTTCAGTGTGATAATACTGCAGCAATTACCATCACTAAAAATCCGGTGTTCCATCAAAAGACCAAGCATATTGATCAAAGATACCACTTCATCAAGGATGCTTTACAAGAAGGAATTATTGATCTGGTGTATTGTCCTACAAATGAGCAGCTAGTAGATATCTTTACAAAGGCATTGGCCAAGGATCGATTATGCTATCTCAGGGATACACTTGTAGTGAAATCAGTTCACAACTTAAACGGGAGTGTAGAATTATAAGTTGTGAGTTGTTTTTAATTAGAAATTATAAGCCTTGAGATTAATGTATACTCACTTAGTCTTAGAGTGACAAGTGTAAGACTCTTATTGTAAGGCTATGAATGCCATGTGTTAGAATCCTAGAGTTTAAGTAGATGTATGGCTGAGACCATTTGATGAATGTGTGAGCTCCAGCTGCATAACAAACTGTTGTAATGCACGATTCCATGTCTAAGAGAGAGAAATGAAATACTCTTCAGCTACTTGCAGAGGCTCAGATTTCCAGAAACTATACTGCAAATTCTTTGCAGTTTGTATCATTCATCTTATTTTCCGTCTTGCTTCTGCTAAACTTGTAAATCTTACACAAAACACAATCATTCAATTGCAGAATCAAGATATAAAAAAGTTCCGAATTGTGGTTCACAATATAAAGAGTCCACAATTGTACCCACGCAAATACTTCTATCAGATGACACACACATACGTGCACACTTCCATACCTTCATGTCAGTACCATCTATTTTCTTTGGAGGATCAGTCTCATTAGTGAGCTTATATTCATGCATTTTCCAGTCTGTCATTGTCCCTTCTCGTTGTATCCCTTCATAATAATTTAGAGTACCTTTAGACCCAATTACTTGGCCATTAGCGTCTTAAATGTCATCAGGCTTTCCAGTTGCCTTCCAGTATCCATTATTTGTTGTTCGATTTGGCCGTCCTCCTCTCGGGTACTTCCGCCTTCATGGAGTGAAAAAGTACCACTCACTCTCTAATCAAATGGTACTCTCCTGAAAGGATAAAAAAAACATACCAATCTTGTTAAAACCTCAGAACTTGTCTTTTCTATCTTAATTGTTACAATTACAAGTCATGAATAGAGAACCGATTTAGAGTAGTATTATTTACTAGTAGTCTAATAAGTATAACATCATACTTCAATGGCTTCCAATTATATATTGCCAAAGAAGAAAAACCGATTGTCGTTGGCATGCCTAGATTTAGAAGGAATTGCAGGATTAACAGAGATTGCCTACTGGCTAATAAACTAAAGAGTAAAATACATTTCAAAACTTAACCTGACAATATTAACTATATGAGACACAAAAACACGCACTTCTGTATACAAAATACTTACAGTAATGCAGTCATGGAAAGAACTAAAAGGGTAGAGCAATATTGTTTGTTTTATACAATATAAAATTTCAGAAAGTAAAGAAAAGAAGATATAGGTACGACAAACAAAAAATAAACGTAAAAGATACTTGAAACACAATAAACAAAAAGCACTACTTGTTAGGGCAAGATTTATTTTATTTTTAGTATGTAAAAAGAGAGTAATGATAAAGAGGATTGCAGAAAAAAGAGATTATAAAGAGAAGAATATAACAAGAATCTAACCGGTAAGTTCTCGAGGATGGTGCTGGTAGATGTTAACATTAAGAAACCTGTTAATGGGAAGCTGCTCATTCATAAACTTCCTCATTAAGTAGTGTAAAATCAACTCATCGTCGGTAAGGACGAAGTGATAACCCGGTGGAAGAGAATCAATGTGTGCATCAACCGAACCTACTTCATTGAGAACTGGAACCATATTGTTGTTGAACTGATTGTTTTCTTCCATTGAAGGTGATAAAGAAGAGCTCCTAATTTATGATCATGAAGCCTTTTATACAAACAACCTGAAAATTGTAGGCGTGAAGGGTTTTGGGCCTTATTTGCATAGGGCTAGAATTCAGAGTTGGCTCATAATTGAATAGTAAAACATGGCCCAATTGTAAAAAATTGGCAAGTGTAGCAATTTTCAATAAATACTAATTTTTTTTACCAAAAAAGATATTATGCTAAATGGTGACACCATATTGTATGTTGACTATTTGTTGTAATTATAATAATTTTATCCCATGAATTATTATATGTATCTTAAATCTAATATTTACGCAACTAGCATTTTGCCTTAATGGCGAAAAATAATTATGTCCATGCACTATGGTGCGAGTTCGATCTCTACCCATTCTTCTCCCCCTTAACAACTAATTATGTAACTTACTAATGTTATTTGTTTGTATATATATATATATATATATATATATATAAAATCTAATAGTCACTAGTTTAATGAGTTTGTAGCTAAGTTGGTGAAGAGCATTTATTCTTACACTCAAAGCTGTGTTCGACTTTCCATCCCATATTATTACTAGTAAGAAAACAATTCACTAAAAGCATCTCTAATGGAGAGATATAAATTTGAGATGCAAAAACCATATTGCATCATATTTTATACTTCAAGGAGATGGATATGAGAGTTGTACTCCAGGGGGAGATTTGTGAATTTGAGATCCTATTTAACATTTTTTCTCTTTGATTGGCGGACCCACTACTGAAGATGTAAAAAAAATATGTACATTTTCTAGCCAAGATGTATATTTTACATCTCTCAATTAGAGGGTTTTTTGGCCAACCACAAATGCAAAATACACATTTCTAGGCATTTTGCATCTTTCCATTGAAGATGCCCTAAAGACTCCAATCTTATATTTGGGTCCAAATATAAAGCAAAACATCTCCAAATGCACATAAGACCTAAATCTTATATTTGAGTTTTGAGCCAAAGCGAGACCAAAATTTGGGTTTCAATATGAGATTTAAGTTCAAGGTGGAATCCATGCCATCCATGCCAACAAGGGAAAAATAGTATTCAACCAAAAAAATATATTTTGAGTTTTGAGTCCAACCATCTCCAATGCACACATCTAAATTGTCAAAAACTCAAAATTTAAGTTTCAAAAATTCAATATTTTCTCTTCCAATGCAAAGACTCAACTCATAAAGCTCAAAATTTAGGAATATTGGTCTAAGAATATATGTCTTTAAATTGGAGGAGAAATCAAAATAATGAAACTCACTTTCTTTTTAGAACCTAAATATAAGAATGTAGGTTTAAAATGTGAGTTTTTCATTAGAGATACTCAAAGTACATGACTTTTTTTTTATTTTTAACAAACGATATTATTTACACCAAATGAGTGGGTGAATGCGCAAGGCCTCATAATGAGCTAATAATAATGTGGTTCAAATTCGCATTTGGAAATAATCGAATTTAAGTCTTCTCAATTATAAATGAAGAAAAATATCACTAGAACGTAGTACTAAGTGACTTAAATATTAATAATTGTATACTTGTTACTTTTTAAGTGCATCAAATGGATTCTCATGGGTAACAACCGATCAAATGTTGTCAATTAAATATTAGGCGCATTTGAGCAAGCTCAACCCACATTTATAGAGGAATTCCGAGTACTTGGACGAGATAATATAACAGTACCCAGCAAACAGTCCTAAAGTTGAAATACTAGTGCCTTTTCCTAGATTGTCACTTTGTAAAGTGCTTGTGCTTTTCATATCAAGTTGTCCACTGGCGTTATGCCAACTTGTCCATTGGGTGCTTTTCCCCCAAAAAGATTTCTGAGGACGATCCAGTTTGAATGGGTGTATAGAAAAAGGGCATTATGCCAACTTGTCCATTGGGTGCTTTTCCCCCAAAAAGATTTCTGAGGACGATCCAGTTTGAATGGGTATATAGAAAAGGGATGGGTGGTTGAGAAGAACAAAAAAAGTAATAATTCGACTGAAAAGAGCTTTTTTTTCCCTTTTTTTTTTCCAGACACAAAATGACCAATACTAATAGAGTAATTAAATAAAAACAAACATAAAAACTAATTGTTCTTTGCAAGACGATTGATGTCACCGCAAATGTGACAGCAATCAAACCAAGTTTTCAACCCCACTTCCGCATTTAGAAAAGTTTCGAGGATGGAGAAAGATTTTAGTTTATATGCAATGGACGGCCTACAACGGCTACCACTTCATGCCCCAATCATACATTTGATATTGAGCAATGTCTGGCTCTTCAAGATTAATTGAGAAGGAGTTGTTTCCCAATTTACTTAATAGCTAATTTATAGATTTTAGTGTTTATAATTTTTCTGGTAAAGATCATCTTTATAAAAAAAAATTAAAACCACGGTTATTTAATCAATAAATGCTAGCAAATAGATAAACGGTTCTTAATCCTTATATTGGATCCGTTCATCTATTTTTACACAATTCAATGGCTAACCGATCTCATATTTTATTGATTTTTTCTAAAGATCAATTGTACAAATTGTTTTATAGTATGAATGGTTTTAATGATAAACATAAAGTTCTAAAAATCGGCTACATAGTGAATTGAGGAGGAACTCCTCATCATTCATTGAGGAGCAAAGTTAATTCCCTTGAAATCAGAGGAAAATGGCTTACACCCTTTTTTTAGCCAACTAATTGATTCTCAAGCATCATCCACAACGCTAAAGACCAGGTCTCACGCCGCCGAAAGAAAATGGTGAATTCTTTTGACCAAACCATTTCTGACCTAAGATATAAATATATAGAACAAGTAGCACGTCCTTTTGTATTGTAGTGCACTAATCACTACTTGATCGCTGATGCTTTTGCTTGGAATTGTTAGATCACTTCTTACTCATAGGATAAAGTTTAAAATATAAGCTTTAAATTTCCTCTAAACCGTCTTTAATCATGGGCTAAAATAAGTCCTAGAAAGAAAATATATATATATATATCTGAGCTAGATTTCTCTCAAGATTTAAGCTTGCTTAAATTATTCTCGACCCATCAAATTATCATCTTTCAAACTTTTTTTTGTTTTTACTTATAATCTAACGGCTATGATCAAATGAGATCAAATCTAATGATAAAAAAAAAAAAATTTGACAGCTCAAAATTAAATCTAATGTATAAAATTATTTAAATCAAATTTAACTTAAAACTTTATAAATACCTATATATTTGTATGATTTTAAATTACTTATTGGAATTTATATATTTTAGATTAAAATGTTCATAAAAATAAATTAGGATAATCTACATAAATTTTATTTTCAAAAAAGTTACCAAAAAAAAAAAGTTAGGCTAAAATCATTATTTAAGAATCTCAAAATTTTAAGCAAAAAGGGTTGGAGGAGAAAATTTTAAGGGTTGGAGGAGAAAAACAGTTTCTAGGTTGTGGTTTAAAATTTTCTGGATTAAATTTTTAAGCTTTATCTCCAACGGTTGGAGATGGTTTTACAATTTATTTGTAAAATAATGTAAGCATTGTAGATTTGAATCTATATTTGATGGGAGAAGATTCTCTCCCCTCCCCTCCTAATCTTTCTTCCTTTTTTTTCCTTTCTACTTGAATAATTACGATGAAATCAAGTTAACATCTTATATTGATTTTTTAACATAAACAAAAAGGCAAAATGTAAAGAAAATAGAGAAATGAATGAAAACAAAGAGTGAGAGAATTCTATATTTTCTGTTGGTTTTGCTTCTGTGACTTGACCTAGCAAATGGTCGAAAGGATGTTGACAATTTATAGTAGATATAATTTGCCGACTTTTGTTGTTAGGGTTTAGGGTCATCTAGGGTTTACTTTACGCCCCATTGTGCATGCATTTTTTCTGAGAGGGTTGGTCAGCAAGTGGAAATTTTGATTCCTGGCCCAATAACACGTCCCTACTATACTCCAGAAAATTATAAAGACCAGGAAAGTTAGCACCTGCTCCAGTTAATAAATAATTTTTCAGTTTTGCTTTATTTCTCAGTAAGTGGTGATCATGAAGGTGCTGAAATCAGTTTAGACTGTTCAGAGTAAAATAGCTAGTAAACGATTTGATCCCTCCAGAAGCTAAAAATACGGAGCAAACTTTGCTAGCTTTGGACTGTTCTGCTAAAATTTTAGAGTGGGACTGATGGTGCATTATTAATCATACCAATATTATTTTAATCCATCCGTTTACACATTTATATACATATTGGTACACTACTAATCACATTAGATAGACTAAATTTGAATGCTTGGAAAAAATTTGCTCATGATGCTACGCGTTATTGCATTCCTCTAGATGATGGAAGCCTCCAAGATCATCGAAGCCTAAAAATTGGTAGCAAATATAAACAGACTTGACTATGGTACATATGCATTTTTAATTTTTCTTTTTCAAACATGGACGTTTGAAAACTGGACCTTCAAAAAGTCGAGCGTTGGCTCCAGTAGTGACTAACTTGTTGAAAAGTCGAGCGTTGGCTCTATTAATGGACTACTGAATACCGAAGGGCTCTTCGAAAAGCCATGCATCAGCTTCGGTATAATAACTTGATCATTCTCCGAAGTGGGAATTTGTTATGTGACCCCATATGGGGCCACTCGTGAGGGGACATGTCCTGTTAGAGAATAGGATCCCATATCAGTCATATGATACAATAATGTACAAGGGAGTTTCCACTCTTAATTTCACCGATACCTTTTGTGATAAAAACCAACACCTAAAAATAAATGGTTAAGTTGGACAATATGAGTGATGTTGGTGGTGAACAATATTAAACCTATAAAGCTTATCACAGAATCCGTACACATGTTGGTTAGACCAGTGTTCACCACCTTTCATCAAAATTCATATCGCAAGAGTAATTTATATCATGTGAAAAGAAACTTCTGATATTCCATGTGATAAACCAATAACACACATGCATTGTGGTTCAAGTTATTTCCTATACGCTCCATTTTAAATTTGTTGCCTTTTAAGTATTCTAGCGCCAACGTCACCTCAATTTTTATGCCTTTATCTAAGTTTTGACGGCTTGGTTCAACTAACACTTTAGATACTAATGCATGTCGACAATCAAGTTTTTTATTTTCCTTCTTAATTCTTTAGCTAAGATTGAGAAACAATCCTTCAAGAATTTCGCAAACATATAAATTGCAAAGCAAGTTTCTCTTTAATAAAAGCGACATCGAAAAAAGAGAAAATAGACATAAATCCTTGAATACAAGAATACCACTTATAACTTGTTGAACTATAAGTGTCTTTTTCTAAGTCTGTTTCTAAGAGTTGGTGCATTTTTCTTTTACCTTTGTTATTTTTTTTTAGTAAAACAATAATACTACTTTAACTTACATTAGAAAAAGGAGGATGGTTTAAAACGAGGTCAATGCAACTGAGAAAATTTAGAGATAAAATTTTATAAATTAAATGATATAAAAGTTGATAATACGATTATTACTTAAATATTAATAAACGTGTTTATTTTTATTAATAACATATTATTTAATTTACAAATTAGTCCCCTTCCCGTTTATGAAATCAAGGTGAATTGATACACTACCTTCTTTTACTAATTTGGCAAGCAACAAATTTGCCACACAGTATTCCCATCGCACGTGTCACGATTGCAATGGTTCTATTAGTACACGTGTCGATCCACCAATTTACATTTCAATGCCTTGCCTTCACATTCACTCGTGAATTTTGTCCCCATTTTGTACAGGGCCGGCCCAGGCCAGTGCAGGCAAGATGATCGTACAGGGTTCAAAATAATTGGAAGCATTAAAATTATTAAGGTGATATATTTGTATATACTTTTATAAAAGTATAAATTTATAAAATTTGGTTTAATGACGAAGAAGTTTAACTAGAATTGGTGGTTTTGTTGTTTGAAATTAATGAGGAGGTCTTGGACTCAAAACATCATGTGTGCTTATTTACTTTTTAATTTTTACAAATTTCTTTTCATAAGAGTATAAATATATAAAATTTGGCTAAATGATGAAATTTTTTAATTAGAATCAATGATTTTTGTTGTTTAAAATTAATGAGAGGTTCTAAGTTCGAAATGCTAAGTGCATGTTTATTCTTTTCAATTTTTACAAATTTTTGTTTGGTTGTTAATTTATTTTTAATTAATAGCTAGTAGCTATGTGTGTTATTATTTTTAAACATTTGTTCCAATTCAAGTCTATTCTTTCATAAAGAGTAATGCGTTGACCCAATTTTTAGACCAAATTTGCAGATCATATAACGTGTCATCAAAAAGTTTAATTTAGTACCAATTTATTACTTAGACATATCAATTAAAGACTCAAAAATATCATTATTTTTCAATCCCATATTGACAAGGTTAGTAAAAATTTCTAGACTGACCTTGATTTTGTGTATGAGGATACCAATGCTAAATGGGGACTTTTCAAAAAATAAAAAAATAAAAAAATTAGGGTTTGTTTTTTCGTTTTCTGTTCTCCCAAGGGAAAAACGCCTATATAAAATCTAGAAGCCCTAAAATTGATAAGGAAAGAAAGAAACTAAAAAAAAAAGACGAGTAGCGGTGGGGGAAGGGAAGAAACTTCCTATGCACCTTACAAGAAAACGAAATCCGGTCTTCTCTGTGTCGTGAATTGAATGCGACCACAACAACAAGGCTTTCACTCCTTTTCTCTTTCTCTCTCCTCCTCTTGTCGCTCCTCTTCCGCCTCCCCCCACTTCCTCCACGACAACTTTTGGACTAAATTCAAAGATTCCCCCTTTCCCTTCCTACAAATATGAGAGCGCTACCCCAGATTTCTTCCACCTTATTCTACCACTCCTGTGATTTTTTCCTACCCAAGTTTGTGCTGATTTGATTTCTAAGCCTCCCCAAAACTTCACCTTGAAAAAGTTGTACACCAACTGGCCTTTTAAATCGTTGTTTACCCTTCTGAAATTTGCATCCCTCCCAAGAAATAAGCTTGCTTTTTGTCACAGAGCAACTGCTGCTCACAGAAAGGTATTTGGGTCCTTTTCCTTGTTACCCAATATTGTTTTGGGATTTCTAAGGGTTTTGATCCATATGCTTTGGGTTTTTTGAGGTGGGTTTTTGTGGTTTTTTGCATTTTGATGTTCTTTTCTCTCTGCCCATTTGTTTTTCTTTGGTTTGTTTTTGTTTAGTTTTATGTGGGTTTTGAAGAGATTTTGACAAAAATTAACAGTTGTGTTTGTGTGGCATCATTTTCTCTGATGTTTGTTCTTGTCTGTGTATATGATGATGGGCCATTTGGGGTTTTCATCCCAGAGTTGTTTTCCAGCTCAATTTATCTGTTTTCTATTGGTGTTCTGTTGTCATTTTGTCAAATGTGATAGATTTTTAACGTTTTATTGCAATATACCCTTTATGCTTTTTCTGGTTTGAATATTTTTTTTTTTTTTGTATATGACTTAGATCCAGGAAATATTGAATTATTCTGATCTCTCTCCATGTCTACTGATCAGGGGGAATCTAGAGTTGCAGGAATAGCTTTTTCCATGGTAAGCCCCTCATACCTGTTTTACGCTCGATTTCGGTGTGAAAGGAATGTGATTAGAAATGATGCCTACATGTTAACCAAGGTGGTTGCTTTGAGTTGCTGTGATTTGATAGATATTGGTTGTTGTTGTCATCAGGGAGAAGCACCAGCATTCTTTGTTGATGTGCTGCAGAAGGGATTTGCAAATGGTTTTGATGTAAAATCAAAGGGCGGTGAAGCGTCCGTTGTCGTGGGCAACAGAACAGTATGATATTTAATATATCAATATGTTTTTCTCGTCCAATGCCCCTGTTTGTCCTTCAATGATTTACCACCAGGTCAATCATATTGCCAGTACATTTTTTGACAGTATGTGATTGGTGGAGCCTGTGAGGAATCGGCATTTTCAATTGGAGTTTGTATTCTTGACCGATCCAGTGGTGAATGGTATGTGCATGTCTCTTGGTAATGAATTGCTTTCTTGTGATTTTCTGTTACTAATATCTGGTTCAAATTTTCAGGATAAATCCCGTCGTGTTGGGAACCAAACCCAGGCCATCTAAAGGCCATTCAGCAGTGCTTTTAAGTGAAGACCGGATATTGATTACCAAGAATGGTTCCAGCACAGACGTTTTTGCCTGGTTTCTTGAGGTTGGTTTGGTACCTATGAAACCATTCAGATATGATAAAGGAATAGAAGTTGTTCAGTTAACACCCTTCTAGCCATTACGTATTAATTATCCAAATTTCTGAAAATGCTTTGTTGTGTCAGGTGGACACCCAATACGTTAGGCAGCAGAAGAAGATTTTGGGCACTGAGGTGGTTGCGTGGAGTAAGGGAGTGAGGGGCTATGCTGAGAAGCCAATTGTTATTAGTGGTCCTTCCGGGGTAGGAAAGGGGACACTAATATCCATGCTCATGAAGGAGTATCCATCCATGTTTGGATTCTCGGTGAGCCACACAACCCGTGCTCCAAGAGCTATGGAGAAGGATGGGGTCCATTACCATTTCATTGAGAGGAGTGTCATGGACAAAGAAATAAAAGACGGCAAGTTCCTTGAGTTCGCTTCTGTGCATGGAAATCTCTACGGAACTAGTGTTGAAGCAGTAGAAGTCGTAGCAGATGCTGGGAAGGTAAATGTTTGTATTTTTGTGTTCTTTGAAAATTCTGTTTCTATTTTAATGACGATTATGGAGTGTTGGGGTCTGGCTCAGTTTTTGTTGCCATGTTGGATTTACTATCTGGATCTGCCTCAATGTTTTTAAAACACACACAAGTCACACAGCACCCGTATGATGATTGGTTGTCTTTGGAATTGCTCTAGTTATAGTCTGGTTTAGCTGTGGGACATTGTGAGCTCCCATAAGTTTATTCACAAATTACCGAATTTGGGGAAAGTCTAGGGTGTCCCCTCAAACTCAACCCTTATTACATCAGGAACCGGCATAATTTTGTCTCGTATGGAACTGTGATATTTTCATTACACCCTAATAGTGTCTTAACTTCTGTGTGGTGTTGTTTTCTTTCAACGTAGAGATGCATTCTTGACATCGATGTTCAAGGGGCAAGATCCGTAAGGGCTAGTTCACTTGAAGCTATCTTCATCTTCGTATGTCCACCCTCAATGGAAGAGCTTGAGAAGCGCCTTCGGGCAAGGTAGTTTGATATGCCATTTATTATTTCTCATCCTCAAATTCCACTTTCCATGTTCCTGTTCTGAGCATGGTTGAATATGGAAACAGGGGAACTGAGACAGAGGAACAGGTCCTAAAGCGACTTCGTAACGCCAATGCAGAGATTAAGCAAGGGCAATCATCAGGCATTTTTGATCATATGTTGTATAATGATAACCTGGAAGACTGTTACCAGAGTCTAAAGGTAGCTGTTCCCACCGTCATTGGATTGCACCGATGCTTCTTGTGAACTTTTATATTTACTAATTACCTTGTCGGTTACTTTTACTTATTACTGATGCCAAATTCATCTGTTTGTGTAGAAACTCTTGGGGCTAGATGGAACTGTTACTGCTGCTCCTAAATCGGGTAAGAAGCGGTTCAAATGAACTTGGTTCTCATTAGTATTATATTACATTAAACCGAAATTTAATGTGTTAAAATTCCACTTCAGCAAGTAAAGTGGTTGATCTGCCAATGGACCATTCGTTGACCAAGATTGATAACAAAATCATCATAAACTCCAGAACTCCAGAACTGGAAGAAGCATCCACTAACACGTAAGTTTCTTTTTTCATGGCTCGTTTAATCAATATATAGCGTAAGATATTCAGCTGTTTACACATATGCACGGTCTGATGAGCAGGATCGTGCTGGATGTGTCAGCCCTCAAAGGAGGGGCGCCTGGGCGGACTAGAGGGCTAGACATATATACCATGGACTCATTTTCAGACGGTCTGACTGGGATTAATCAGTGAGATAAAGATTTCAACCCCAAAAGACACCAACTTTGATTTCTTATTCGTACTTTCTTTTCATCTCGTTCAATTTTAATCTAAGAGAAAAGTGACGACGCTTCATATATGAATGTGCGAGATCTTCCATAAATTGAATTGTTTCTTTCCCATTCTTTGTTTGTTTAGAATAGAAATGACTTTGGACTCCGGCGCAGTGTTGAACAATTACAACGAGAGCTGATTTATGATTTGTGCGGCAATTTGGACGTTGAACTAAGAACCATTCTTACGGATGCTGTAAAACGTTCTCTAATGTAGTTGTAGCTTCATTTTCCATTCCTCAGTTTATTAAACTCCTTGAATCTGGTTGAGTTAAGAGCTCGTGGGCGCGTGACTGATTGCCGACCTTTTGGCAAGTCTTGGAATGCATCTACGGTTAATAATTGGTCAACAATCAGTCGCGCGCCTTTAAGAAAATCACGGTTTGTCATGCCTAGAAATCAGGCCGTCCAACTTTACAAATACCATACAGATTGTAATGCTAATGCTTGCATAGTCAGCCTTGTTTATTAAACATTATTAAGTTTGTTAATCTGGTTTTACTAGCCATAACGCAATCCACTTACCAGAAAGTACTGAAAGCAGAAAAGTCGGCAAATAGATTGGACTTTGAGAGGGTCTTGGTTCACTGTCAAAACGTCTCCAAAAATCGGTCGTTTAGTCAGAAAGGTAGGGAAGAAGACTTGGTCAGTTTTTGTTTCTGTTTTTGTTTTCTTATATGAACCGGTCAAATTTGTTAGCTGTCAAATGAGGGATTCGGCAAGGTCACCGTGTATACACTTGTGTCTACATTTCTCATCGCATAACGTATAAATAGTCAAGTTTTCTGTTTAGATGTGCTTTTCTTAAGTTGTTTGATGAGATACGTAGTTAAACAGGTGGATTGACTGGCGATGTGTGATTTCCTCTAATTTTTTAATTGCGTTTGAATGAAGAAATTTAAGATTATTAAAGAATTCTAAAATTGAAGGGACAAAATTTTATTTTCCAGAATTTGTGAATTTCTTTGTTCGGCTAACCTAAAAGAACAATGAAATTTAAATACGAAATACAATGTGTGAATAGATTTATTAATATATAAATGAGATCGTAGTTAGAAAATGTGCTAATAGTAGTGTTCGCAATGGCGGTGATGATGTTCGGTGGTGGTGACAATGCGTGGCAGTGATGACAATGGTGGCGATGACATTAGTGTGGCAGTAGCTATGGCAGTGATGATGTTATATGGTGGTGGCGACATCCGTGATTGTGGTGATGATGGTGGTGTCGGTAGCAGTGACAAGGGTATTTGGCGGTGCTGGTGGCCATTGAGTTCTCTTGTATTTTTGTTTTTAACTCTCACTCATAGAAATTTGAAAATGACAACTATTTACATAAAATTCAAACTTAAGAAATTGGAGTTCGGATTTTGATGTTTGTGTAGTTGATAAATTTAATCAAACTCATCTAACAAGAATGGTGAACAAAAATATTTCGAAGAAAAATGCCCTCTATATGTACAACTAGAGTTTGCTAATGTAACCATCAACTAGCAATAGACAATTTAGTCACGAATATATGACCACCAATACACAACTTTGCCCAATTTCCATCCCGCAATTTAGTCACACATATTATCTCGTGATTTGTCAGCAATCCAGTTTTCTGCTCAAATCAAGTCACGTGATAAAAAAATAACATATTCACCTAGTGGTGCTTCTATATGGCATCAGATACGATTAAAGAATTTGCATTTGTAACTATCAACCAGCTGCAATCTAATAAGCATACAATCCAAATTCAAATATACCAACAATTATAAGGAATCGTGGTTGGAAATTAGTAGAAGCTGAGGCTGAAGTTTCCCCAATATTTAATAATTGACAAGATACCCCGAATATTTAACAATGGCCGTTAGTTGAATTTCATCAGTCGTGAATTGACCTACCAATAGCCTCAATTTGCAGACAACCTCCCAACCAGTCAATTATTTTCTTAAAACTAAAAGAAAAAAAGGAGAGAACAAAAAAAAAAAAAAAAAAAAGACAGATTCCAGAAGTCCCCAGCTGTCGTGATTTGGAGTGGGGTCTTAGGTGGGTTGTGACACAGCCCTAAGTTGTGTGAGTTCATATGGTCCAGTTTTGCACGTTAGGTCTAGTTGGGCATACAAACTTATTGCAAATTAGGCTTGGAATTTTACAAGGCTCGAATGTCTCCACATATTTTAGGGCAAGGCAGCATGGGTGTGGGTCGTTAAAGGGCGCTAAGGTTATCTTCAACCAAAGGTTGGATATATGGCTCGTTTTAACTCTCGGGTCCTTCAAGATATTAATATTTTAATAAACAATACATGATCATATTTGCTTCGGTCTCCAACTGAGGGCCAAAGGGCCATGAGACTTGTTTTAGCCCTGTCACAAAAAACTGTCTCCAACCGAAGGCCAAACATAATTTATTATTTAAATTTAAAAATTACAACAACTTAAATTCAAATCCAACAACAACTTAAATTTAAAAATTACAACGATAAATGACCCAAAAAACCAAAAAAATTAGAACTTAAATTTAATGGATGGTTTAGGTATTTATAGGAAAAAAATTTTGAATTTTTAAGAATTAAAAATTAAAAAAAAAAAAAATTGGCCCAAAAAACCAAAAAAAAAAAATTGAATACAATGGCTAGTTAGCTAGCTGTTGAATTCAAATTTTTGTTTAAGCATTCCTGTCGGTTATAACCGACAGGAATACTCAGCCCTTTGGCCCAGCCTGGGCTGGCTGCTTGTGGCCAGCCCCTTGGCCCTTTGGCTCTTTCAGATTCCATGGGGCCCACGGGCCCTCTAGCCTAGCTCTCGGTTGGAGACGGTTTTCGGGCTATTTTTGGCCTTCTGGACCATTCAGATGGAGATGGCCTAAAGTGGTGAGAAGGACTTATCTATAGTTTCGAGACATTATTGCGACATTTTAGAACAATAATGCGTGTTTTATGTTTTCTACACAATCATGCTTAATTGATTACATGAATACGCATGATAGACTATAAACATCGCTATCTTATGACTCATTTGGATGAACTTTTAAAATTACTGAAAGTACTTTTAGAAAAAATGTTTTTTGGTTCCAAAAGTACTTAAAGTGCTTTTTCAGAATTTATTGCATTTATACTAAGAATTGGTTCTAAAAATATTTTCACCAAAAGTACTTTCAGTTATTTCAAAAGCACATTCAAACAATCTCTTACTATTCCATTGCTTGGAAATCTTTCTCTCATATCCTATCTATCTAGAGCAGTTGGAGATGGCCCATATGAGAAGCTTCTGCACCCTCCTATTCATGTGTCTGTAAAAGTTGGAATCTTGTACCAAATTTTTTTCGGTGGTTCAGTCGGGGACCCTGATGCCTGAATGAGGCCACACAGGGCAACTGGGAGATCTGGTGATTTGTGCTTCAGTTTGTGTAGGTCCCGTTCACACACTCCAAAATTTCACATGCTATGTAGCTACAGGTAGAGTGCAGCTTTTGGTATCTTTTGTTTGGCAGCTATGGCCGTGGACCATCAACTCGGTATCTAACTTTGTTTAAGGATGTCTTAAGTTTAAATTTAACGGTTAACAGTGTTTGAATGCAAAATGATTTTCGCACACTTTTATATATTTTTATTTGTGGATTTTCTTGTTTATTCAATTTAAATGTTAAAAATAAACATGATTGAGTTGGGAGAAATATAAATTTGCACAAATCACTTCCCTTCTTCGACATATAGCATGAAGATTGGGAAAAAAAAAAAAAAAAAAAAATGAATCTAGAGCAAAGGGCCCATGAGTTTGCAGAAATAGATTTCTGGAATCTTATGAAGCTCGAACATGAAGTGGCTCTTGGACCAAAACTTATCCGTGTAGCATGAACAAATTCGAATTTCAGCCCTTCCCCTACTTGTTTGTAGACTATTTATCAAGAAGGCTGCCACACAAACAAAATAAAAGTTAAAAGACTCGTTTGATGATTATTTCGTTTATGGTTTCTAATTTTTACTTTTGGTTAGATATAAAAGAAAATACAACGAAGAAAGAAAGGGATGAATAGAGAGAAAGGGTGGGTGGTGGAAAGGATGTGGAATAGTACGGAAGAAATGCACATGAATACACGACATGTACCAAAAATTGAAAAAAATTTGATGTAGATGGTCATTTGATAGTCATTTTGTCTTTAGAATTAGAGATCTGAAAGTTTACAGATGTTTACTAAAGGGAATGTGATATTGGTTGGGATTCATTATGACCAAAACACGAGTGGTACACTACATCTCTCCTCTCTATCTTCATCTGTTGCTTTTAACTTCCGCAGGTTATGCCGTATGTAAGAACTCTACTATTTGTGAGTGTGATCGAGATTATGCTCAGTGACGTAGTAGCAAATATAAATATTTGTGTTATGTATGCACTTAATATAGGGGTGTGCTATTCACACACTTCATTTTACTTCTCACACACTCCTTGATAATTTATGTCCGTTGATATTCTTCAATTTATCTGATCTGATGGTTGAAAATAAAAAAGGTGTGTGAGAAGTAAAATGGGATGTGTGGATATCACATCCCTAAATATATAGTTAAATTTAATTGACTACCATTGGAGGGAGTTAAATTGTTAGTTGTAAGGGAGGGGGACCGATGGAAATTGAATCCGCACTAGAATGCATAAACATCATTGCTTTCTAGCATTGGAGTAAAGCGCGATTTGTTGTAAGTCCCTCTTTTTGGGTCACATGCTCATTATGAGTGCTAGTCCTATTGTAAGCAAGAACTTAAGGAACTCTAAAGAAGAGAAGATTGATCTCTAGACATCAACGTGGTGTGTCTTGTTGAGAATGAGTCCCACATTGATGAGAGGAATGACCTTGTATGAGCTTATAAGTAGGTTGAGCTATTCTTCATATTGCCAATTGGTTTTATGATGGAATCTCAACTTTTTTCATGGTATCGGAGCAGGTTGTCCCTCGTGTGAAGTCCAATTGTTACACATGATCCACATCACCCGATTTGTGTTGTCCACATGTTAGGCTTGCCGCACGTGAGATAACGTGTTGAGAATGAATTTCACATTGATGAGAGAATGGACCTTGCATGGGTTTATAAGAGGTTGAGTTACTTTTCATATTGCCAATTGGTTTTATGGTAGAACCTCAACTTTCTTCATGGTATTATAGTAGATTGTCCCACGTGTGAAGTCAAACGATCACACGCACTCCACATCACTACGTTGTATTGTCCACGTGTTAAAGCTTAAAAATTTGCCACACGTGAGATGACTTGTTAAGAATGAGTCTCACATTGATGGGATGATGAATCATGCATGGGCTTATAAGTAGGTTAAGAAACTCTTCATATTATCAATTAATTTAATGATGGAATCTCAACTTTCTTCGTACTTTTGCTGCAGACTAATATAAATATAATTTTGCTAGTTATGGTTTTACGATAGTAGATGTTTGAAACTTGGTCGAATCGATTATAGGTCCTCTTCCGCAATCTTCACTCGTTAACATGAGATCCGATCGAATTGTCATGGGATCACTGCATAATGACCTCTTAATAACCGTTTAATGATGTCTTAATGATCTCTGAACTTTCAGTCGCAGTAATCCTTATTTGTTTACATGTGGTGCCAAAGCCGACGTCTTAAATTCATCTGAAAGAAATATTTCCTTTATTTCTTATTTCTGCTGCATGAATTGTTCTCCGCCAATATTGATCATATATTTAATAATGAAAGATGAATTTCAACTCGTCAAGAGAAGATGAAATGGTCTATAGTTGTTTAATTAGATGATATTAGAAGTAAATTTTAATCTAGGCTTTTTATATTAGCACCCCACAAAATGTTAAATGCATTTCATATTAAAATTTAATATTAAATGATTTATTTATCTTACTATGTAATGACAATTTTGACCTGATTAGGTTTAAAAAACATAAAAAAATTTTAAATACACCCCAAATCATTTTTAACGTATTATGTATCTTCTTCATCCATCAAAATCTCTCCGACCCTCCATTGTTGAACAAAACCCTAACTAATGAAACTACAGACATGTTGATTGAGAAATTATTTTTGATGAATGAAATACGAAATCGATTTTTCGGAAGCTTAAAATGAGATAAGACTTCATATTTTTTATTGTTTTAGTGATTTTGAAGACATTGATAATTATTTAATCATACTTTTGCTGCGTTATTCAAGTTTTTATGTTCGTATTCATCTTTTAGGAATCACATGGATTACATGAAGAATTAACATCTAAAATTACCACCAAATATTAAAAACAGATGACTTGGGTTCTAATGGTGGAATTGAAAACAACCCATATATGCTTTAAATCCGAGGCAGCATCTTTTGTCAAAATTCCAGTCGGCATTTTTTGTCCAAATTAAAAGCTTTATAAGATTTGAGAAATGTGTGGGGTGTATAAAAAAATATGGGATGCATGTAGAAAATGTAAGGTATGTTGAGAATGTGAGGTGTGAGGGTATTATGGGGAAATATGTGGGGTGTATTAAGATAATTTTTCATGAAAAAGCAAATGTGGGATAAATTAAGTATGTGGGGTTTATTCAACAATTTATGGAGTGTTAATATAATAAGCCTTTAGTCTAATGCTAAAAATTGTTAATCAATCTCGTGGTTAACTCAATTGGAGGTTCTTAGTAATGTCATTAGATGAGGTTGGGTTTCAATATTTGTGTAGTTGCCCGAACAAATTCCTCTTCATATACAAAGTACAAGAGATTTTTCAGTGTGACGGGAACGCGGGGTAGTACATCATGTGTCACTATACAAACGATGAGATATGCGTGTTAAAAAGTTAATAACTTAAAAAATAAAAATTTCCACTAGTATATAAAAACACGTGGTATACTACTCGTGTTCAAGTCACAATGAAAAATTTCTCGATAGAGAGAGGTGGCACAAGACTCGAGACAGAGGCATGCAGAAATTCAGTATTTTCCAAATGATAGCCCATAGTTTATGGTAGCGTGCAAGCTTTGGTTGATTTGATGACGGTTTTTGTTCGTGAGGAAGTCTCTCTATTTGATCACAATGAAACAAAACATGTTTGATTGGTATTTAAAATCATTTGCAATTGAGTCTGGTGTTGAAGATCAACACCAACCCAATTGGTGTTTATGTTGTAATCTTACCTTGGCCCAAGATGGATCCAGCCCATGGACAAAGAAAGATCCATACACATGCTAGAGAATTCTAGCAAACTTCAAGTTGGTGGAAGAGTCTAGAAGAATGGTGAGGTTTCCACCAACATGCAAGAATTGGGTAGATAATTCTAGCTTAGGAAGTTAGTGGAATTATATAGATATCTCTAGCATGATGTTTCCATGCTTCTCCAAGGTTCCATCCATGCCTTTAAAAGGAGAAGGCATTCACTCCATTTGTAACCAACCAACCAAGAAATCAAGAAGTAGTAGTAGGTAACCAAGTGAGAGTGAGAAGCAAGAATAGTCTTGTAGGAGTGTGAGTGATCTAGAGTTTGTCTTTAGAAAGTGAGTGAGTGTCATTGCTTCTAAAGTTGTGTCCTTATGAGTGTTGTAATATTATGTGAGTTAATACAAGTAATTTGTTTACTTGTTTTGTCTCTCCGACACTTGTGTTAGAGTTGTGTACTCTAAAGTTTTTTCCCAAAATTGGTATCAGAACGGTATGATCAGGGACTGTCTCTAGTGAAGCTTTTGAGGATCGTGAGAAGTTTAGTACTTCGCAAGATTACTGATTAATCTTGTTCGGTTTATTGAAGCTATGCCGACACGATGGGAGATCTTTAATTTGTTGGAGGAATCAAAAAGTTGAACAACAAAAATTACAACACATGGGCGACGTGCATGAAGTCTTACTTATAAGGCCAAGATCTTTGGGATGTCATCGGCGGTAATGAAGTTACGCAGCCAGAAGAAAACACGAGCGGTGCTTTGAGGAAGTGGAAGATCAAGGCAGGTAAGGCTATGTTTGCCTTAAAAACTACAGTTGAAGATGACATGTTGGAGCACATACGGAAGGCCAAGACACCGAAAGAAGCATGAAACACCTTCGCCACACTCTTTTCAAAGAGGAACGATACAAGATTGCAGCTTCTCAAGAATGAACTATTATCAGTGGCCCAAAGAGACATGACGATTGCGCAGTATTTCCACAATGTAAAGTCTATTTTCCGTGAAATTTTTGAATTAGATCCTAGTGCTGCCATTGTAGAATCCAGGATAAAAAGAATAATTATCCACGGATTGAGACCGGAATATCGAGGCTTCGTTGCCGCTGTACAAGGATGGCTGACCCAACCATCACTTGTTGAGTTTGAGAATTTGCTTGCCGATCAAGAAGCTTTGGCAAAGCAAATGGGAGAGGTCTCATCAAAAGGTGATGAGGAAGTGCTCTACACCAAAAGTAAAGGCAGCTTTAAGCAGCATGCCGGTGGTAGATCTAAAAGAAATGGGAGGAGGGAGTTCTCGACCATGGGGAGCTCTGAAGTATCACGGCAACCATGGTCAGTCCCAGAATAATAAAAGATTTGGGGGCAAGTGCTACAATTATGGAAAGAAGGGCCACATGGCGAATGATTGCTGGTTTAAAAGGCCTGTAGAAAGTAACGTCACCAACTCAGAGAAGAAAAGTGAAGATGATTGAGACGTTGTTGCGTCTCTAGCCTTGGAGAAAGAATGGTACGCTGAAACATCCGTTGATATGGAGAAGCAAGAGTCAGCTCTCACAGCAACAAGTCCGGAGTCGATTGACTACCAAAATGATTGGATTGTGGACTTAGGTTGCTCGAACCATATGACAGGTGATGAGAAAAAGTTACAAAGTCTAACTAAGTACAAATGAGGCCTCTTAGGGGTGATGGCTAACGACTAGAGGCTACCGATTGCTCACATCGGTAAGACAATAATTGAACCTCGATACAACACTAATCATGTGCTACTTCAAGATGTCTACCATGTTCCAGGTATGAAGAAAAATCTGCTTTCAGTGCTCAATTGCCATCATTGGGAAATTATGTCTTGTTTGGTCCACAAGATGTGAAGGTGTATCGACACCTCAAGATCTTAGGGATGCCAACAATGGAGGGACGGCGACTGCAGCTAGTTTATGTAATGTCAGCAGAAATTGCATACATAGACAAGACAAGGAAGAACGAGACAGTAGATTTATGGCACATGAGATTAAGTCATGTTAGGTATCACAAGCTAAATGTGATGATGAAGAAGTCAATGCTTAAGGGGCTAACTTAGCTTGATGTGAGAACAGGCACGGTTTGTACAAGATGCCAATATGGTAAAGCACATCAACTACCATACGAAGAGTCGAAGTTTAAAGCGAAATAAGCGTTGGAGTTGGTTCATTCCAATGTGTTCTGGCCCGTCAAGCAACCATCAATAAGTGGGATGCGGTACATGGTGACGTTCATTGATGACTTCTAGAGGTATGTGTGGGTTTTCTTTATGAAAGAAAAATCTGAAACATTTTCAAAATTTAAAGATTTTAAGGAGACAGTTGAAGGAGAAATAGGAAAGAAGATCTGTTGCATACGCACAGATAATGGAGGAGAATATACCTCGAATGAGTTTTCCCAGTATCTACGAGAATGTAGAATACATCACCAGTTCACTTGTGCCAATACACCACAACATAATGGTGAAGGGGAAAGAAAGAATCGACATCTTGCAAGATATGTCGAAGTATGCTCCATCAAGAATGTACCAGGAAGGTTTTGGGCCAAAGTAATAAGAACTGTAGCTTATATGATCAAGAAGCTTCCTCAACCCAGGTTAGAATTTGTCTCACCCTTTGAGAAACTGTGGGATATGAAACCTACAGTTAGTTACTTTCGAATCTTTGGCTGTGTGTGCTCCGTATTTGTTCCAAGTCATTTACGTAGCAAGTTTGACAAGAAGAGAGTCTGATGTATCTTTGTGGGATACGACAATCAAAGAAAATGGTGGAAATGTTGTGATCCTACTAATGAAAGGTGTTACACATCACGAGATGTGGTGTTTGATTAAGCATCTTCTTGGTGGTCCTCATAAAGGGAGGTGTTGCCTGATTCAAGAGATATAGAAGATAAGTTGCATCAAAAGATGGGGGAGCAAACTATTCGAATCCAGTCGAGACCAGATGAATCTGAGGATTCACTTGATGGTGATGGTGTTGACCAAGTAGTGCCCTAAAACCCTTGGCAAGCTAGCGTATATCAACAACCAGAAGAAGATAGACCTAGTGAAGTGGAAGTATCAACTCCACAATCACAACTAAGGAGGTCAACAAGAATTAGGAAGTAAAATCCTAAATACGCCAACACAGCCAAAGAAGAAGAAGCAGCTAAACTTGAGTGGCTCAAAGTTGGGAGAAGAGATCACTGCAGCGAAGCTAAATCAAGCTTGGAATCTAATGCCAAAGCGAAGAGATATGAAACCCATATCATGAAAATAGGTGTGCATGAAAAAGCTTCATTGTCAACTCGACATGGAGGAAAGAATGAGCTGGTGTTGAGGGGGTGTGTTGAAGATCAACACCAGCCCAATTGGTGTTAATGTTGAACTGTAATCTTGCCTTGGCCCAAGATGGATCCAACCCATGGACAAAGAAAGATCCATACACATGCTAGAGAATTCTAGCAAACTTCAAGTTGGTGGAAGAGTCTAGAAAAATGGTGAGGTTTCCACCAACATGCAAGATTTGTGTAGATAATTCTAGCTTAGGAAGTTAGTGGAATTATCTAGATATCTCTAGCATGATATTTTCATGCTTCTCCAAGGTTCCATCCATGCCTATAAAAGGAGAAGGCATTCACACCATTTGTAACCAACCAACCAAGAAATCAAGAAGTAATAGTAGGCAACCAAGTGAGAGTGAGAAGCAAGAATAGTCTTGTAGGAGTGTGAGTGATCTAGAGTTTGTCTCTAAAAAATGAGTGAGTGTCATTGCTTCTAAAGTTGTGTCCTTGTGAGTGTTGTAATATTTTGTGAGTTAATACAAGTAATTTGTTTACTTATTTTGTCTCACCAACACTTGTGTTAAAGTTGTGTACTCTAAAGTTTTTTCCCAGCATCTGGACCATGCAATCATCGAACGCTGACTCAATTTGTTTCGATACGAGTCTTCAGCTCGCCAACATCCGGTATGTCCAAATTTGTTCCTTTTTTATTTAATCATTTGCATAATTAATTCGTGTTGATTTTTTCCATAATTTTGATTTAGAAGAAGAAATATATTCAAGGCTTTCGTATTGAGTTTATTTTACGCTGCTGGTCCAAAGCTCGGATAAAGTAGGAGGGAGGAGGAGTCAAATAGTTGATAGCCGGTACTCCATTTTTCATGTCTAATCTCTATGATTCCGTATTGAGTTTTGTCAAGCCCTAATGATGAATTAAACATAGGAGGCTGCATTGTTGCATTTTAACATGAAGTTGACAATTAATTAGCTGAGACCAGATGAATAAAAAGGGAAGGCATTGCCAAGGTAGAAAATTTTGCCGAGTAACGAAATAAATTGATGGGGAGAAGTTGCGCATTCGAATTCGGGTGCTTAAGGTGATGCAGGGAGGAAAACAATGAGATGTTTATTGAAATATCAAGCACAACTATGACCCAATGAACATATAGAGAACTAGTCCTTGTTTACATAAACTCATTCAAAATGCATAATTTGTTTCTTCCTTAACGATTCTAGCCTTTTAATAGGCCCATCAACAAGATAGTTAAACACTAACACAACTTCCTAGTCCCTAGAACATAAGAAATAATAATCACCAAGTCTCAATCCAACCATCTACTTAAAAACACAATATTCCAAATACTTGATTACCAGAGATATTAACTACATTTGAAAACTTAATGGACCATCCCGAATATCAAGATCTGTAATTAATCAACCTCCTTAATGCACTGCATCATAGGGGAGCATATCCGCTCTAGCCAATGTAGCTACACCCATCCCTGCGGAAGGGGAGAAGTTATTAGTGACATCGACAAGCCTTTCTTTATTGGTGAGGTTCCTCAATGCTGCTTTGTGAGTTCTACTACATGATCATTCCTGTCTCACCCTTATGAGGGTGTTTGCTTATTTTTCCCTTTCTTATCGCTCAATGACGTCGTATACTGCAATATGGCCTGAGTAAACTCTTCTTCATCAAGCTGGTACAGTAGGCGGAGACCACACTTATGGACACTGAAGGCCGCGTGATCGCTTATGACTGAAGTTTCTAGGGAACTGCATTCATTCAACTGATCTGAAAACCACATTCGTGGTATGTAGGATACCCAAACGAATCCTCCAAGATGCAACCACATGAATTCTTCTTTGCTTGTGCAGTAGTGATGCAGAGAATTCCCTTTGTCCGTTTCAAAATGACAACTGAGGTTGTGGGAAATTTCTGGGATGTCCAATTTGTCAATCTCGGAAGTCAGATGCTCCAGGATTGCAAAGTTTGCACATACAGCCAATCCTAGCCAATTACTGTCCATGTTTAGATTTTGTGGCAGACTGATTGTTAGCGAGTAGTCATTGCTTTGCTGGCCAAACCACTCTAGATCTATGTTCGAAGGGAAACATGAATTGTATACAGAGAAACGATCGAAGTCCTGTAAAGGAGGAGAGACAAGGAGTCAGATATGCAGATATATGTACATGTGTATATAATGCAGTTTGACTATGTGCAAGATGTCTTGTCTTTGACGAGTGAGAGGATGTCCTGCGCATAGAATTTCTGGGATCAAAGTTGAAGAGAATTAAGTAGGAATGAGATTTTCTTAATGCGTAAGAGGATGTCCAGCACATAGAATTTCTGCGAATAGTTCAGGTGTGTATATAAATATAAATGTGTGTGCGTAGAGAGCGAGAGAGTATGAAGAAAATCATACCCATTTCCTGTGACTCGGCTTTACTAATCTTTCAAGAGGAGGTTTCGTAATGTAGCTGCTACATCTACTAGATGATTCCGAGTTACCCTCAGCGCATTGCTTATTTTTTCCTTTCTTATCTGACAACATCATATTGTGAGATAAGGCCTCCTCAAACTCTTCCTGATCATGCTGATATACGAGGCGTAGCCCACAACTATGCACATTACATGCTTCATGATCGCTTGCAATTGAAGCATTCACGATACTGCATCCATTCAACTGATCCGAAAACGACGCTCGTGGTATATAAGATACCCAAATGAATCCCTCGAAATATAACCACTGGAATTCTTCATTGGTGGTGCAGTAGTCATGGATAGGTTCTATTGTACCTATTTCTGATTCCAAAACACATGTCAGATGGTGGGGAATATCTCGATTCAAATTGTATAGCTCAGCAGTTGGATTTTCCCCAACGGAGAAGTAAGCACATAGAGCCAATCCCTTCCAATTAGTGTCACTATACAAATTTGGTGGTAGTGGAACTCTTACTGAGAAACCATTGCTCTGATCCCCAAACCACTCTAGACTGATGCTTGAAGGAAAACAAGAATTATAGATCGAATAACAGTCAAAAACCTGTAGAGGATAGACAAGATGTGAGATATACGTTTAAATATATATATATGTGTATGTGTGTGTGTGTGTGTGTGTGAGAGAGAGAGAGAGAGAGAGAGAGAGAGGGAACTCTACCCATTTCTTATCACTGGGCTGCTCTGATTTCTCAAGATGAGGATTTACAATGTCGACGCCTGTAATACTAGATGATCCTACCTCACAGTCCTGGTGTTGTTTTTCTTCCCCTTCATTAATATCAGACAAGGAAGTCATGCAGTGCATTATGGTCTCCTTGAGCCCTTCTTCATCTTCCAGATATATAAGACGGAGCCCGCAACTCTGCACACCCAAGCTTCCACAATCGCTTACAATTGAAGCCTCCAGGTGCCCTCCTTCATTTAACTGATTCGAAAACCAACATCGTGGTATGTAGGACAACCAAATGAATCCTCCCGTACGATTCAACCACTTGAATTCTTGGTTGGTGGTGCAAAAGCCATGGAGAGATTCCAGAGAACCTTTATCAGTCCCTAAAAGACATGTAAGATTGTGAGAAATATCGAGATCCAAATTTTCATGGTCGGTAGTTGAATGGTCGAGGACTGAAAAGTATGCACATAAAGCTAGTCCTCTCCAATTGGTGTCTTCACATAGATTTGGTGGTAGAGAGACTTTTACAGAGTAATCTCTGCTTTTACCCGCGAACCAGTCTATAATCTCATTGGGAGGGAAACAAGAATTATATATCAAGTCACGGTCGAAGTCCTGCAAAACATGAGAGATAGGATAGATGAATATTTATACATATATATATATATATATATATATATATAGGTAGATATATATACACACACACACAGAGAGACAGAGAGAGCGCAAAAACTCAAGCTATAATTTTACCAGGAGCCGACTCTGATCCAAGCTTATATTGTTGTCATGACCATGAGAACGAGCAATGTTCTGTAGTAGAAAGTCGTAATTACTTCCACTTGTTTTCTGGCTCTGATCCAAGCTTATGTTCTTGGCAAGACCATTAGAAAGAGCAATCTCCCGTAGTATAGAGTAATTACTTCCTCTTGCTTCATCCTGCCAAGCTGATGCTCTTTTTCTTTCGTGTTGAGATTCCTCAGCAGAATAAGTTTCTCCACGAAAATCAATTGGCATGAAACGAGGACAAACTTCGCTCACTGAGCTGTGCTCCGTGGATTTGGCTGCTTCAAGAAAATTCATTAACATACTTGTACATCCCAAACTAATTCCATTATATTTCTTGGTATCTGTAAAATCACCAGTTCCATAGTAAACAGGCCGACCCGTTGTGGTAGTGCAGTGGGTTATTGTTTGGATTAACCCTTTCAAGTCTTGGTCGTATACTAGACGCATCCCGCACATTTCAATCTTCACACCTGGAGTTCTACATCCAAATAAAGCTTGAATGAAACGACACCGATTCAAGCGTTCCGCAAAACGTACTCGTGGTATATGAACAATAACGAGTCGATGTGACCCCACATTGTCATCAAACGGGGAAACTAACATTAGGCGATGCATCAGTGCTTCCACACCCACAGCTTCAATAGGTGTATACAAATGACACTCATAGTAAATGCGGCTACGTTGAACACCTTGAGGCAGACTGCAAACAACATATAGAGAAAGTCCCGCCCATTTCTCATCATTATGCAGATACGGAGGTAGAGTTAAGTTGACCGTACATGCAGACGTAGTGCTCTGTTCACTGAACCATTGTAATTTTTCTCGTCGAGAAAAAATAAAACCATAATCGTTGATATTTGGAAGGCCCCTCCGCAATCCCTATACATGCATACACACTCATGATATCAGTAATCAAGTTGTCATTTTTGTTGTGTGCGTATGAAAGAGAGAGAGAGAGAGAGAGAGAGAGAGAGAGAGTACCTCAAATAGCTTTTCAAGCAATGACACTACGTTTCTTCTCAATTGACCTACAATGGGAGTTGAACTAGTAGTTTCTTCTTTTTGTAATTCTTGTTGAATTTGAACCCCACTTGGCGACGGAACACTTCTCATACCATCTTCGTTTTCGTCTTCTTCTTCAGGCTGATGGCTGTTACAGAAATTTTTATTGTGCTTAATCAATTTCCTGACAAATGTGGTCACGTGTTCCGAGTTTATTTGACTCGCCCCACACTCTGTCACTATTACTTCTGGGCTATCAGGTGTAATCAAAGCTCGGATGAAGCGTTTATTTGAACTTTCTTCAAGGTCACTTCGTGGTATATACAACCAATGTATAAATGGTCCAGTGAAATCAAGATCACCGTAATTAAGCACTTGGGGAAGTTCATGAGGATCTTCAGTTGTATAGAGATCAATGCGGAAATTGCGAGTGAGGTTTGATTGCAATTTCTCATCAAGTTCTGGCTCATCTTCCAAATTATCATGCTTCTGTGTACCTACACAGACAAAACATAGAGCAAGTCCCATCCATTTACTTATACCATCAACATCACGAGGCAGTGGGATTGTTACAGTGGATTCAGTACTCTGACGGCTCAACCATGCTGGAATTTTATTTGATCGATAAGAATATTGTAACATAGTACTGCGATGAATTGCATCCTGTAAAATAGAAGCGAGATAAGTTAATAAATAATAATAATAATAATAATTAGAAAGGTGGATGGAGAGAGAGAGAGAGAGAGAGAGGACCTCAAAGAGTGTTTGATAGGACTCCCTCAAAAGATATTTAGGCGGTAGCCAATACGCCTGACCTTTGGTTTTATCACTTCGGCGATCTATAAAACTAAATCCAGCAGCAGGTGAATTCCATACCATTATTTTATCTGAATGTGCTCCCTCCAACAAGGGACAATTATGTGCCCTTACCCATCTTATACTAAATGGAAGTCTTGGCCATGACTGAAGCTTGCTACAATCATCCAATACAAGTTCTCCAAGTTGAGAAAGTTGAGAGATGCTTTCAGGTACTTCACTTATAGCAGTCCCGCCAGCATAAAGCTCCTGTAAACATTCTAAGCTCCCCAAGTTCTCTGGCAACTCGTCAAGATTCGAACACCCTGAGAGGTTGAGAATTTGAAGTAATGTCAAACTAGTACAAATGGTTGCTGGCAAACTGCAAAGGTTTTTGCAATATCTGAGATAAAGCTCGCTAAGCCTGGTCAGATCCTTGATTGATGCTGGTAGCTGTTTTATAGCTGTCCCGCTTGCATCAAGCTCCTGTAAACATTTTAAACAACCAAGGTTTTCTGGCAACTCTTCAAGATTCGCACACCCTGAGATGGTCAAAGTTTGAAGGGATGTCAAACTAATACAAATGATGTCAGGCAGACCCAAAAGGTTCTTGCAGTCTTTGAGATTGAGCACAATAAGTCCGGTCAGATGCTTGATTGATGTCGGTAGCACTTCTATAGCTGTCCCATCTAAATGCAGTTCCCTTAATTGTTTCATGTCTTCTCCAATCTCTGGAAGCTTTTCAAGTCGGGAACATCCCGAAAGAATGAAAGTCGTAAGAGATCTCAAGTTGATTATATCGGGAACCTCGGACAAGCTTGTGCAACCTTTAAGGATTAGCTGCTCAAGGTTTGGGACTTCGCCGAAGTCAGGGGTCTCGATCAACTTTTCACAATCAGTAAGGTTGAGTATTACCAACGTTTCCAAAGGCTGTAAAGAAGAAGGGAGGAAAATGCATATGTTTGAGTATAAGTAGCATTCTCCGAAAGCCTTAAATTTGTCAAATAAATTCAGCAGTAAGAAATGCATGGAGTATATAAACATTATTACCTTCTCAAATTCCTCCCATAATTTCTCTATTTTGCTTCGAGGCAAGTGCAGTTCAACAAGGTTTTCGGGTTCAAAACTTGAAGGCAGCAATTTTAAAGGATATTCGTGCCATTCCAAGAACCTTAACTCATCTGAAAGAGACTCCAGGCATCCAGAAAATATCACATTGTGAATTTTCAACAGTTTTAGATCGTCCATGTTTGAGAATGTGTCTTTCTTCAAGTGCACTTTCTCTTGCTTAGGCGAGCTTAAGAAAATGCCTTTAACAGCATCTGTCCCCTAATAGCCATTGGAAAAAAAACACAACATTGAAAATCCAATTAAAAAAAAAAAAATCAAATTCTAATAAAGTATGTATCTTACCCCTAAAATTATAACTAGACAACTTTTTAATCGAGATAAAAGCATAAGCATTTCACTAAACTACTCACCTTATATTTCTTTATTACATGAAGGGCATCTGTGCAAAGCCACAATCTGCTGCGTTTCCCCCTCTCTTCATTTTCTCCACGAACAATTTCTCTGCCCATTTTTTGTAGTAAATCATGCATCCACAATTTTCCTCCTATGATGCTTACCAAATTTTTCTCGCGGAGAATATTTATATTGATACCTGGATGGTAGCCACAACTTTCAAATATCTTTT
The DNA here is from genome assembly GCF_963583255.1 of Pyrus communis. Lineage (NCBI taxonomy): Eukaryota > Viridiplantae > Streptophyta > Magnoliopsida > Rosales > Rosaceae > Pyrus > Pyrus communis. The sequence continues at coordinate 21,016,695 of NC_084811.1, forward strand.
TTACCCGACAAACATCCTCCCCATTGAAGAAACATGCAACATCCAAAAACATTTTCTTCTGTTCTGAAATCGTTAATCCCTCATAACCTAATTTAAGAGTACCAATAATTCTCTCCTCGCCAGAATAATTATGATCTTTCAAAGAAGCCAACATACTGGACCATTCTTCCACACTTCTTTCCAGGAGGGAGGAACCCAACACTTCAAGAGCCAAAGGAAGACCATCACATTGATCTAAAAATTCATAAGATAATTTCTCATAGCCATTTATAGGACGATCCTCATTGAAGGCTTTCCGGCAGAAGAGAAGAAGAGCTTCCTTGTCAGTAAGTTTCTCAACCTTGTATAGTAATTTTGGCTTATACTTTGTCAACAGCTTTTCATCTGTTGTGGTTATAATGATTCTGCTACCCTTACCAAACCGGTTATAAAAATCTTTGCCATCCTTTCCAGCTACAGCTTCTATTTGTTCTAATTTATCCACGTTGTCGAGAATTATCAGAACCCGTTTGCTGCACAATCTCTTACTTATCACTTCGTTGACATTCATCGTAGTTACTTTTCTACCCAACAAGTGAACACAAAGTTGTTCTTGGATGGGAAATAAACTTTGTTTAGATATCTCTCCAACCTTAGAAATGAAACTGAAAGCTTCAAATTGATTGCGAATTCTTTGAGAAAGAGCTTTTGCAATGGTACTCTTACCAACCCCTGGCATCCCACAAATCCCAATCATACAAACTTCTTCCGACCCTATAGACGAACTCATGGATTCGATTTTATCTACTTGAACCGTACCAACGAAGTCCTTTAGATCATCTGAGAACGTGTGCTTTGTGTTATTCAATTCACCGAAAATACGTTCAACTATCTGTCCAATCGGTTGTGTCTCGTATCTGCCAAACAGTTGAAGCATAATGTTAAGTATTTGGGATCAGTAAAATATGGGTTAAAACATACTCGTTAACAGGTTACAATCATTTAGTTTCTCAGGATACAGTTTTTGGGCATTAAATAATTTTACAATCACTTAGCATGTATTCAAATATAAGACAAGCATGGGTTGATGATCTATCTGTGTATCTGTAGGTTTTGGTTTTTAGCTTTCATATTTGAGTTGAGTGTAAATATATCGTTGAATCATAAATAAAGTGCCTTTTCTTTCTTGGTGAATTAAGATGCATTTTCTAAACAAGGAAAGAGAGAAAAATAAGTATATAAAAATACCTACAAAAAATTGGGAAGGATAGTTCTATGTCTTCAAATTTTAAATGTTTCTGATATGAACCCCATCAAATCTCATATGGGTACCAATTTTAAGGAAATGAAGCATGACATATAAGTTGTTTGGCGTTAAAGATTCTTGACCAAATGTGACTTCTATTGATTCAAATTAAGGACCATTTTATTTGGACTAAGATGCAACCCATTTGGTTTAGTTTAAAAGTGGCACATTGCTGTGTACTCAAAAATGATGGTTATATGTTTACTTCTTGCTAAAATAGTTCTGGATTTCATTAACTTCTATATGAGATGGTTTTTGTTGTGTTTTATATTCTATGGTTTTTGTTGTGTTTTATATTCTAAGCTCAAATATGAAATATCTTGCAGCGTAGAATTTTAGGCACAAGAAAGATAATCACGGTTGCTCAAGGTACACATTAGTAAAATTTCAGGCTCGTTTGTCTTATTAATTTGCTATGTTGTCTATTTGCATGTCACTGTAATTCAAATTAATCTTTTAAGGAAATACATTAAAGATTGAATTCTGATGGTTTTATCAAGTTGAAACAAATCAATGAATTTTTTTGACAGATTACGGATTCTGATGTAAGTTTCAGAAACGATTGATATAATGACCATCAAATTACCTTAATTTTTATGATGCTATTCATTAATGTGTCTACTTATAAACCTGGACTTATAATGATTATTGGATGTGTACTTATTTAGGGGTTTTGAACTTTAATTCTTGAAGAAGATTAAAATTTATTAAAAATCTGGTGTTAGATTGGATATTGATTTTAGTCATTTAATGTGTACTTAATTCAAATTTATATTATTATTTTTTAATATTTAATGGATATCTTATTTAATGTATTACATAAAATTTTAAATTTATTATTATACACATTTTAATTCATTAATTTGATTTAACTTCCTCTAATTAGTGTACCTAAACGTCTGTATCATAATATATTTTACTAAATTAGTGTACCGAGATGTCTGCAACTAAATATATGTACTGAATTAGTGGCACATAAGAAAATATGCAAAAACATAAGTGTACACGAAAATTCTTTACCTAAATATATGATACTAAACTAGTGTACCAAAATGCCGGTACCTAAAGATATTATACTACAATAGTGTACTGAAATGTTCGTACCTAAACATATTATACTAACCTAGTGTACCGAAATGTTTGTATCTAAATATATTGTAAAGAATTAGTGGCACACAAGAAAATATGCAAAAACATAAGTGTATATAAAAATCTCTACGAAAATATTTTCTTATATAAGATACTTACCATAATGAAAATTAAAATTTATAATACTTTCATAAAATTTAATTTGTGAACAACATAAAATTATAAAAAAAAAAAAAAAAAAAAAAAGAGATATTGAATACATATGCTAGCATTAAATAGAGCCTAGGAACTAAAATCAATTTTTAATCTTGTGTAAGACGTTTTCTAAACTTCATCTTATTTAAGGATTAAAATCTAGTTTACTAATTTATTTATGGTAATTTTATTATTAACCCGTGTTTAGTAAGAAGTTTATATTGCCAATTTTTGTTGTTTAACATTTAATGAAATTTGTTCTCATTCCATTTGCTACAATTTATAGCTTATGCCATAAGGAACGTTAGGTTATTATATTGATATGTGCTTCACTTATTTGTTTTGTGTATGTTTGTGAAAGTCTTTTAGACATCAAGGCTTCAATTTTGAAGCTATAAGAAGACTGTTTTAGAGTCATAAAAGAACAAATTGTGAATGTGGGTATAAATTTCAGTTTGATATAGTGCTGACAATGGCCAGTAATTATGATGGTCGAACAATTTCATATTGGTATTACGCATTCATATAAGTTCGTCGTGAATTACTGAGTTGTGAAGGTTTTAATGCAGCTGCTAGTTAAAGTGCTCATAAGTTTTAAATTTTGCACTTTGTTAAGGTTCACGGCATTGGCAGAAGTACATAAAAGTTATTAGCTGCATTGGACTATGTTTTAAAATTTTAATTTGCTTAAATGATTTCATGGCAGTAAAGGAGGCATCAAATGTTTACAGCTGATTGGTTTTACCGTTTATAAGCTTTCGCTCGAAGCATAATGCAATCTTGTAAAGATTGATAATTAAGGAGGACCCTGGAGTGAATGAACTGATATACATTCGGGTCTTTGCTCTTCACTACTAATAACTTTATGATGTATGTTACATGGAGCTTATTTGTGTGATTGTAAAGTTTAATGGGTGATTTAAGTTAATTAACCTAAATAATCCCAAAGCGAGTAAACTTTATTTGACAGAAACATATAGGAAGCTTATCTTACGTAAATTCATTGCCCAATAAAGTAATCTTGCTCAAATTCCATTGAACTTTTTCTTGGATTAATTGTTTGACCTAGTGTTACCTAATAAGTCTTTACACTTTGGCTCCAAATTACAATCTATTAGGGATTGGACTTGGTGGACCAATCTTATTGGATGAAAACTCTAATGATATCGATGATGGATAGTTAATAAGTTCACTAGGGTTTTGCCTATAAATATAAATCTAAAGAGAAATGGACAAATGACACTGGCTTTGGGATCATTTTCAGAGCCTGAACTTTTTGGTTTTAAACTTCATTTCACTATTCTTTTTTTTTTTTCTCTTTTTAATTGCTTTTTTTTTTTTTATTCACAATGAAAATCTTCGGCAAATAAGGCTAACTAGGAAGCGAAGCAGTATCTTCGTCACTCCAGTGCTCAGCTCCTCATGTACCGGGTTGATGAACGGTGTGTGAAGGGTTCACTTTTCTATGAAGTCAACGCCTATCGGGATAGGCATGCCAATTATGGCAGTCAGGTGGTTGATAACATTTATGTAAGTATTCCGTTCAAGAATTTAATTTCAAATTTCATTACACTTAAAAATTTTAAAAATTATGATCAATAATTTTAATTGGTTTATCTTTTTTTTTGGTAGGCTTCTATGTCACAAAAGGAGGATGAGTATCTAGCCAACCTCTCCTAGCAGCAACCGAACACGATCATGAAGAAAATAGATGGCAATCGATCGAAATTGTAGATGGTTGGAAAGATGATCGAACCCATTGATGAAAATGATGGAGATGGATATGGAGGAAACGGGTGATGTGGAATTAAGATGGTAGGATCAAAAGGAAAATAGGGAAGCATAGTGATGATAGCAGGAGGAAAAGAACCAGAAGGAAACAGGGAAGATAAGCAAGCAAATTACAAGAAGAAATGGAAAAGAAAAAAATAAAGAACCATGGGACTGCCACCGACCCTAGCCACAGCTAGAGCCGGCGGTGACGTGAATCTTCAAAGATTGGATGCACTCACACAAAGGGGAGAAGAACTCTCACATACGGAGAGAGAGGCTCTCACAAACGAAGAGAAAAATATAGGATGAGTGACCACCAGGACATAAATTTCTAGAAAATAGAACTTTGGCCGGCGAAATAGTAGAAAATTCGTTAGGCAAAATTGTAAAATTTTCGTCGTTTTGGATACCATTCTAGCTCATCAATAGGTTTTACCAACGAAATATTGTCATCGGACAATTAGATTCGTTAGCCCAAATTGGTCAACGCACTTGGCTAGACAAAGTTTCAAAATTCGTCGAGCAAACGTTTATGCGACAAGTTTTATCTGATGAATTTGTGTAGGACAGAACATTAGGCGATGAAACCTTATTTGGCTAGCAGAAATCCCTTCATCTGGAAAGAGGGTGTTTCTTGTAGTGTTCGTTTCTCCTTTTCATCATATACTTTTCCTATATCTTAAAGATAAAAAATTAAACCGAACCAAATAGTTACCAAATGAGCTATATTTTTGCAAGTTTCAAAATTGAAAATAGCTACCAAAAACTAAAAACAGAAAATTCAAATAGTTGCCAAACGAACATCAAGAAAAACATATATTGAAATGAGAAATTTTCAACCTAAACAAATGAAATACATAATAGAAGCACCACATACCTATAATGTCTTAGATCAAATCCTGAAAGTTCGGCTATTGTAGTCAGTGAACTCTTCCACCTTGTCACCTTCTCTGTTTCTCCTTCGAAATCTTTTTCATGTTTAGCAAACGCCTCTTCAAAACAAACTCCGGTCTGTTTTCGGACTTCCGACGGTGTTACGTCATAGAATACCGGCAGAATCAGTCTAGACTCATCGTTGGCCGCAAGTTCAACCATACTTGCAAGTTCATCCAGGCACCATGTGGAGGTTGCGTAGTTTCTGGAAAGAACAACAACGAAAATTTGCGATTCTTCGATTGCTTTGGCGAGTTCCTTTGAGATGGGTTTTCCGCTCTCGAGTTGTTCTTCATCCCTGAAAGTGTGGATCCCGTCTCGAACTAGAGCATTGTACAAATGGTCAGTGAAACCTTTCCGAGTGTCCAAACCTCTAAAACTCACGAAAACCTCGTATTTCAGTGGAGGGGGCAAAGTTGACGAGGTTTTGGTGGTCATGGGATCAGCCATTGGAGACTAATCACCAGTAACCAAACTGGTAGTTAATGGAAGCTTTGGCAAGTTGTTGCTTAAAAGCGTTTGCAGAACTAGCTTGGTATAGCTGCGAAGAATCACCAGTAAACGGACTCAGAACCGCAATATAAGGACATCAACTTCTATGACACGAGTAGTTATGAATACATTGTACATCTGCATCATTAAATTAAGAGATATTAATTGCTTTGCCCTGGAACTTTTTAAATTAGTCAATTTCCCCCTTGAACTTTAATTTTAGCCGATTACTCCCTGAACTGTTATAAATAGCCAATTCCTCATTTGGCGTTAGATTTTAAAAACTTTCATTCAATTTTTCATCCATCCGATGTTTCATCATTTTTTCCCTCATACAATTATCATGTGTTGTTTCCGTGATCAAGATGGATAAAAAATTAGATGAAAACTTTTAAAATCTAACGCAGGGGGAAATTAGATATTTATAAAAGTTTAGAGGGTAATAGGCTAAAATTAAAATTCAAAGGGGAAATTAGCTAATTATAAAGATTTAAGGAGGTAATCGGCTAAAATTAAGTTTAAAGAAGAAAATTGACAGCTCCATACAAATTCAGAAAACAGATCGATAAATATACCTTAAATTAATGACATAAAATTACGTGAATAAAAATTTATACTTGACATTATATTATTAACACAAAACTAAACGATTGTAATTTACAAGAGCCAAATATATTATAAGACTTGGACGACAAGAATACAAAAATAACCCTCCGACTGGTGGAGTGCATACCCGCAGCTGGATACAGGGCAACCTAGTACTATATTAATATTATATGTTAGGCAAAAGCTGGGAATTTTAATAGGTAAACGCCTAAAGAGCAGAAGCTTCAAAGTCCCTGCACGATGACTAGGTTTTTTAATGTCTACTTGTTCATCTCGTGTGGATAGGAATTTTAGTTTTATTTTATAGCAAGTTGTTTGATTTTCTTGTCTGAGATCTTAAAAAATACGGTGACAAAAACAAAATGATAGTGTGAACGTGAACCAAAAATGATAGTGTGAACGTGAACCTGCTTGCCCTTTTCTTTGTGGGGCTCGACGTTCGAGGATTAATAAATCAAGGACCAATCCACATGCGTTCACTCTAATCAAGCAAGTCCACAATGGATGCCATTGCATTGCCAATTCCATTGATTTATTAAAAGAAATTTGAAAGTATACAACCACGCGTTTGAATCCTTTGTCTTAATGTCGCTTATTATTGGACAAAGCAACAACTGTGGTAGCTTATTTTATTTGACAAGAATGAAAGGGTCGGCGGCAAGGGTAGAGAGAGAGAAGAGACATGTTTGTAGAATTATAAGGAAATTATGTGTTGAGGATCTGTTATTCCCTACGTGGTGCCTTTTTTTATAGTAGTAAAAGGAGAGAAGAAATCTTTAATCCTCAAGGAATACAAGTCCATATAAGAAATAATAATTAGAATCAAATCAAATCTAGGATTTACACAATCACACTTAAACTAGGAAAGTTCACAGCACTTCCCCTTGAGTGTGTAAATACTCAAGGTAGATTTCAGCATCATGCAAAAGTTAAGGAAGTCGACTCGTCAACACTGATTATGGGAGCAACGCTTATTCTCAATAAGGTAGGAACTTTCATAAAGTAGTAAGTCTCACTAAAAAACCTAAGGCTATGGCAAAAACCTGAGTAAGGACAAAATCCATAGTCGAAGGAAAAATGCGTGAGTAATGCAAAGTCAAATGAAACGTCTACGGGACGTCATCAGGGATATGATCAACCCAAGTTAGATAGCAAAAAACCAGTGGGAAAAATGCTTTTAATAGTAGGGAAAAAAGAGTACATTAAGACCAAGTGAGTATACTGCAAGATACTCCCCCTAAGTTTGACACAATTCCAAAGAGAAATAGCAATGTTACAACTCAGAAAGTTTACGCTTACCAATTCCTTGAACAAGGTTCTGAAATGTCGCCTTCAAAAGTGATTCGGTGAAGAGGTTGGCCAGATTGTCTTGTGAACGGATTTGCATGAATTCAATCTTCTGATGCTCTTGTTGTTGATGTGAGAAGAAGAATTTCAACGCAATGTGCTTGGTATTGTCTCCTTTGATGTAACTATTCTTGAGTTATTTGATGCATGCTACGTTGTCTTCAAAGATCATCGTCAGGACATCTACGATGGGGTAAAGATCTCAGGAGCTTCGAATATGGCCCACAACTGCTCTCAACCAAAGGCATTCTCGAGTTGCTTCATGTAAGGCAAGAAATTCAGCATGGTTAGACGAAGTGGCAACTAAGGTTTGTTTAGTTGACCTCCAAGAAATTGTGGTGCCTCTAACGGTAAAGACATAACCCATTTGAGAACGCGCCTTGTGTGGATCAGATAAGTATCATGTGTCGGCATAACTAACAAAGCAAGAATCGACTCGAGAAGCAAGGGGTATGACATCACTCGAGGATCCGTAGGGATAGAACAAGCCCAAATTCGTAGTACCCTTAAGGTAACGGAAGATGTCTTTCACGCCAGTCCAGTGTCTACGTGTTGGTGCATTTGTATTTTGCCAAAAGATTAACAGCGAATGAGATGTCCAAAATTTGATGTGGTAGAAACTAACACACAAATTAAACCCTTTTTAGACAATTATAGTATGCGTAAGTAGGGATCGTTCTAGGCCGAGGATTATGAGGGATGCTAATCTACACTAACTTGATCCAAAAACTGAAAACTAGACTCAAATACACAAAACAAGCACTAAGGGGTGTTTTGGACGAAAATTGAAGTAAATTGACATGAAATACTAAAGGGGGGGTTTGTTTGGACGAATTTTAAACTAAAACTAAGTAGGTTGCAGAAACAAACTAATTAATACTAAATTGGGGTGAATGTAAGGGGTAAAAGGCTAGCTAGAGGGTCCTTCTCCACATATGACACATATGCATACAAATTGATTTCCAGTTACTCTTCCTATAAACCATGAATGACAATGCCCCAAGTTAACCGTGAACTGCACAAATTAACTCTTAGATTTTCCTAAATTCATTGAATTAGACTCAGCAACGCAACCAAATTATTCTTATCAAGTTCCCTATACGAACTGCATGATAGAGATACATACCAAAGATCATTAAGTTCTATGAAAATCATAAGCATTGACATGACATTCGTAACTATGAATTGCATGATACTCTTGCCAGGAATTTACTTCACGTGATCGTGACTAGCAACCTCCACTACTTATAAATGTAAGTTCATAACTATTAGGTGAAATTCCCTTATATTTTAGTATCAGATTCATGCATGCAAACTAAGTATGCATCCTTAATCAACATACAAGAATAAGTTATCAATCAAACAGATAAGTAAATCGCATTCATGTTTTACGAAACAATAACTGGATGTAATCAATTCATATAACACTTATGTTTATGGTTTTGAATTCACCTCTAGCTAAAACGAAATTAGTTCCACATGTCCATCATAATTGAAAACCAAATTGAAATAAACATTGAACTAAAACTAAGGATAGAATAAGCCAAGAAACGCTCCAGCACTCCAATGGCAGGTTACGACACCAAGCTTCTTCTTCTCATTCATTCCTTGCAAAGTTGCGACACTCTTTGTATTTTTCTGATTTTCTCTCCAAAGCTCTCCCTGATTTGTGAGGCATAAAATATGTATATATAGGGCTAGGGTTCACATCACTAATCCTTGAGGACAAGGATAGGGCACGGCACAAGTCCAGAAAGAAAAGGATTAGAGTGGTGAGACACCAATCTAGGGCTTCTAGAAAGGGGTATTGTGATAGGTTTCTAGAATGACAAGGGATAGGGTATGCGACATTAATCAGAGACAGAGGATATGGCTTCTAAAACGAGATATTTAGTTGGTTAAATGTGAAATTGATTCCCCTTTGCAGCTAGAATTAAGGTAAGATAAGATTAAGTTAGGATAAGATAACATAAGGTTGGATAAGGTTTGGATAATGTTCCTTCCTTTTAGCTGATTCCTTATCTTCAATGTCTTGAATTAATTCTTCCAGATGTTAAGCACATTCCTAGCCTCTTTTGATCTTCAAAAACGTTCATCCACCTCGCTTCATGCATGTGATATCCATTTCAAGCCCAAAACTGCTCTAAAATGCTCCAAATTGCCTTTTCTTGCCAAATTTGCCATTTGGACCTACAAACACACGAAAATGACTTAAAACACTCTAATAAATAGAAACTAATTGAGTAAATGCAAGGAAATAGGCTAACAAAGTCGCATAAATATGATCCTATCAGGTCTAGTGCATTAAGCTAAGTATAATAAAGTGCCTATCGCACTTAGATAAGGAACTTCAGGCTTCAAAATCTCTTCATCATCCTCTTTTGGACGGAAGGGATCTCGTTTTGCATCTAGCGATCGAACGACCATAGGATTACTCAAAGGCTTCGATTTATCGTCGTTAAAGTGGTGCAACACCTTTTGGGTGTAGTTCATTTGATGTACTAAGATTTCATCCGAATTGTGCTCTATCTCGAGACCGAGATAGTGTCAAGTCTTTCCTAGATCTTTCATCTCAAATTTTGACTTCAGGTGCGTGGTAGTTTTTGCGAACTCTTCAGGAGTTCCGATAAGGTTCATATCATCGACATATACTATAATTATCGCAAAACCAGAATGTAACTTCATAATGAACACACAAGGGCATAGTTCGTTGTTCACATATCCCTGACTAGTCAAATACTCACTCAGACGGTTATACCACATTCTTCTCGATTGCTTCAAACCATAGAGTGAACGCCTCAACCTAATTGAGAGCGTGTTCTGGGGTTTGGAAATATTTGATCCAGTCAATGTAAGTCCTTCGGGAACGTAGTTACTACGTCCATCAGATGTATACTTAGTTTTTCGAAAACTACCAAACTAATAAGGTAGAGAAAAGTAATCACATCCATAACGGGTGAATAAGTTTCATCATAGTCAATCTCGAGGCGTTGTGAGAAACCTTGTGCAACAATACAAGCTTTGTAACGCACGATTTCATTCTTCTCATTACGCTTCCAAACAAAAACCAACTTGTAGCCAACGGGCTTCACATGTGGATGAGTATGAGCTACAAGTCCAAACACCTTACGTTTCACAAGCAAATCGAGTTCAACTTGGATTGCTTGTTTCCATTTTGACCAATCAATTATACGGTGACATTCATCAACAGAATGAAGTTCAATGTCATCGCTTCATATGATCTCAGTAGCTACTGCATATGTTAATGCATCATCGACAATCATCTCATTTCATGATCTCAGTAGCTACTGCATATGTTAATGCATCATCGACGATCATCTCATTTCTACACCACACATCATCTAAGCTAGCATAATAAATCAAAATCTCACGATTCTCGGAATGATGATTTGTCTCTTCAATGATGCTTTTGTAATCTAGAATTTCCTTATGAGTTGGATAGAATGAGTAAGCGACAGTCGGATTCATGGTAGACTCTTCAGAAGCCTGTGTTATGGGTTTCCTCTTTTGGGGGTGTGAAACCTTTGAACCAAGGGGTCTGCCACACTTTTGTGTAGGGGAAATGATTGGCTAGCCCCTAATGTACATGGATCACCAAGATTGGCATCCCGGGCCTCCAGGACGAAAGTCCATCGTACATTTGGTACATCTATCTTTCGTATTTGCAACTAGAATATGTGATCTTGTCACACACACTAGATCAGTGAAAGTATGTAGCATGCTCTGAGCTATGCTTTAAAGATTTAATATGTGATGCACTTTAGTTTCAGACTGAGCGGTGCGGGGATCTAAATAAGACAAAATGAAAGTCATCCACGATAATTCGTGTTGTTCTTCAGGAATGTTGACGTTCTTATCTCCCCCCTAACTATAGGAAAACTGTCTCATAGAAGTGACAATCCGCGAAACGAACGGTAAATAGATCATCTATCAAAGGTTCTAAGTAACAAATGATCGAAGGAGAATCATTCCTATCCTTCGTTGAGGCCCTATTTTTGTACGCAAGGGCGGTGAAATTGGCACATAGACCGCACAACCAAAAACGTACAGATGCAATATGTCAGCTTCGTATCCGGTAACCAACTGAAGGGCACTATATGGTTGGGTCGCAACAAGCCTCGTGCGGACTAACATGATTGTGTGTAATATTGCATGGCCCAAAGTAGCAATCAGGACCTTGGTACGTATGATCAACGATCGAGTAATTATTTGTAAACTTTTAATGAATGCCTCTACCAGCTCGTTCTGGGTGTGAACATGGGGTACTGGATGTTCAACTTCAACCCCAACTGACATGCAATAGTCATAAAAAACGTACAGATGCGATATGTCATATTCGTATCTGGTAACCAACTGAAAGGCACTATATGGTTAGGTCACAACAAGCCTCATGCGAACTAACATGACTGTGTGTAATATTGCATGGCCCAAAGTAGCAATCAGGAACTTGGTACGTATGATCAACTATCAAGTAATTATTTGTAAACTTTTAATGAATGCCTCTACCAGGCTGTTCTGGGTGTGAACATGGGGTACTAGATGTTCAACTTCAACCCCAACTGACATGTAATAGTCATCAAAAGTTTTAGATGTGAATTCTCTAGCATTATCCAATCAAATAGATTTGATCGGATAATTAGGGTGGTGAGCCCTAAGCTTGATAGCCTGAGCCAACAGTTTGGAGAATGCAGTGTTCCTTATGGACAACAAGCACACGTGTGACCAACGTGTGGAAGCGTCAACCATAAAATATCTAAATGGTCTGCATGGAGGGTGAATCGGTCCACAAATGTCCCCCTGAATCCGTTATGGAGAAATGGGAGAATTATAATGAATCTTGTCATAAGAAGGCTTAGTGATAAGATTTCCCATATAACATGTTTGACATGGGATTCCTTGAATTGAACCTAAACTTTGGGTTAATAGATGCTCGTGTGATGATTTGAGGATACAGCGCATCGCTATTTGTCCAAGATGTCCCAAACGGTCATGCCAAAGTGTAATTTCGTGCACAATCCCAGAGGTAAGGCTAGCCACATAGTGGCTTTCTATGGGGTGTATGGTCGAAGTATACAGACCACTCGGGATATGCTCCATCTTCTTTAGAATACGCTTCTGGCCATATTCGTAGGAAGTTATGCATAGAAATTCAACTCCATTTTCTATGCGGGTTTCAGCGTGGTAATTGTTATCTCTAATGTCCTTAAAACTTAGCAACGTTCTTCTGGAACACAGAGAATAAAATGCCTCACCGTATCCTTTGATCAGGTTGTATGGGTCTGAGAGGGTTGTCAGAGGTACATTCTTAGGTATAAAGTTAGTGAAATAGATGCGTTCATGCAAAATGGTGTGTGTGCTTGCACTATCTGCTAGACAACTAACTTCCCCACTAGTTATACCTAGAATGAAAAATTAATTTGAATCGGTCACATGCATAAAAGTTCTAAAAACAAATATCCATTTAAAATAATTTTAAGTATTCAAGGATGGAAATTAATTAAAACTTAATATCCAAAAACAAATCACCAACAAATAATCCAAACATAAAGGAAAATTGTTCAAAATTAACCAAAAAACAAAGGGGGGGTTCGGCCACTACTGTAGAATTCAACCCCATGGTCTTATTTCATCTTAAAAAAATGTCTGTCTAAGATTCTAATCTTCCATAGGTGTGATAGCCTCTTGAAAGTCAAAAACCACTATCTTCGAACTTTCCGGTTCGTCCACTAGCATAAAGTTTGATTCAAACTTCTTACGACGAGAATGATAGTCAGCTACAACCTTTTGGGGAGCTCGATAAACATAGGACTAAGGGTCCTTTGAACCACAACGATAGCACATATCCGCATCCATGGTTTCAAGTGCTTTGCCCTTATTCTTGAAGTTTGGGGCCTTGGGAGCGAGGTTAGTGTGCTTCGGGGCTTTGTTTCTTCCCTTGGATGGGCCTTGACTCTATTGACCTTGGCGGGGTGGCTTTTGGCCTCCCTTACCACGCCTCTTTTGGCGTTTTGGGCGTTGGTTTGTGCTATAGTGTGCTTCAGGCATAGCAGTCACCCCAGTAGGTCGAGCTTGATGATTCTTCATCAGCAGCTGATTCTGTTTTTTTAGCGATAAGTAAAACAGAGATCAAATTCGAGAACTTAGTGAACTTCTGAGCTCTATATTGTTGCTGCATGACAATATTAATAGCAGAGAATGTCGAATAGGTATTCTCCAAGAGATCCTCTTTGGTCAAAGTTTCATTACAAAACTTGAGAAGTGATCGGATTTGACAAACTTCATAATTATATTCATTCACAGACTTAAAGTCTTGGAAACGCAAATGTTGCCAGTCATGTCTCGCGTCAGGCAAAAAGATGTCCTTTTGGTGATCAAAACGATAGGCCAAAGCGACCCATAGTGCTCGTGGATCCTTCTCAGCAAGATAGTCAGTTTGCAAGGCGTCATGAATATGTCTTCGGATGAAGATCATAGCGATGGCTTTCTCAGCCTCGCCAACAGGGTTGTCCGTCTCATCTTCCATGGCAGGATGCAAATTCTTTCCAGTGAGGTGGAGCTTCACATCTTAAACCCACTTGAGGTAGTTCCTTCCAAAGACCCCTAAAACGGCGAAGTTGAGTTTGTTCAAATTTGACATGTTCCTATTAGAAAATAAAGGACAAGATGTGATTAGTGCAATGGAGAAAAGGAAAAAAAAAAATCAATCCATTCACATAGAAATAGAATATTCAGGTTCTGATAGACATGTATTGGTTAAAATTCGCATGAAAAAGCTTCGGGTTTTCATGTATGATGTTTTTAAGTGAAAAACTTCAGGTTTTCAAACAAGGCATGTTTATAGAAACTTCAAGTTTCAAAATAATTATGTACTTTAGGTTCATATGTTCCTGCAGACAAACGCAAATATATACACAGATATATGCAACAAGAAAATATGCAAATAGAACTTCAGGTCCAGAATTGTAATTGAATTAACTATTTGGACTTCAGGCTAAAATTAAAGTGTGGGTGAAAAATGTAAAACCCTTGTTTTAAAATATTAAACAATTAAAGCTCAAGGCCCAAAAATATAGGCCGAAGCCCACGGGTGGGCTGAGCAAATTTGAGTTGTGCTGCCAGGCCCAAAAATTAGGCAGGGTTAAGTGGATCAGACCACAGGGGTTCAAGCCCAAGGTAGCAAATGAGCTACCTAGAAAGAAAAAGGCCAACCCAAGAAATAGAGGCCTAGATAGGCACTGATACAGTACGACGCAATGCAAGCGCACCAATGTACCAACTGCAGGCTGGGATCATGTGCGACGCATGCACATAAAACCCTGCAGCCCTTGGGCTAGTTCATGGTTTGGGCCGAGCCAAGGTTTGGGCCACTGCAGGCCAGCCCAAATAGCAAAAAAATGGTCCGAGCAATTCAGAGCCTAATTGGGCTCAGGTCGTAACTAAAGACACCCCAGCCGTAGCTAGGTGTGCAACCTGAAGAAGATAATCGACGATTCCACTTCAGGTAGTCGTGTTTTGGGATAACAATGCTCAAGGCGAGTTCGTGGGTCAGTGGGGACCACGAATATGAATGGAGATAGAGAAAACGCAAAACCTTAGAAATTCGAATCGGAAATATTTGAAAATTTTGACGAGATTCGAGAGAATCTCGGTCAATCATTATCGAGGACAAACTTCAGGTCGTCAATTACATTGATCCATAGGCGAGGATTCGTTGAAAGCCAACATGTAACAATGGAGATGCCATGGAAAGCGTCAGGGTTCTGGGTTTCAAACCTGAAGCCCTCGGCTCCGGCTTGGGTCTCGCGGCTTAATGCGGCTCAGTTACCCAAGATGCAGGCTTGGACGAGCAGCTTAAGGTCATAGGTTCGAAGAACCCAGGGCTTGCCGATTTCAATTTTTTAATTCAATTCAAATATTTTAATGCATGTAAATATATTTCATGCAATTCATGGCAAATATCAAATTCACATAATTCAACAATTATGAATATATTGCATACATAATTTATGTAGAATCTAAAATTCGAAAAACGTAAAGTTGGGTCATGCATTATGGTGAATATTCATGCTACCAGGGCTGCAAAAATATCGAGATTAAAACCATTGTTTTGGAAGAACTGGATTGCGTGATGATATGGATGAACTGGTTTGATGCAGAAAAAGCTTCAACGTTAAATTCCTAAGCGTAGCGGTAGGAGCGTGTTAATAACGTGTTGTAGCCTATTTTATCTGACAAGAAGGAGAGGGTCGGTCATGCCTAAGTTAGTTTATCTGAAAGGAGTGAGTGTTTAAGGCTTTTAGGGGTAGCAAAAGCTTACCAAAATTTGGTAAATATGGAGGCATATATAGGATGAGAGGTCGGCCATAGTGTTAGGGTTTTACCCTAGACATGGCAGCATCCTATTGGCCAAGGTTTTTGGAGAGAACATTCTCAAGATATTGAATAGGAAATAATATCTTGAGATAATGGTGTAAATAACCCTAATTTATTTAAATAGGGATTACTTACTTGAATTGAGTCAATCTTCATTTGGGAATGTATTAAAGATAGGATTTGGGTAATTAATTATTATCTTCAATGCTTTGACTTTTACTTGCCATGGGTAGGTGAGTTGTGGGCAGTCGTATTCAACTGCTTGGACCTTCAGGGGTACTGAGCTGCGCATGGGAGTATCTGATAAGCATGCCCATTTAATGAGGACAATCTCGTCTTTCTTGAGCAAAAGCCCATGTGTGGTCTCTAGGATTTTTTGGATTATTTTAGGCTCCACAAATGGCCCCACACATGCTGGGTTGCATTTAGGAAAAGGGCAGTAGGTCTAAAAGTCCCAAATTGCATGGGTGTGTAGAGTTGTTTCCCAATTTGATGTAGATCTCCTTCTTTGACTTGGAGATAGACTGTTCTAAGAAAAGGAAACCAATTACCCCCAATACCTATTTAATTATGCCTTAAGCAGGGGATTAAATAAATTTGGAGAACAATCTTTATTCCAACAAGGAAGAAAGAAACTAGAGGAAATTTGTTCCCTCTCCCCTAGTACTTTTATTCTCTTGCCCTTGCAAAAAGTTTTTTCTCGTTGTTGTTCTTCTTCTCCACACTGCACCAAGGTACGAAAAAGGTAATTTTCTTTGTCTTATTGGGTGATGCTGTCACGGGGCAGCAATCAGGATGGTGAAACATGTCGCCTAGCAGGTGCCAAAAGTTGGCTCAGCGTGGGCCGATGAGATGGCATGGCAGGGGCCACGGCTTGGGCTGCTCAGCTCAACCAAAACCAAAACAAGCTGTGCAACTGGGGCTGGGACTTGAGGCGTTGGGGCACAGTGCAGAGTGAACCATTGGGCTTAAGCTCCTTCTGGGGCCCTGAATCTGACATGGGGCAGTCAGGTATGTCAGATGGTGTGGAGCACCTAAGGTCTCGCCATAGATTGCTCAACGCCTTGAGCAAAGGTGATTATGAGTTAGCAAGGTGAACGACACGTTGGGCGCAAAGTTAGGCAAGCCGTGAAGCTTTAGCCCTTCTAGATTTAGGCTTGGCATAGGCCAAGTATGATAAGGCAGGCTCAAGCCAAAGAGAGAGAAAAAAAGTGTTGGGCACCATCTTTCTTACTTGTGACTTGGGACGCAGGTTGAGCTTCTTATGCAAAGAATTACGTGGCTAGGGCCACGACTTAGGTGCGAAGTGATGTGCTTGGCAAGCTGGACACAAGCCCATGTGGGTCAGGCGTCAGTTGGAGAGAAAAAGGGACAAGGTCGTAGGGCCTGGTGTATGCTGCTGAAAAGCTTGTTGTTGATCTGACTTCTCCCAAGAGAAAGAAAAAGATTATTAAGTCTAAGTTTGTGAAACATGCTACTCCAAAGATGGCCACGACTGTTGCTAAAAGAATTGTCTAGTGAAAAGGTTCGGTGGTGCCCCAAGTGTCTAGGTTTGTATCGAAGAGCGCATCAAGAGCTAAGTATGGTTTGGCTTCTGAGAGGCTCGTCGTTATGAAGAACAGGAATATGGATTCTACTACTAAGGTGGCGCTTGAGCCTGCTTCTCTTTTTGCTGCGACTGAATCGTCTGCTAAGAAAGAGAAGTCTGCTCGCATGGGTAGTTATGAGAAATCCACCGAATCTTGAGGATGTCGATGCATGCACCAAATTTGTTGACAGTGTTAGGAAAGTTGTTTGCTCAGACTATTTTGTGAAGCATCCTGCCTACTCGATAAGGTCTCCCCTGTTTGCTACAATGCATAAGACTTTGATCCTAGCAGATGAGTCTATACGCGTTAATCAAGATGTTGTTAAGTGTGCTAAGGAGGTTAAAGTGGCATTGACGGCTCAACTTCACTCGGTTATTGAAAATATCGAAAAGCTCAAATCTGAACTCGTCGTTTTGAAGGGGTCTGATGTCTTTACCCTAACTTTTATGCAGAAAGCCATCAATTTGAAGTTAAGCTTAGTACGACTAAGGTGATGTTGGAAGCTACAAAGAAAAAAGTTAGTCGTGTTGCACTAGTGGTCCAGGACCTTGAGCGTGTCAATTCGGAGCTACAATCTGCTTGTTTTGCCAAGGACGATGAGTTTATCTTCAACCTAACACTCATCCCTCACCTTGTGGGTGTATGAGGCTTAAGTCTTTGATCAAAGGTGTTAATAGTTTTGCAAGTGCATTTTCGTCAAGATTAAAGAACGTAGCAAGCTCTAGCAAGTTGGTGGAGACTACTCAAACTTGTGGGAGAAATGCCATCAAATAAGCTCATGATAACATTCAAAATGGCAAAAATTTATCAGATGAGGTGACAATATTTTATTTATTTATTTGTATTATACCCAAATTGACATTAATTAGTTTGGGCACAATTTTTTTCTCCCCAATTTTTTTTTAGACACTTCAAGTACAAGCTTAGTACAATACGACCAACAAAAATAAGTCATTCAACTGCTTTGAATGTTGGAATGTTGTCAAAGGTTGCCTCAGATACAAAATTTTGTCAAATGGTCCAAAAATTGTCATGAACAACATCCCTCTATACTCTACATTCTACACCAAAAGAAGTCTCAACTGTTCAGGAAGGCAACCCACTTGAAGTGCTGGAACACTCCCATCATTCACTTAGGCCTCAAGGTAAAAAGGACGTGAACAAAAAATGGAGGTCTTCCAAGAGTGAATATACAAAATATATGAAAAAAGTTACTCGCCAAGGTGCATTGAGTTTGGAGATGGACATGGCTAGAATTGAGGCTAAGAAGGCTAGATATGAGGCTAGATTTGCGAAATGATTTGATCGATCAATATGTTGTTGATATTTGAATTTGACCAATATGGAATCCTATTCTCCAACAGGATTTGAGACCCTATTCTCCAACACGCCCCTCACGAGCGGCCCCATATGAGGTCACATAACGAATTCCCACATCGGAGAATGATCAAATTATTATACCAAAGTTGATGCATGGTTTTTCGAGAGCCCTTCGGTATTCAATAGTCCATTAATAGAGCCAACGCACAACTTTTCGAAGGCTTCGTTATTCAGTAATTAGTCACTAGAGCCAATGCTCGACTTTCCGAGTTAGTCACTACTGGAGCCAACTCTCAACTTTTCGAAGGTCCAGTTTTCAAACGTTCATGTTTGAAAAAGGAAAATTAAAAATGCATATGTACCACAGTCTAGTCTGTTTATATATGCTACCCAGTTTTAGGCTTCCATCATCTAGAGGAATGCAACAATGCGTAGCAACATGAACTTTTTCCAAGTATTCAAATTTAGTCTACTTAGTGTGATTAGTAGTGTGCCAACACGTATTTAGATGTGTAGGTGAATGAATTAGAATAATATTGATGTGATTAGTAGTGCACCACCAGTCCCACTCTAAATTTTAGCAGAACAGTCCAAAGCTAGCAAAGTTTGCTCCATATTTTTAGTTTCTGGAGGGATCAAATCATTTACTAGCTATTTTACTCTGAATAGTCTAAACTGATTTCAGCTCCATCATGATCACCACTTACTGAGAAATAAAGCAAAACAGCAAAATTATTTATTAACTGGAGCAGGTGCTAACTTTCCTAGTCTTTATAATTTTCTGGAGTATAGTAGGGATGTGTTATGGGGCCAGGAATCAAATTTTCCACTTGCTAACCAACTCTCTCAGAGAAAATGCATGCACAATGGGGCGTAAAGTGAACCCTAGATGACCCTAAACCCTAATTACAAAAGTCGGCAAATTATATCTACTATAATTTGTCAACATCATTTCGACCATTTGCTAGGTCAAGTCACAGAGGAAGAGGATTCTCTCCAAATTCACTTTGTGGGGATCCCTAACCGTTCATCGTACATCGTACAGTCAGTTTTTGTCAGATATTATTTATGTTTAATTTTAAATAAAAAAGTCAAATGATTTTTGACCACACGATCGACGATGAATGGTTAAGATGTGGGAATCACTAGGATCCCAACAAAGTGGATCCGGATGGAATCCAATTCTAGTCACAGAAGCAAAACCAACGGGAAATATAGAATCTTCTCACCTTTTATTCTCATTCATTTCTCTCTTCTCCTCTCACACTTTGATTTTTACCTTTTTGTCCCTGTTAAAAAATCAATATAAGACGTTAACTTGACTTAATTGTAACTGTTCAATTAGAAAGGGAGGAAAAGGAAGAAAATTAGGAGGGGAGAGAATCTTCCCCCATCAAATATAGATTCAGATTTGCAATGCTTACATTATTTTACAAATAAATTGTAAAATCATCTCCAACCATTGAAGATAACGCTTTAAAATTTAAGCCAAAAAATTTTAAACCATAACCCAAAAACTGTTTTTCTCTTCCAACCCTTAAATTGTTCTCCTCCAACCCTTATGGCTTAAAATTTTAGCTCGAGATTCTTAAATAATGATTTTAGCCTAACTTTTTTTTTTTTTTTTTGGTAATTATTTTTAAAATAAAATTTATGTAGATTATCCTAATTTATTTTTATGAACATTTTAATCTAAAAATATATAAATTCCAATAAGTAATTTAAATCATACAAATACATAGGTATTTATAAAGTATTAAGTTAAATTTGATTTAAATAATTTTAGAAACTAAATTTAATTTTGAGTCATGAAATCCTTTTTTTTTTTTTTTTAATCATTAAATTTGATTTCATTTGATCATAACCGTTAGATTATAAGTAAACAAACAAAAAAAATGTTTGAAATATGTTAAATTGGTGAGTCCAGAATAATTTAAGACAAGCTTAAATCTCGAGAGAAATCTAACTTAAAGATATATTTTTTGTTTATGACTTTTTTTAGCCTATGATTGGAGAAGATTTAGAAGAGATTTAAAACTTATATTTTAAACTTTATCCTATGAATTGAAGATACATCTAAGAATTCCGAGCAAAAACATCAGCGATCAAGTGGTGATTAGTACACTACAACACAAAAAGGACGTGCTACTTGTTCTATATATTTATATTTTAGGTCAGAAATGGTTTGGTCAAAAGAATTCACCATTTTCTTTCGACCGCATGAGACCTGGCCTTTAGCGTTGTGGATGATGCTTGAGAATGAACTAGTTGGCCAAAAAAGTGTGCAAGCCATTTTGTATCAAGCTCGAATACCCTTAATCATAAATTAAAATAATTTAAATATTGCCTTACAAAAGATAAATGGCTTAATAAAAATAAAAATGGTAGACAAATCACATTTATGAACCATATTAGTGTATCATGTGACAAATGATGTATACGTATCATGTTAATTTATAAATGTATCTTATTAAATATTGATTGTATATATTCACCCTCCAATTATGCACATTTACAAGGCAGTGGTCACGTCTATTTACATAATGTTGATTGTCTATATTCCCCCTCCAATTATGCACATTTACAAGAAAAAAGGCGTAAGACGGATTTCAAGGAATTAACTTCCGTCCACAATGGATCAGGAAGAGTTCCTTCTCAAGATGCTTTATTAGTATTATAGAACTTTGTACTTATGATCGCAACTGTTCATATTATAAATTATTCTGTAAATAATATCTTTGCAAAAATCAATAAAATATGAGATTGTCTAGTCATCGAACTATATAAAAGCATTACAAAATGTCAATCTATTTTCTACAATTGATTGGCTATACGACCTTATTTTAAATTAATTTTTTTCTACAAAGATGACCTTTACGAAATATTTTATAATATGAACGGTTCCAATCATAAGCACAAAGATTTATGAATCAATGACAGCTTATCTTGAGAATGAACTCCTCCTTAATCTTAAGGAGCCAAGTTCTCCTCTGATTTCAAAGGAATTAACTTCGCTCCTCAATGAGTGATGAGGAGTTCCTCCTCAATTCACTATGTAGCCGATTTATGGAACTTTATGTTTATCATTAAAACCGTTCATACTATAAAACAATTTGTAAAATTCATCTCTAGAAAAAATCAATAGAATATGAGACTGTTTAGCCATCGAATTGTGTAAAAATAGATGAATGGATTTAGTATAAGGATCAAGAATCGTCTATCCATTTACCGTCATTGATTGATTAAATGACTGTAGTTTTATTTTTATTTTTATTTTATTTTTTTTGGTAAAGATGATCTTTACCAAAAAAAAAAATTTATAAACACTAAAATCTATAAATTAGCTATTAAGTAAATTGACAAGAACTCCTTCTCAATTAATCTTGAAAAGCCAAACATTGCATTGCCCTTTTTTCTTTTTCTTTTTTTGTCAAGATGACCGTTGTAGGCCTTCAATTGCATGTAAACTAAAATCTTTCTCCGTCCAGAAAACTTTCTAAACTGTCACGTTTGATTGCTGTCACGTTTGATTGTTGTCACGTTTTCGGTGACATCAATTGTCATGCAAGGAACAGTTAGTCTTTATGTTAGTTTTTATTTAATTACTCTATTAGTATTGGTCATTTTGTGTCTGTAAAAAAAAAGCTCTTTTCAGTCGAATTATTACTTTTTTTGTTCTGCTCGACCACACATCCTTTTTCTTTGCCCCCTGGGCACTCTCAAGCATGCGATTCTAATTAGGTATGCAAGCTACATAAAGTCATATATGGGTTGAAACAGTCACCTTGTGCATTGTATACCAAGCTGTGGGGTTCAAAAGAAGCAATGATGATTCCTCCCTATTTGTTCAAAATGGATCCTATGGGAAATTGGTTGTTCTTATCTATGTCGATGACCTCATTGTCACTGGAGACAATTTGGATGAAATAACAAGCTTCAAACAGTCATTGCACCAAAGGTTTGCCATTAAGGACCTAGGGAAATTGAAATATTTCCTAGGAATTGAAGTGGCCACTTCCCAGAAGGGATTATTTCTCAATCAATGCAAGTATGTGATTGATTTATTCACAAGAAGCTGACATGGGTGATTCAAAACCTAGTCGCACACCCCTGAACAACAAGTTGAACTGGAAATGGGAGGTGATCCTCTTAGCAACATCACCAATTATCAAAGACTTGTAGGTAAGCTTATCTACTTGACAATTACAAGACCTGACATCACTTATGCTGTTAGCATAGTCAGTCAGTTCATGCACTCACCCACTGTGGCACATTTGAATGTTGTCAAGATGATACTTCACTACCTTAAAGGCTCAATTGGTCGTGGCATGTTGACGAGCAATAATGGCCACGTAAACATCATGGGATAACTGACGCTGAATGGGCTGAAAATGTTATCAATCGTCGTACAACCATTGGATATTGTACCTTTGTTGGAGGTAATCTGGTCACTTGGAAAAGCAAAAAACAAAATGTTATTGCTCGATCCACTGCTGGAGCAGAATATAGAGCCATGGCATCCACTGCACGTGAACTTATATGACTGAAATGATTGCTTACAAACTTAGGGTTTTCAGGTAATCAACCCATGTCTTTATTTTGTGACAATCAAGTAGCCATGCACATAGCTCCTAATCCTGTATTTCATGAAAGGACATAGCATATTGAGGTGGATTGCCAGTACATTCGGGGAGCAAGTATAGTCACAAGTCATTCAAATATGTTTCACTCGAAGTCATGACCAACTGGCCGATATTCTCACTAAAGCTCTTCCCACAACTCAGTTTCATCGATTACTTTCCAAGCTTGGATCAATCAATCCTCTTGATCTAGCTTGAGGGGGAGTATTGGAAGTTAATTATGGGGTAGGCGGCTGCTGTGTTGTTTCTTGTCAGGCACGCATCTTGCTGAGCTGACTTATGTGTATGCCTGGCTGATTAGTTCCTTTTAGTCTTTCAATCTTACTTGTAATTTCCTAAACTTGTGGGCTTTGTTGTTGTTTCCCACACGGTTTCTCTTTTAACCAAGTTAGGGTTTGTCTACTGGTTAAAGAAGAAAGTTGTGGCTTCTTCTGTTGGCTATATACTTTAGCCTTCTTGTAAAGCATACTTATGAAAGAAATATACAATTTGTCATCGAAAACCAACACATTCACTCTAGTAAAGAAAGTCAACAATTAATGCCATTGCATTGCCAATTCCATTTTTTATTAAGAGAGATTTGAAAATGTACAACCTCGCATTTGAATCCCTTCCTCTTAGTATTGCTTATTATTGGACAAAATAACAAAAAATACGTTATATTTGTTGTAGGCTAATTTACTGAACAATTATGGAGGCCATAGAGAGAGAAAGAGAGAGAAAAAGGTGCGGCAATAGTAGAGAGAGAGATGTGTAATTGAGGTGTGTTCTATTCCACCCTATTATGCCTTTATTTATAGTAGTAGGATAGGTAAAAACCTTTCCCTTTAGGATTACAACATTTGATAGGTAATCTACTCCTAATAGGAATATAAGATACATTCTCATCTCTACCAGGATTTACACAATTACATTCTTAATCTAATAGGACTGCAACACTCCTCCTTGAGTGTGTAAATACTCAAGTAAATGGCGCATCAGGTCTTCAGTGATGAAGCAAGTACAGTTGATAAAGTCGTCGACACAACGAGTGAATGCGAGTCTCAAATCAACGAAAGAATGCATAAAAAGTAAAACTCACAAAACCTTGCTATGGTAAACTCAAGGTGGGAGAAAACTCATAGACTAAGGAGAAAAGTGAGAAGTTGCATTAAGTCATAACTATACGTCTTTTGGACGCAAGTAGAAGAGCTCACAAGGGTATGATCAACCCAGGATAGGTGCCTCGTTAAAACCTAGTTAGGTAGCAAAAACCCAATGGGAAAAATGCTCCTAATTGTAGGCAAAAAGAGTACATTAAGATCAAGTGAGTATACTTCTGGATACTCCCCCTGAGTTTGACATAACTTCCAAATGAGAACTACAAGCACTACATATGATAGTTAGGCATATCAATTCCTCGGACAAGCTTCTAGAAGGTTGACTTCGGCAGTGATGTCGAGTAGAGGTCGGCAAGGTTGTCTGGGATCGGCTTGCATGACTTCAATCGCCTAATGGTTTGCTAATGTAGATGTAGACGCAATATGTCTTGGCGTTTACTTCGTTGATGTATCATGGCTTGATTAGGTTGATACATGTAGCATAGTCTTCATGGATCATCGTTGGGACTCAACGATGGATGAAAACACAGCAAGTACTTCGAATATGCTCAACAAGAACGCCTAACCATGTCTCACTTGTGGCGTAGTGAAGTGAGGTGAGTGTGGATGCAAATTTCTTCCTCCTTGTTCTTGGACAAAATTGCACCTACAAAACAAATAACACCTTAGGTCAAGGCCAAGAGCCTTACACTCCCACGATGAATGAGGGGGCTTTGGCCGAAAAACCTCTGATGCCAAAGTTAGAATTTAAAGAGAAAAGTGTTTGGAGAGTTTTTAGGAGTTTTGTAAGAGTGTGGAACTCTCTTTTTTAGAGAAAATGGGGTGATATATTTAGGGCATGACCGGTCCCCTTTGGAGAAAATGTGGCCGGCGTTTTGGGGTATTTTTGTGTGACATGGGTAATTTAATTGGCAATTAATGGATTAATTAGGTAATTAATTCATTAATTAGCGAATTACTCAATTTATATGGAATGTTTTGAAGGTTATGTAATAAATACGTTATGGAGAATATAGGATGAGGATGGATGAAATAATTTTGAATTTGTTACCTATTTTTGGCACTTTTGGCTTGGTTGAGGGATGTTTGCCCACTGTTTGCGCGTAGGAAACCTGGTGTGCCTCGAGGATAATTTTGTTATTTTCACCCATAAATGCACATGTTGCCTCTTGATTATTTTTGGCTCCACAAATGCCCCCACACCTGCTGGGCTGCTCGTAGGAAAAGGCAGCAGGTGTAGAGATCTTGCTCTAGGAAACTTAGGACTACTTACTATTTTGATGTAGATTCCCTCTTTAATATGAAATTAGATCCTTCTAGGAAAGGGAAATAAATTCCTCTCAAAGTTTATTTAAGTCCACCTTAAGTAGGTTGTTAAATCAACTTTGGAGAGCAATTTATTCTACCCTACAAGGAAAAAGAAAGCTTAGAGGATATTTGTTCCCCTTCCTCTAGCAATCTTTTACATCTTGCCCGTGCAAAAGATCATCTTTCGTTGCTTGGCCGATTAAAAATTTTAATTTTCCTTGTCTTTTTCTTGGATAGTACTGTCGTAGTGCAGCCATTGGGGTGATGCGGTCGGCTGGCAAGGGCTAGGAGTTGGCTTGGCCTGGGCCAAGGAGGTGGTGTGCCAAAGGCCATTGTTTATGCTGCTCGGCTTGATTAAAGCCAAAGATTGGCTCGGCATGGGCTGAGGAAATGGCGTGGCATGGGTTATGGTTTGGGCTGCCTGTCAGAAATGAGGAAACTGCTTGAGTTTGATTTCTTAGCTGCCATAGATGAAGTAGTCAATGATAGAACTGCCAAGATCAGACCTGTTGAAGATGAAGTGTTGGATAAGCGAATTGTTAACTGCAAAAATTGGCCTAACCATTTTGCTTCCTTCTCGATCTTCAAGCATTCGATCCTTTGAGCGATATAGCTTTCTCGCACTGGAGAGCTCACCCAGATGGGTGTCAGGGAATTAGTTTACCCTCTCGCACTGGAGAGCAATTAGTTTACCTTCTCGCACTAGAGAGAAATGAGTTTATCATCTCACACTGAAGAGCAAACCTATATGGGTGTTGGGGAATTGGTTTACCCTCTCACACTAGAGAACAATTAGTTTATCCTATCACACTGGAGAGCAAACCCATATGGGTGTTGGGGAATTAGTATACCATCTCACATTGGAAAGCAATTAGTTTATCCTCTCGCGCTGAAAAGCAGACCCATATAGGTGTCATCCCCTCTCACACTGGAGAGCAATTAGTTTATCCTCTCGCACTAGAGAGCAAACCTATATGAGTGTCAGGGAGTTGGTTTACCCTCTCACACTGGAGAGCAATTAGTTTATTCTCTCATGCTAGATAGCAGACCCATATGGGTGTCATCCCCTCTCGCACTGGAGAGAAACCCCATATGGATGTCGGGGAATTGGTCCACCTTCTCGCATTGGAGAGCAATTAGTTTATCCTCTCGCGCTGGATAGCAGACCATTTTGGGTTTCGGGGAATTAGTTTACCCTATCGTATTGGAGAGCATGGAAATCATTGTCGTGAGTACAGTTGAGGAAAACTAAACTGTTAGAACAACTAAAATAATCCTTATCATGCCCCATGTTCTTGGTAGTTGGGCTAGTGTGTCCTTCTGGTACTCATCTGCCCCCGGCGTGTCATTAGGTTGAGATGATACATTTGTCGAAACAAAAGTAGTCTTTATATCCAGCAATTTATGTGGGGTAGTCCCATCTGTGCGATTTTGTCATTGAAAGATGACTCGCTTATGTTGGTCATGTCTTATTGGAACGCCTTGTCAACAGTTTCGTTGTGCGGGAAATTACACAATCGCTCGGTCAGAAGCCTTTCTACTTCTTCCTGAATTTGCCTTTCTTGCGATGGCAGAGCTCTCGGTTACCCCTCGTCTCGACCTACTGGTCTAGGCTGTTCTTCTATATGTTCGGCTCATCTATGCCGCAGCTGCAGTGGGTGTAGTATGTTCCTAGCAGGAGAGCAGGTAACTCGCAGGCTGCTGGTTGAACTTGAGCCAGATTGAGTGACTACTTCTCTCTGTCCGCTATGCTGCCTATTTCGATGTGAGGTGGAGAACGTTCTTTACGAGCCTTACCGTGAATAAACAATTCGCCTGAAAGGTTGCTCATGTTGATTATCAGAGTATGGCCCAACCGTGAGGTGTATGTTTATCCGTGGGCCTGAATAAAATTGCACGTTCCTCCACACAGTAAGACAGAAGTATATGTTTCAGTCGGAAGTGTACTCCGTTAAAACACTCGGTTCATGACTGATCAATCGGCTGCTTGCCGAGACACTGGGGGAAAGGTTCGTCTGCCCTTGTCCTTCTTCGGGACACCTCGTCTGGGGCACGTTGGATCTCAGTGCATTGCAAGAGTTGCTTCACCAAGGTTGTCTATTGTGCAAAGGCACTCGTCAACTCTATGACTTGTTGAGACAAGTGTTGTTCGCCATTTAGATTGGAAGAGCTTGGAAGGAATATGCCTTCTTAAGTAGTGGAAGTGTGGTAGGCTTCTAGCACGAGATTTGAATTGGGAAATGTTAAATCTGCGGAGAAACGTGGTGAAAATGCCCCCAACTCGAAGGTTGGTCGAGATAGTCTTGGGCCGATTTGGGCTACTTGGAATGTCGCAGAAGCAGGCTGGGCCATAAGAGTGGGCTGCTAAGCGAGAGTAGGCTAGGCCACGAGAGTGGGCTGTTCGGCAGGAGCATGCTAGGCCACAGAAGTGGGCTGCTCGGCATATAATGCACGCGGGTGCAAGGCTTGGGCTCTGCTTGGCAACAAGTTGGGCTCGCGTTGGGCATGAAGTGACATGGCTTGGGCCGTGGCCTTAGTGCCATGAGCCGCCTTGGATGGCACGGCTCGGGCCGTGGTGGTGACACTATGGACCTCGCCGTAAGTGGCTACCGTGGTAGCCACCGCGGTGGTTTCCGTGGTCGAAACTCGTGGTGGTGGTGCCGCTCCACCTATTGTCACATTTAGCCTCGTGGATTGTCGTGGTCCCATCTCTTGAATGTTGAAATTTTCATTTGTTGAATTTTCTAAATTTCTAGCTATTGTACTTCTTTTTTACGTTTTATCAAATAATTTTTGCAAATAAAAAATTCTAATAATAAGAACGTACGAGAAATCTACATATGGACAAGAAAATAGAAAACCTTGGATGTAAGAGTCTTCTATGAAAACACCAATTTGGGGATACAAATTTCTTCCTCCTTGTTCTTGGACAAAATTACACCTACAAAACAAATAACACCTTAGGTCAATAAGGGGCTTTGGTCGAAATACCTCTGATGCCACAATTAGAATTTAGAGAGAAAAGTGTTTGGAGAGTTTTTGGGAGTTTTGTAAGAGTGTAGAACTCTCCTTTATAGAGAAAATAGGGTGATATATATAGGGCATGGCCGATCCCCTTTGGAGAAAAGGTGGCTGGCCTTTTGGTGTATTTTTTCGTGGCATGGGTGATTAGGCAATTAATGGATTAATTAGGTAATAAATCCATTAATTAGCCAATTAATTCAATTTATATGGAATGTTTTGAAGGTTATGGAATAAATACCTTATGGAGAATATAGGATGAGGATGGATGAAATAATTTTGAATCTGTTGCCTATTTTGGGTACTTTTGGCTTGGTTGAGGGATCTTTCCCCGCTGCTTGCACGTAGGAAGTCTGGTGTGCCTCAAGGTTAATTTTGCCTTTTTCACCCAAAAATCCACGTGTCGCCTCTTGATTATTTTTGGCTACACAGTGAGCCTTGGAACGATTCAAAGATTTCACAACTAAGGTCATATCGTGGACCTCCAAGATATTATGATATCCCTAACGGTAAAGACATAACCATTTGGGGATTTTGCCTTGCGCGAATTTGATAAGTAACATGCGTCAGCATAACAACAAGGCAAGCATCATTTCGAGGATCAAGGGGTTAGATCCGCTTAAGATGCGTTGGGATTTGCCCTAGTAGTACCTTCATGGTACGTCCTTAATACCAATTTAGTGGTTACGTGTAGGCGCGGTGTTGGATCTTTACC
Organism: Pyrus communis; assembly: GCF_963583255.1. Taxonomy (NCBI): domain Eukaryota; kingdom Viridiplantae; phylum Streptophyta; class Magnoliopsida; order Rosales; family Rosaceae; genus Pyrus; species Pyrus communis. Next base: position 21,046,502 of record NC_084811.1, read on the forward strand.
AAGATCAATAGCAAAGGAGATGTCCTGTCTAAATACAATGAGCTAAGTACAATGAAGCATAAAGTATTTCGGATTCCATAACCTCTTCAAGGGTCTCATTTGCATATAATGTATGGACGATCAAAGGTATACTCAAAAGTAACACATTTGGGGTGTAGTTCGGCTGGTAGACCAAGGTACCGTCAGAACAACGCCTGAACTTCAAGTCAAGGCATAAACGAGTTTTCCTAAGATCCTTCATCTCAAATTCCATCTTCGGGTGTAAGGCAATTTTCTCAAGCTCTTTCGGATTCTTAGTGAGATTCGTGTTAACGACATAAATTGTGCATCTAGCAATTCGGAATAAGACTTCATAGTTTAACATGCAATGGCATAATTCATATCCCTGACTGATCAAATAATCACTTAGACGGGTATACCACATACGTCAGATTGTAAGTTCCGTGGTTTTGGAACTATTTGAACTAGTCCATGTAATTCTTCGAGAATTTACATTTAAATCTCCGTATCTATATCCCCATAGAGAAAACACTATCCACATTTCATCATGTTGCTATCAATCACAGGACGTTTGAGAGAAACCGTGCACCGTAAGGCATGCATCATATCGCACTATTTCATTAATCTCATAACGCTTTATTTCCCCCTTGTAACATAATAGGGTTACCTTGGGAATTGTAGGAACGGCAGGTCCAATACACACTCTGGTAAGGAATTTGACCTTGATTGTAATTTCAGTTGTCCAATCAGTTCTACGTTGTCACCTAATCAACGGAACATGGTTCGATATCGTCGCTTTTCATTTATGTCGGTAGCTACCATATAAGTGAAAATATCATCGATGATAATCTCATTTCAATTCCATTTAGCTCATCCAAACTAGTATACTGGACCAAGAATTTCAAGTCTCGGGAGTAATCTAAATTAATTTGATGAGATGGAAATGATTTGAGACAGCGATCGAGTTTAGATTCATTGTTATGTCGTGTCTTCCTATTCCAAGGAAGTGAATCCTACGAACCAAGTGATCTGTCGTGCTCCAGACCAAGACAAATTGATTGGTTATCCACCGATGTACCAAACCATCCAACAAAGGCGTCTAAACCGCCCAACAGAGGCAGCACACCCTCCAGGGATGTTGACTCGACGTCTATTAAGTACGTTTATCCTTGTAGGCATGTTTGCAGCTGGTATATGATCTTGTCATTTTAGCTAGATCAGAGGAATGCGTATGGAGCAACATTCTGAAAACTAGAATTCATCACACCTGTTTATCACACTTGGGTGGTATGAGGATCGTGATAAGACATAGTGGGCAACATCCACACAAATTCGCGTCATTCTACAGGAACATTGACGTTCTTATCTCCCCCTAACGGTGGGAAAACTGTCTCATTAAAGTGACAACTCACAAATAAACGGTAAAGAGATTGCGTGCAAGGGCTCTAAAAGAGCTAGTGTGAAGGAAAATCATGATCGACAAAAGATACACATCATTCTTTGAGGACCCATGTTGGTACGTTGCAGCAGCGCAGCTTGGCACATGGAATGCACACCCAAATGTGTAAATACAAATATCATCAAGTTCGTACCTAGTAACCAACTGTAACGTCATATAGGTTGGGTGGCAATGGGCCTCAAGAATGACCAACATAACTGCGTATAAGGATTGCACAGCCCGAGGTAGAAACTGAAAACTTGATACTTTTACCAAAATTTGGGCAATCATTTAAATTTGTGCTTTATAATCGCTAGGCGAGGCTATTTGGGGTAAACATGGGAATTTCAATGTTCAATTATAAACCCAAAATACATGCAATACTTTATCGAAAACCGTCGATATAAACTCTTCGGCATTATCCAGTCCCCCGGACCTTAAGGGATAAGTAGGGTGGTGAACCCTTAATCTGCCAGGAGGTTTAGCAGTAATGTGTGTGGACAAACATGTGACCAGTTTATCGATTCATCAACCAAAACCATAAGTATTTATATGGTCTGCATTTTGGTTGGATTAGTCCACATATATTCCCTTGAATCCACTATGAAAAGAGACTCGTGTCGTATCTTTGTGAAGAATGATATAGAAAATCAATTTCCTTAATGAGCATGCTTGGTAAAGTGTGCTTGTAGGAACGATATCCTCACTTCAGATGAGGAGATGCATTGTAGCATCATTGTTCGACCTAAGTGTCCCAAAAGGTCATGCTAAAGCAAGTAAACTGCTCAATCACCAGGCTCCAGGCCGGCAACATGTGGTGTATTCCTAGTTGAAAGACAACCCATTGGCCCCAAATTAAAGTTTTATGCTCATTTGTGGAGGTGGTGCAAAGATATTTCACTCTATTTTCTTCAATGGTTTCATTTATGATCATTGTCATCTCGAATATCCTTAAAAACTCAACGTCAGGGAGAATTTAGGATCCCTTAAATGGTGATGTAGTACCATTCATACAACGAGGAACGTGCCAATGCTCTTAATCAGGTTGGATAGACATGAAGTCGTTGTTAGATATGTGATTTAGGTGTAAAGTTAGTGTGCGTAGTACGCATTCATCCAGACAAGTAACTTTCCCACATTCCTACCTAATCACGTGTTTAATTAAATTGGTCACATATATTAAGAAATATGATTCAATTAACTCATATTCGAGGACAATATCAATAAGATTATCCATAAGTAAAACATACACCAAACTTGAATCCAAGAACATGGAAAAATGTTCACAAAGTAAACCAAAGTTACTATGGTGGATTTGGCCAACAAGGCCATCCATGTCAAAATTATGCACTTCCAACGATGTTTGGTGGAGCAAAATTAGTCTCACATATTGACTACTAGAATGGTACTCCTTAACAACATTGGTAGGGGCATGAACAGGTGCATAACCAATGATTTATTTCATCAAGACGGAAGTAGATTCTGTAGGGTTAAGGTTTAGGAATACTATCCCTTATTCTTGAACTTTTAGGTCTTAGGTACCAAGGATCACGCTTCGGGCATGATGCCACACCTTGGCAGGCCCTGATTATATGTTTGTGGTAGTAATCAGATCCAAGAATTTGGTAAACTTCTGCTTTCTACACTACTGCTTCAAAAGCCAGTTAGAAACAAGGAATGATGAGAAAAGTATTCTCTAGTCAAAATTCGATCGGATTTATAAACTTCAGAATTGAACTCATTCATGGATGTTATCATGGTGTGCTTCAGGCAATGTCTTTCATGCTTAAACGGTCTATAGAAGCAAGCCAAAGAGCCATATAATCCTCATTCATGAGGTATTTCCATTTGTAATGCTTCAGGCACAAGTCTTCGAATAAAGATCATAGCGAAGGCTTACTCAGCATTTCCTTACCATTGTTGGCTACAATGGTTTTTCAGCTTCTTGATAGTCAAATGAAGATTCACGTCTTGTACCCACATAAAGTGGTTTCTAATAGAAACATCCAAATCAGGGGAATCGAACTTATGACAGTTTGACAATCCATTGAATTTGAGGGAACAAGATTGTGATTGTTGCTATATGAATAAATCATCCATAAGCATCAAAGTTAGAACATTCGGGTTCTAAGACATGGTTTTCATGAAAAATTCGGGTTTTCATGGGTGTATTGTTTTACGAAAACTTCGGGTTTCAAGGGCACTAAATTTGAAACTACAGGCTCAATTTAGTTTATGAACGTTTAGTTCATAAAAGAGAGGTTCCTATAAGAAACACAAAATGCAATATACAACTAAGTGTAGTGCATTTGAGGTTCTTCGGGAACTCAAGTGTGAGAGTTTACTACGAAAGTATGTCAACGGTTCAAAGTATAAAAATTAACTATTGAATCGTTAATGTCCAAAAGTGATCTTCAGGTCAATAATTTTGGATTCATTATCAGATTAATGGACCACAGGTTGCTTTTAATTAATTCAATAAATCGGGACCATTCGGGGTCGATCGTAGAAGAAAAATAATACTAACATACGGGTTAATACTATTTAGAATGCTAAAATAATAGCATGTAGGTCAAAAAAATTGCCCCAAAATATAATTGGGCTCGGGTTCGGGTTCGGTGCTTGGAGTAAAAGGCATGGCCCAAAAAAAGGGTCTTGGGTGTAAATTTCAGGTCATGGGGTAAGGGAGAAACCCCAGCTGCAGCTGGGTTTCAAGGTTGGGCCTTGGGGATGGCACGGGACAAAGCCCAGCAGATTTGTTGGCCTGTTAATGCATGAGAGCCCAGCGACAGTGGGCTGGCGTCATGCAAAGACCAAACCCATGTATATGGGCTGATACCGGAGATTGCTATAAGCCTTAGTGCACACAAGACAGTAGCCCAGCAAGCATGACAACTTGCTGACATGGGCCGAGAGCAGAAGGAGGTTTAAAAAGGAAAGATGCGGGCTTCCTTGATGATTGAGGACTATGAGCCCAAGACAACCCAACCAAGCTAAAGGCCTGGGGTGTGTATATGCTGACAGCAAAGTTGCAGTCAAGGTCCATGTGGGTGCAGCAAAGCCCAGAGGGTTGTTGCCCAATTTGTGCCGTAAGGAGTGGTGCCATACCATTCCAAAAAAAAAATTTCGACGTATATAGGGTTTAAGAAACCCTAGAATTGCTTCTAATTTAATTTCATACTTTGACTAACATATTCCATATAATAATTTAATTGTGTGATGCATGAAACAAATATATATATATATATATATTGACAAATATATGAACATATACAATATATATACTGGAAGGAAAATATAAACATAGGGGGTTCATGCATCATGGGAAATGTTTTCATGCTTCAAGGTCGTTTCAAATATCTTACTTTATTTTAATCGTACCTGATTGGTAGAAAACAAATAAAAGTCTTTGAATTTGTAGAAGATCCTTCTCTGTAAGCCGGAATTGCATCTTTAATGCATTGTATCACGTTCAACACAAAAAAATTAAATTGAATCAATAGCATGTAGATCAATTCAAAATAATAAACTAATCATGAAAAGAATGATTAAAACGTAATACTCCCCTAATTGAAGAATAAACTCTCTTTAGCGCAAGATCAAGAGCGTGCTGATAATGTGTTGTAAGCATAATTTACCGAACAATTAGGGAGGCCATAGAGAGAGAGAGAGAGAGAGAGTGGTGCAACAATAGTAGAGAGAAAGAGAGAGATGTGTAATTGAGATGTGTTCTATTCCACCCTATTGTACCTTTATTTATAGTAGTAGGATAGGTAAAAATCTTTCCTTTTAGGATTTTAACATGTAATAGGTAATCTACTCCTAATAGGAATATAAGATACATTCTCATATCTACTAGGATTTACACAATCACATTCCTAATCTAATAAGACTACAACAATATTAACTTTTTTGTTTGAATTTTTTCATTCTACCATCTCAGCTTTCTTTCTTATTTTACAAAGTTGCACACTAATTCGAATCGTCCATTTTCCAGGTCATACTTTAAAGATGAACTCTACCAAAATCAAATCTAAAATCGTTTAGTCATCCCATGGTCATCCAACAATTTTGAGAGGGAAAATAAGGTGCTTAGGCCATCTCCAACCGAAGGGTTCAGAGGGCTAAAGGGTCGAAAATAGCCTGAAAATCGTCTCCAACCAAGGGCGAGGCCAAAGAGTTCGTGGGCCCCACAGAACAAAAAAGGGCCAAAGGGCCAACCTACTAGCCATCTTCAGCCAGCCAACCAAAGCGCTAGTTAGCCCACTTTTTGTTTTTTTTTTTTTTTTTTTTTTTTAAATTCTTTTCCATTTGCCCAGCCCTTTTTTTTTTTTAATGCCCAACCCACTTTTTTTTTATGTTTTTTTATTATTATTATTTCTAATTTTTTCCTACACCATTTCTCACATATTTTTCACCATTCCATACTATTTTACCTCATTTTATTTCAATTTTTCACATTCCATACTATAGCCCTTTAGTCCTCAGTTGGAGACGATTTTTTGTGACAAGGCTAAAACGAGCCCTTTGACCCTCGGTTGGAAATGGTAAGAAATATGACCCTGCACTGTTCATTAAAATATTAATTTCTTGGAGGGCCAGAGGCCTAAAACGAGCCCTCTAGCCCTATTTTGGTTGGAAATGGTCTTAAGACCTTTATCGATCTCTAGAACCAGTTGGTTTAAATTGAACATAGAATTGCTCTTTTGGTGGACACAAATAATTTATATTCGGAAACTCATTTACCTGATGATATTACTTAGGCCATCTCCAACCGAGGGTTGGTCAGAGGGCTTGTTTTAGCCCACTAGCCCTCCAAGATATTAATATTTAATGAACAGTACAATGTCATATTTGCCTCCGTCTCCAACTGAGGGCCAAAGGGTCAAACATAATTTATTATTTAAAAACTACAACTTATATTTAAAAACTACAACTTAAATTTAAAAACAACAAATTAAATTTAAAAACTACAAATTAAATTAAAACTACAAATTAAATTTAAAAACAACATTAACTTAAATTTAAAAACTACAACAACTTAAATTTAATATCCATAGTCAACATCATCTTCGTCATCCACCATTGTAGGAGTCTAATCAAAGGTAAACAACTGTCGCCGAGTCATAATTTCTTTTTTTTTTCCCTATCAAAATAGGCCTTACTCATTGGAGTGTAATTCTAAGTGTTCCTTTCCACATTCTTTTCATCCATCTCTTCTTGTATTTGTTTGGCCCATTCTTCATGCCTACACTTTCTTTCTTTCGCCTCAAGGGAATTTTGCTCTGCCATTAATCGTAATGAGGCTGCCACTTCATGTTAAGCGGCGTAATCATCATTTGCCTTGCCCTTTTCCTTCAACCTTCACGCCTTGTTTCGTCCCATAACCCTAGGTATGGAACCTTCACTCGAAGACGGATTTTCTACCCTTGTTTGTTGAATGGTAGGAGATCCATCTTCATCCATATCTGCAGTTGAGGATGCAGTTTCGAACACCGGTGTAGGAGCTTTATGTTGAGGTGGATCTTCAAATAACACCCACCCTTTACAAATTTCCCAACAACTGTGAAACTGAAAGGGTTTCGAGCTGCTCTCCAAATACAATTCCTCCACTTGGCATACCTAGAAAATATAATTACAAAAATTAAAGGAAATTAATTTATGAAATTAAATGTAATATAATGAAATATTTAAAATAAATTGTGAAAACACTTACTTCGTCTTAGGAATTAAAGCCGCTTTCATGTCTACTTGCGGCTGCTAACAATGCTTGATGCCATTTGTTCAAACTTGGCTGAAGATGTTCCTTCCATCTTAAAGAACAACTCTTGTGGTTTTGAGTATTCAGTGGAGTGATGCATTCATAGAACTCTAACTATTTTTTTGGATACACGAGTTCAAACACCGTCATTTGTTTGATAATTCCCCCTCACACTATCTTCCGACACCCATCTATAAGCCTTGCAAAGAGCTTCATCTTCTTTTCGGGTCCAAGCCCTACCTTTCATTGCAGACGAGGCCATTTGAAAATTATTGAAAAAATTGAAGGCTAGATTTTTGAAATAGGAAAGAAAATATGAGAATTGAAATGGTGTAGGAATGTTGAAAATTTTGTGATGAATGGTGAATGAATGGTTTAGGTATTTATAGGAAAAAAAAATTAGAATTTTTAAGAATTTAAAAAAAAAAAAAAAAAAAAAAAAAAGCCCAAAAAACCAAAAAACCAAAAAAAAAAAAAAAAAATTAAATCCAACAGTAACTAGCTTCAGCTAGCCATTGGATTCAAATTTTTCTTTAAGCAATCATGTTGGATATAACCGACATGAATATATTTATATTAAATATACTCTTATCGATTATATCCGACATGATTGCTCTAATTTTCTGGCCATCCCGGGCTGGCTGGCTGGCTGCATGCGGCCAACTCTTTAGCCCTTTAGCCCTTTGGCCCTTTCAGATTCTATGGGGCCCACGAGCCCTTTAGCCTAGCCCTCGGTTGGAGACGGTTTTCATGTTATTTTCAGCCATCTGGCCCTCTGAACCCTTCGGTCAGAGATGGCCTCACCAGATTACTTTTAGCATAAGGATTAATCTTACTTATAAAATTACACATTTATCTATTCTAAAGTTGGAGGGGAATTGGCATGTTCATGGCTACAGTAAAAAAAAAAGCCCCTCGATTTCACCTTATTTGCAAGAAAGCCATCTGTTTTTGGGGCTGGGTTGGAGAGTCATTATGAAATGATAGGAAGGTAATTTTGTCTCCGAATATATTTCGAAATATTTATGGTGTTACCAGTCTATTCTAAAATGGGCCATCGATTTTGCATTATTTACATTTATGCCATTGTGTGTGTGTCGGTGCTTCAGCCAAAACTAACAGATTTGTGAGGGATTTCAGGGAGAGGCGTGGGATGGCAGGGAGGGGAAGGGAGAGAGAGGAGTGAGGCTGCCAAAAAGTGGGGTTACGGTTGATTTTTTCTCCTCAAATCAAGGGTGGTGTCGGTGATTGAGAGATTGAGAGAAATGGGAGAAAGAGATAGAAACACACCCATTTGGCCTTCATTTTCCCTTTCTCAAAGCCTTGCAGCCAAAACCCCAGAACTGCGCCCATCTCTGCAATAACATTCGCTCTTGTTTCCCAAAACAACACAAACCTGCCATCCATTTCTGTAACTCGAGAGCTTCGTCTCTCTTTGTTTTCAAAATTATAGGCTTCGATCATCTCCCCAACAAGCCCAGAGCCTCATTTTCTCTTGCTAAGCAAAAGAAAATCGAGGAGGCCTTCAACTTCGTTTGCAGTCCGCTACTACAAATCAGTCTAGAAACTGGAAAGTCCAAGTGTAAAACACACCGATCTCTTTGATTTTGGTATCTGCTGCGCATTTTGACAGACAAATCATTTGTATCTCTTTGATTTTGCTCTAATTTCCTTGGTAGGTTTCTTGAAATATTTGCATCTCATTTGTTGAAATTATCTGTTTTCTCCCTTCTGATGTATGTGTATGTATGATTTGTGTATGTGGTGTGGATTCAAATTTCTTCCTCCTTGTTCTTGGACAAAATTGCATCTACAAAACAAATAACAACTTAAGTCAAGGTCAAGTGCCTCACGCGCCCATGATGATTTTTTTTTGGGGGGGGGGGGGGGAGGGGGCTTTGGCAGAAGAACCTCTGATGCCAAAGTTAGAATTTAGAGAGAAAAGTGTTTGGAGAGTTTTTGGGAGTTTTGCAAGAGTGTGAAACTTAGCTTTTTAGAGAAAATAGGGTCCAATTTATAGAGCATGGCCGGCCCTCTTTGGGAGAGAGGGTGGCCGACCTTTAGGTGTTTTTTAGGGTGTAATGGGTGAGTTATTTGGCAATTAATTGATTAATTAGGTAATAAATCCGTTAATTGGCCAATTAACTCAATTTATATGGAATGTTTTGAAGGTTATGGAGTAAATACCTTGTTGGGAATATAAGATGAGGATGAATGAAATAATTTTGAATTTGTTACCTATTTTGGGCACTTTTGGCTTGGTTGAGGGATACTTGCCCGCTACTCGCGCGTAGGAAATCTGGTGTGCCTCGAGGGTAATTTTGTCATTTTTACCCAAAAATCCACATGTCGCATCTTGATTATTTTTGGCTCCACAAATGCCCCCACACTTGCTGGGCTGCTCGTAGGAAAGGGTAGCAGGTGTAGAGATCTTGCTCTAGGAAACCTAAGACTGCTTCCTATTTTGATATAGATTCCCTCTTTAATATGAGATTAGATGTTTCTAGGAAAGGGAAATAAATTTCTCTCAAAGCCTATTTAAGTCCACCTTAAGAGGGTTGTTAAATCAACTTTGGAGAGTGATTTATTCTACCCTACAAGAGAGAGAAAGCTTAGAGGATATTTGTTCCCCATCCCTAGCAATCTTCTACACTTGCCCATGCAAAGAACCGTCTTTCGTTGCTTTCTTCATATTCTCTGCGCCGCACCGATGCAAGAAAAACTTAATTCTTCTTGTCTTCTTCTTGGGTGCTGCGGCAGGTCGGCTGGCAAGGGCCAAGAGTCGACTTGTCATGGGCCAAGGAGGTGATGTGGCAGGGGCCATTACTTGAGCAGCTCAGCTTAATTAAAGCCAAAGATTGGTTCGACATGGGCTGAGGAAGTGGCGTGGCATGGCCAATTGTTTAGGCTGCCATGCTTAGGCCGCCTACCAAAAATGAGGAAACTTCTTGAGTTTGATTTCTCAACTGCCGTAGATAGAACAGCCAAGGATAGAGCTGCCAAGATCAAAGCTGTTAAAGATAAAGTGTCGGATGAGCGAACTATTGAGTGCAAAAGTGGCTGCTGCTCCCTGACCATTTGCTACCTAGTTAATCTTCAAGAATTCGATCTTTTGAGCTATGTGGCTTTCTTACACTGGAGAGCTTGCCCATATAAGTGTTAGGGAATTAGTTTACCCTCTCGCGCTAGAGAGTAATTAGTTTACCCTCTCGCACTGGAGAGCAATTAGTTTATCCTCTTGTACTGGAGCGCAAACCCATATGGGTGTCGGGGAATTAGTTTACCCTCTCGCACTGGAAAGTAATTAGTCTATCCTTTATCCTTTTAGACTTGAGAGCAAACCCATATGGGTGTCGGGGAATTAGTTTACCCTCTCGCACTGGAGAGCATTTAGTTTATCATCTCTCACTAGAGAGCAAACTCATATGGATGTCGGGAAATTGGTTTACCCTCTCACACTGGAGAGCAATTAGTTTATCCTTTTGTACTAGAGCAAACCCATATGGGTGTCGGGGAATTGGTTTACCCTATCGCACTGGAGAGCAATTAGTTTATCCTCTCGCGCTGGAAAACAGACCCTTTTGGGTGTCGGGGAATTGGTTTACCCTCTCACATTGGAGAACAATTAGTTTATCCTCTCGTGCTGGATAGCAGACCTTTTTGGGTGTCGGGAAATTTGTTTACCTTCTCCTACTAGAGAGCAATTAGTTTATCATCTCGCTCTAGAGAGCAGACCCATATGGATGTCAGGGAATTGGTTTACCTTCGCGCACTAGAAAGCATAGAAATCATTGTCGTGAGTGCAGTTGAGGAAAGCTGGACTGCCGAGACAACCAAAATAATCCTTAGCCTGCCCTCGGTTCTTAGTAGTTGGGCTAGTATGTCTTTCTGGTACTTGTCTGCCCTCCAGTGTGCCATTAGGCTGAGCTGCTCCATTTGTCGGAACATAATTAGTCTTTATATCCAACAATCTATATGGGGTAGTCCCGTCTGCTTGATCTTGTCACTGAAAGATGACTCGCTTATGTTGGTCATGTCTCAGTAGAGCGCCTTGTCAATAACTTTGTTGCACGAGAAATTACGCAATCGCTCGGTCATGAGCCTTTCTACTTCTTCTTGAATTTTCCTTTGTTAGGGTGGCAAAGCTCTCGGTTGCCACCGGTCGTGACATGTTGGTCTAGGCTACTTTTCCATGTGTTCGGCTCATCTATGTCGCGACTGTGATGGGTGTGGTATGTTCCTAGCAGGCGAACGGATAACTCGCAGACTGTCGGTTGAACTTGAACCGGATTGAGTGACTTCTTCTCTTCGTCCTCTGTGTTGCTTACTCCAACGTGAGGTAAATGATGCTCCTTACGGGCCTTGCCACAAATGAACACTTTGCCTGGAAGGTTGCTCATGTTGATTATCGGAGTGTGGCCCCAACCGTGAGTGTATGTTTGTCTATGGGCCTAACTGAGAGTCCACTCTTCTCCACACACTAAGACGGGAGTATACGTTATCTCAGGGGTCCATTCAGTAGTGTACTTATTAAGAACACTTGGTTCATAACTGGTCAAGTGGCTGCTTGCCGGGACGCTAGTGGAGAGGTTCGTCTGCCCTCATTCTTCCTCGGGACACCTTGTCCGGGGCACGTTGGATCTCGGTGCGTTGCAAGAGTTGATTCACCAAGGTTGTCTATTGTGCAAGGGCGCTCGTCAACTATATGACTTGTCAGGACAAGTGTTGTTCGCCATTTGGATTGGAAGAACTTGGAAGAAATATATGCCTCCTTGAGCAGTGGAAGTGTGGTAAGCTTCAGGCACGAGATTTGAATTGGGAAATGTCAAATCCGCGGAGAAACGTGGTGAAAATGCCCCCGGCTCAATAGTTGGTCCAGATGGCTGAGATAATCTTGGGCCGATTTAGGCTGCTTAGAATACCGCGAGAGCAGGCTGGGCCACGATAGTGGGCTACTTGGCAGGAGCAGGCTGGGAGCAGGCTGGGCCACGAGAATGGGCTACTCGGCATGTGATGCACGAGGGTGCAAGGCTTGGGCTCGACTTGGCAACGCATTGGGCTAGGTTAGGCGTGGAATGACATGGCTTAGGTCGTGGCCTTAATGTCGTAAGCCGCCTTGGATGGCATGGCTCGGGCCGTGGTGGTGAAACTATGGACCTTGCCACGGGTAGCTACAGTGGTAGCCACCGCGGTGGTTTCCGTGGTGGAAACTCGTGGTGGGGGTGTCATTCCACCTATTGTCACATTTAGCCTCGTGGATCGCCGTGGTCCCATCTCTTGAATGTTGAAATTTTCATTTGTTGAATTTTCTAAATTTCTAGCCATTGTACTTGTCTTTTACGTTTTATTAAAGAATTTTTGCCAAAAAAAAAAATTCTAATAATAAGAACGTACGAAAAATCTACAAATAGATAAGAAAATAGAAAACATTATGTGAGAGTCTTCTACGAGTGTAGGACTCAACTCTCAATGAAAGCACCAATTTGTGGATGCAAATTTCTTACTCCTCGTTCTTGGACAAAATTGCACCTACAAAACAAATAACACATTAGGTCAAGGCCAAGAGCATCACACGCTCATGATGAATGGGGGGCTTTGGCCGAAAAACCTCCAATGCCAAAGTTAAAATTTAGAGAGAAAAGTGTTTGGAGAGTTTTTGGGAGTTTTGCAAGAGTGTGGAACTTAGCTTTTTAGAGAAAATAGGGTCCAATTTATAGAGCATGGCCGGCCCTCTTTGGGAGAGAGAATGGCTGACCTTTGGGTGTTTTTTAGGGTGTAATGTGTGAGTTATTTGGCAATTAATGGATTAATTAGATATAAATCCATTAATTGACCAATTAACTCAATTTATATGGAATGTTTTGAAGGTTATGGAGTAAGTACCTTGTTGGGAATATAAGATGAGAATGGATGAAATAATTTTGAATTTGTTACTTATTTTGGCACTTTTAGCTTGGTTGAGAGATATTTGCCCGTTGCTCGCACGTAGCCTAGTGTGCCTCAAGGGTAATTTTATCCTTTTTAACCAAAAATTCACTTTGTCGCCTCTTGATTATTTTTGGCTCCACTTGTGGGATTTTAGATTCAATTTTGTGGCATGAAAATTGACATTTTTAGACTTAACCTGTGTTGAGATTTTTGTATGATTTTGTTTTTTTTTTTTTTTTGGGGGGTTTGTGGGATTTTTTTTTTTTGAGATTTTCCAGTGAAAGCATTGTTGCTGTATGATTTTTTTTTATTGTGGGTTTTGATTGTTTGGTTATAATATTGGGTATCTGTTTTGGTTTTTTGAATCGATTTTTGTGTAATTCAAAGTTTTGTATGGATGATCGTTGGTTCTAAAACGAATCGAGCTACATACGTGGCTTTGCTTCCCATCTACTGAAAACGTTACCCTTCTCTCTACAAATTCTCTTCTAACTGTCCACACTTTTACAAAACCAAAAACCAAAATTATAAATTTTGATCAGATTTTTCTTCAGATTACAGAGAGAGAAAGGGTCATTTATTTTTGCTGTTTTGAGAGAGAGAGGATTTGAGGTGGGTCGAGTGATGAGTGTTTAGGATTTTTGATGGGAGGGATGAGATAAGAGTAAAAACTATCAGGAAAATCGAATTCTTTCTCTGAAATTTCACCAACACTTTGTAAGAACTCCAATTATTTCTCTCATTTTTCATCCGTTTCAGTTAATTTTTGTAAATTTTCAGATTATGGGTCGTTCCCAACTTCCATTTTTTCTTTGGGGTTTATGTTATTTTGATGGAGAAAGGTCGTATTAGCAAATAGATGATATTTCAAAACTATGGTCGTCTGATTCACTTATTTTTGTTCTATCTATAATATTTTTGGATTTTTCCTGTACATTACAGAATTTACTGACGTTTGATAAATGTTGAACGAAGTCCTTCAATGAATCTCTCAAGGCGCTGAAAGCTGATATTTTGTTCGTCAACACTCTTTAAGAACTCCAATTCTTTCTCTACTTACACAATTCCAAAGCACTGTGTAATAAACAGTGGAATTTTGATTCAGATTGTAGGAATTGCCGTGCAATTTTTTTACCAATATGTTTATACACTTATGGTACTCCAATCTCTTTCTCTCTCTCTCTCATTTCTTTCAAAATCTCTGACTTTCGGTGGTTTTGTTTTCTTGCAAATGTAGAAAGCAATCTCAACACCGTTGCGGGCTAAGGAACGCCGTCATACGAGCCCCCAGAGCACGTTACTGTTGGTAATTTTACTTTTCTGATTTTATAGGAATTTGTTGTCTGTTTGATGAGAAAATATGGAAAACTAGAGAAATTTTTTGAATTTAGGGTTGCTATAACACGAATTTTCACTATGATTTGTGATGGGTTTTGGGTATCTTTCCTCTCTTGTGCTTTTTATACTGCCTGCATCAACCCCTTTTCGTTTTTTGTCTTCTCTTCCAACTTATGACCCCAATGATATTAGATAAGGCATTTTTAAATTTATTGCTAATATTTTGAACTTTGTGTTGTACCAATGCCATAAGGCATTTTGATTTTTGACATTTTGTTATGTTGGTTGGAGAGTTAGAGACTTTTGCTCTCTTTGCATTTTGCCATGCTGGTTGGAGACTTGCGAACTATTGATTTTGAATGCTATTGCTCTCCGTATTCTTTACAATTATTGATTTCGAATGCTATTGCTCTCTTTATTCTTTAGAATCGAGTATTGGAATTATGAATGGGACAGATTGGATGTATGACTTTGTGGTTTCCTGAATGGGTTTAGTTTTGTACAGCTTGAAATGTTGGTATTGTTTTTGTTCATGTAACTTTGGTTCATTGTTCGTTGTGGGATGAGATTTGGGATCTATTTCTTTGTTTGAGTTTTTGCATATCGAATTTTTGAGAGCTATTTGATAAGAGTCAGGCCTGTTTAGAGACAGGTTTTATAACTCAAACCATTTCCAATAGCTACTTGGTAATAGGACGAGTAATTAAGTATCAAAGAGTGAGTTCATACATATGAAATCCTGTTTAAGCTTACTTTTTCCCTTATGAATATTTCTTCATCTGATAGGCTGATGCTTGGGCTATTGAGAATTTTGCTTCGGTGGCAAAATACCTGTCCGGCCAAATTATAGGACAAGTGTGTAATTCTTATTTTGCCTTTCTCTCTTTGATACTTTTCATGTGTATTCACTTGGGAAAAATACTTAAGTCTTAATGATATTAATGCTGTAGGATCTATTTTCTTCTGGAGCCATAAAATCTGCAATAGGTTTCCAAGTATACAAGGAGGTTGCTAGCCTTTCAGGGCTTGACTTCGGTTACACAGATAACACTGCTGTATACCATACAAAGGTTTTTTTATTAGGAAAACTAATAAAAAGGGTTTGAAAACTTTGAGTTTTAACGATAAGGACAAAATAAAAGGTAAAGTGAATAGTATCAGGATTGACTTTTTAGTGTAAAAATGTGGTTTTTCGTTAAAATTCCCTTTTGCCCCCTTTTTTGGGATATTAGTTACAAAATCTGTTTGGAGCATAGGTGTGAAATTAACAGGAGGGGTTAGTAAGTTAATTAGTTAATTTGATTCTCAATGGATATGAGTTAGAAAACTCATTGTGATTTGTAGATATAGCCTAAAGACTTAAAGAAAACAAAGTTTGTTTTGAGTACTTCTCACGTCATTGAGGCACAAATGTTATCCCTGAATTAATTAATTTTCTTTATATCGAAATTGAATAAATCTAATTTTCTCCTTGATATCCAAATGCATTAAAGTAATTGTGATTGAAGCTTGTTTATGTCTACTTTCCAAGATTCATTTTTGATTACTAGATATCTCACTCCGTTGACGAGTGCTTTTTAGTTAACTAAAAAAAGGCTTTTTATTCTTTGGTTTTCAGGACTACTGTTACCGTTTACAAGTCAACCCCACAATACCAAAGTACAAGAGAAACAAAGATTGGAGGTAATTTTTTATCTAACTTCTTTGGAAGTTAATTGACAATAGTTTCTAAGACATGTTTTGTGCATTTGGCCAGTGTTAACTACGGAATCAATTAAAAAGCATTCCGTAGGGGCTGCGCCGCGATTCAATTACTCTTGGGCACCTGAGGAGGGTGTGATCATATGCTTCACTTCGGGTACGAGCTTTCACTACCCTGTTTATTTGTTCTCAAAAGATTTGTAATTGATGTTGGAGCAATGTCATTGTAGTACTAGTCCCTAAATGTATTTTGTTAATGTAAAGTTTATAGAATACAAATTCAAACTGAAACACTTATTTTACCATGTGTATCCAGCTGCTTTGATTGGTTCCTGAATTATTTAGAGATCGGTGTGTTCAATTGTGGTTTTGCAGAATTTTCTGAAGTAAAATATGCATTAAATGTTTTGTGAGATAAGCAATTTTTCAATAGGGTAGTTGTGCTGCTGGTTTTTGATGATGTGCCTAATGTTTATTTTGGATTGAATTTCAACTTCTACATAGATTTATGATTAGTAATCTCTCATGGCAGTTTGGAAATGATAATTTGTTCAGGAGCTTCTGTGTGCTGTAATTGAGTGTGTTAGCGTTATTTTACTTCTCGTTCAGATGTTAAGAAAAAATTCCTCAACTTTACAAGGAACGGGGAAAGATGAATATACTAATATACTTCATTTTCTCATCAATATCAGTGATGAATATATTTTGTTTGCATCTTTCTTGATAATAGTTTCCCACTTTCCCTTTAAAATATTTGAAAGCGCTGATGATTTTCCTTTTGTATTTATTTTGTTAGGAATTGTTATTGGGAGGTGTTAAATGGACCGTGAGAATTGGGTTTCAAGTCTCTGAGGGGGCGTTTGTTTGCCCTCACTAACTGGGACTGGACTGGACTGGACTAGCTATTAGTCTAATACTGTGTTTGTTCCATGCTGGGACTAACATTAATGAGACTAAAGGGGACTAGCATGGACAAAACCCTTCACTAAGAGGTCTTAGTGAGACCCCCCAATAACCATGGGACTAGCTAAGATTATCCTCTATTTCTCGTCCTTGTCATGCTCAACGACCACTCCCGACAGGCTCCTCGTCATCGCCGGTCACCTAGATCAATCATTAACTTCCCGACTCTTTTTCAGATCCATTTCACAACCAATTTTCATATAAAATATACCAGATTGAAGCTGGGAGTGACAAGATTACGATTTTACTTCAATCTAGGCCAAAATGTGGTCGGAAAATGGCCTGGAAGTCTCGGCCTGTTTGGGCTTCTTCAAATCCATGACAAATTCGAGCATGCAAAGCTAAATCTCGGTCCAGGGATGGTGATGAATTTTTTGGCGGTGCTAACTTCATCTAATTTAATGAGGGTTGGCCAAAAAACACATCGGGAAACCTGCAACTCGTCGGGAAAATTGGAGCCGTGAGAAATAGAGACTGAAATCAATAAGGAGTTTGACCAGGAATGAGAAAGAGACATGAATTGAGAGGTTTGAGAGGAAAAAAAGAGGGAGAGGGTGGGATGATGAGAGAAGAGGAAAAGAGTGGGACAGAAATGGTAGGAAAAGATGGAGAAAAAGATAAGATCATAATAAAATATTAATAATTTATATATTAAATAAAATAATATTAGAATTTGTTATTATCCAGCTTCTTAGTCCAATACTGCACCAAACGCTTCACTAAGTTAGTCCAGTTTAGTCTAGTCTAAGCCAGTCCAGCTTAGTCCTTTAAGCTAATCCAGTCCGAGATAGTCCGACGCAACAAACGCCCCCTGAGGGAAAGAATGAGATGAGTTTTTGATAAAAGGGTTAGGAGGAAAAGGTGGATAAGAAACCAGTACATTGGATGCACAATATCAGTGATGAACACTTTTCCTTTTCTTTGTTTAGAAAAAATTTGAAAGAGCTAATGGTTTTGAATGTGCTTAAATGCAAGATTATTTGCAAAATTTTGTTAAGATTTTTTATTGTTTGGATTTTTTTTTCCGTAAAAATTGTGAGAGGAAAGATACAACGATAGACAAAAAACTATGTTCAATAAGTTTGGATGGTTTAAATTATAGAATTATTTGTTTAATAATAGAGACGGTTTCAAATTCCGCGGCAGAGTGCGGGCATTTGTGCTAGTATAATCTAAACCGAGACGAGTTATTAAGATATCTTTTAAAATATGAAAGAATTAGCAAACAAAAAATTTCTTAATCTAGAAGAAAAGTATCTGTTTCGCTGTTTGTCGTTGTAGGATAAAAATACTACTTTCTTTCCTACAGGTGAAAATAAAAAAGCTTCATCAATTTTTGGCTTCAAGTCGTGATGGTTTAAATCTTTTGGATGGTCCAGTAGCTATTCAAGATCACATTGTGTCCCATTACAAAAAATTGTTTTCTTCATGTGATGATACAGCGGTGACGGCGAAGGAGAATATTTATTTGCTTAGGGTTGCCCACCCGAGGTATTTTCAGTAGTAAAAAGATCCTTCTTGATCTTTTGGACCAGATGGGTTTAGTGGTTGCTTATTTTTTGTTTGTTGAAGTATTATTGGTCTAGATGTGGTTTCGGCATTTCAAAACCTTTTTGTTGATGGCAAATTCCTCTTTATTTCAATTCTAATTTGGTGGTTCTTATTTCTAAAATTCCAGGTGGATCTCTAGTTTCGTAACTCCATCCTATTACTCTGGTCAACTTTGTTTTCAAAATAATCACTCGAATTGTCACTGCTAGACTGGGGCCAATTGCATCCAGGATTGTTTCCCTTCAACGGCATGCTTTTTTTAGAGTCGTTCCATTTCAGATACCACTTCTTAACTCTGAATTAAGGTTTTAAAAGACGTTAGACGCTAGTTGGGCAGTGAATTAGGGCCTAGTGCCTAGGTAGCTAGATGGGGTTAGGCGTGTGCCTATGCAGACGAGGCGAATTTAAGTAAATCTATTATATTTGGTGTAAATAAATGTCTGTGTATATTTAAAATATATATAATTTCAACATAAACTACAAAATAGAATAACATATATATTATGAAGTATTGGAATATAACGAAAATATGGGGAACAAGCATATAATGCGTGTTCATTTAAGTATTCAACAAGTCTCTTACAATTTATTGAAAAGAATAAAATGCAAAATAAAAGTTATCTATTTTCTGTCTAAGTGAGTCACAACTTAGACAAGTACCTAAGTGGGTCTGGCCGGGTTAAACGAGCACCTCAGTATGTCTAGGCGTCTTTTTATAATTTTCGAATGCCTTAGCAGGTCTAGGTAATTGTTTCTAGATACTTTGCTCTATAATTTACGTATAAAGTTATTGATATTACTATTGTAATATTATTTCAATTTTTATTTTTGCCATTTCTGAACTTTAATTATTGTAGATTTGCCCTAGACTTGTAAACAGACCCAATTTGAATCTATAATCAGATCTATTTATAATCGGATTATTGGATTTGGATTTTGTACGTGTTTAGGTTATTGAATATGACTTGTCCATCCATATTCGTTAAGCATCTGATCCGGATTGGATTATTGTGCTAATTTGGATTTTTTTAATTTTTTTCAGTTAAAAAATCCTTGAATGATGTAGAAAATAGTGTAGTTTGAATGCTTGAAAAAACTTATATTACTGTCTTAATTATAAAATAATGTAGAGAATATGTGATCTGTTATTGAATCACGTCCGATAATTATTGGATCCTCCTGAAGGGATCAGGATCCTCGTCGGAACCCTTTTGTGGGATCTTGAAGATCAAGCAATCATGTCCGTTCATCGTATATCGTACGCTTAGTTTTCGTTAGGTACTATTTATATTCAATTTTAAATTTTAAATAGTTTATGACCTTACGATATACGATAAACGGACATGATTACTTGATCCTGCGATCCCCACAAAAGGAATCCGGCAAGGATCCTGAAGCCATAACCGGATTGATAATCCGATTATTGTATTCGGGTTGTATTCAGATTATTGGATTGCAAGTCTAAATCCATATTCTCTTAATTAAATTGGATTCGGAACAAATCCTGACCAAATTCCAACCTATTTACAAAGGGAGATTATATGTACACACTCAAAATTACTTTTCTCACATCTTTTTAATTTTTTAATATTTTTTTAAATGTTAGTGGTGTGCAGAAAATATTAAAAAATTAAAAAAATGTGAAAAAAATAATTTGAAATGTGTGAATATAATCTTTATTTGCAAATCTACTTCAATAACTGACTTTTCTTTCATCTCTCTTTATTTTTATTTTTATTTTTTGTAAATATCATTTCTTATTTCGTTTTTGCCTTTTGTTAAATTGAATCATTCCTTATTTCGCTCTTTAGTGGGACCCAAAAACACACAGGCCAGCAAGGCGAGAGCTTTCTCCGGTCAAAGGGCAGTGCCTAGAACACCCAGAGAAAGCTTTCCTGAAGCCAGTATGCAGACTAAGGCCAGCAAAGACGCAAGAGCTGGTCGAGCAAAGGGGCGGTGCCCAGAACACCCTCAGAGAGCTTTCCTGACAGCAATATGCAATTGATATCTCCTCGGGTTCTATTTTGTTAAACTTTCTATGTATTAATTTTATAATTTTAGGGTTTTGGTGGGATGCATGATTCAAAATTCTATTCGTGTTAAACTTTCTCAGTATGTATTAATTTTATAATTTTAGGGTTTTGGTGGGATGCAAGATTCAAAATTCTATTTTGTTGAAATTTCAGTATCTATTAATTTTATAATTTTAGGGTTTTCTTGGGAATCAAGATTCAAAATTTTGTTCTGTTAGGACCAGCTTTTACCACAAGTCGTCTTTCCACATTCTCTAGGCTTTGTTCTCTTCCAAGGTAATTTGCATTTCTCCCAATTAATCTTTCCACCATCCCTTGTGAAACCACATCCTTTAATATATCCCTTGAAACCTCTGTAAAATAGTGATGCCCTTTCCTATGTTTTTTGCTCAGCTTGTAAAAAGATAAATTGAAATCTTTAAACACGGGATCTCTACACTTAGGTACATATCCAATGCTAAGTAACCCTTCTTTTGTTACATGAAAAGTAAGTAGGTGATTCTCATAATCTTTCCTTTTCAATACCACTCTATTCACTTGATAGCCTCTCACGTAGCCCAACACATGAGCGTGCCTCAAAACTGTCTTCTTGTGGAAACACTTATGAATACGCTTCTTATCAAAGTCCTTAGAGAAGATAAGCATGGCTAACTTGTCTGGTTTAATATAATTTGCATATATATCTCCATATAGTTGGAGAGTGTGTTTAGTGAATAGATGCTGATGTGTCTCATCATAAACATTATAAAATTTAATCAACCCTCCCGTAGATCGATCATGTAAACTAGCAAACAGATATGATTTCTCAACAGTCCTATAAGTGTCTCTTCATCATCTTGGTCAGAGTAAAGGACTTCCAATGCAGAGTTTGCAAGTACAGACCCTGAACCTAAGACATGGTAGGTGCAACTTATCAAGGTATAATGAGGCATATCTACTAAGGGACCACCAACTTGGAAAATCTCTTGTCTAATTCCTCCAGCAATGATTATTGAACACGTTTAAAAAAGGAGGACTCCTTTTTGTTACTGGACGCCGCACAAAATCTTTAGAAAATGATGAAAGAAAAATCATCTGTGATAATGTCGTAAAACGATAGGCCGTCTGCGGAAATGTGTGCTAGAGTGTGAAATGAGTCCTTCTACCGGCGGGATCGGTAAAAACGATGGGCCATCTCTGGAAAAATGTGCTAGAGTGTGAATTGAGTCCTTCTACCGTTTCTGAAGTAGCACGTTTTGTTCTGGATACACCGATGGTAGTCTCTCGAAAGAATAAGCCGGATCAGTAAAAACAATAAGTTGGTGGTCCCTTAGCAGCTTCAGAAACGGTAGAAGAACTCAATTCACACTCTAGCACACATTCCCACAGATGGCCTATCGTTTTTACCAATCCCGCTAGTAGAAGGACTCAATTCACACTCTAGCACACGTTTCCGGAGATGGCCTATTGTTTATGACATTATCACAGATGATTTTTCTTTCATCATTTTCTAAAGATTTTGTGCGGCGTCCATCAGTAACAAAAAGGAATCCTCCTTTTTTAAACGTGTTCAATAATCATTGCTGGAGGACTTAGACAAGAGATTTTCCATGTTGGTGGTCCCTTAGCAGATACACCTCATTATACCTTGATAAGTTGCGCCTACCATGTCTTAGGTTAGGGTCTGTACTTGCAAACTCTGCATTGGAAGTCCTTTACTCTGACCAAGATGATGAAGAGACACTTATAAGGACTGTTAAGAAATCATATTTGTTTGCTAGTTTGCATGATCGATCTACGGGAGGGTTTATTAAATTTTATAATGTTCATGGTGAGACACATCAACATCTATTCACTAAACACACTCTCTAACTATATGGAGATATATATGCAAATCATATTAAACCGGACGAGGTAGCTATGCTTATCTTCTCTAAGGACTTTGATAAGAAGCGTATTCATAAGTGTTTCCACAAGAAGACGGTTTTGAGGCACGCTCATGTGTTGGGCTACGTGAGAGGCTATCAAGTGAATAGAGTGGTATTGAAAATGAAAGATTATGAGAACCACCTACTTACTTTTCGTGTAACAAAAGAAGGGTTACTTAGCAATGGATATGTACCTAAGTGTAAAGATCCCGTGATTAAAAATTTCAATTTATCTTTTTACAAGCTGAGCAAAAACATAGGAAAAGGCATTACTATTTTACAAAGGTTTATAGGGATATATTAAAGGATGTGGTTCCACAGGGGATGGTGGAAGGATTAATTGGGAGAAATGCAAATCACCCTGGAAGAGAACAAAGTCTAGAGAATGTGGAAAGACGACTTGTGGTAAAAGCTGGTCCTAACGAATCCCCAAGGCTAGAGGATGTGATGAATGAATTTCTTGGAGAAGAACCAGTGCCAGGGGATGCTTATGAACTGGAGGTCCGTGCTGGTAATTATTATGCGCACACCTTTTTCTTTTGCCAATAATTGAGTCGTTTGATATATAATATATTACTCTGCCACTAAAGATTACTTAGTTCATATTTCCGCAATTTCAGCAAGGTATTGTCATTATGGCAACTTAACTGTCGTATTGCCCTAAACCTGCAGCTAGCATTCTTTAATTTCGAGAGAAAAATATGTTTACAGCCCCACAAACTGCGCATTTGGTCACACTTTAGTCTTCTTATGACATAATATCAATGTGTCTTTATATTCAGTGTCATGTGGTCGCAGTACTGGTTTCATCATCACCTTTTGTTTTATAAGGAAGGGATCTAGGGTATCATCTATATAAAAAAATAAGTTAAGGTCCCTGTTATGCTAAACATACATACACACCTAAAGTTAACCTAGCAGCCCCATTTCCACTTGTGCAAACATGATGCGTATGGAGAAGAAAGAATATCAATATGCATGTCTCTTATTGTTCAGTGTCTGATTATCATTATCACCTTTTCTTTAATAGGGAAGGAACAACCAGGGGATTCTATGAATCCCGAATTTGATGATGATATTACTGGTGATGGTACCGACAACCATGAGATTTGTGTTTTTTGCGACTCTGGTGATCAAGGCTCTAGCATTTGCCCCATTTATCAGAAGTGCAAAGAATCTTGGGGTCCTGCAAGGGACATATGCTTTCTCAAGCAAGTCTTCATCTTATCACTTCTTTCATTCAGAGCATTCTCATTTATAGCTTCCAAGTTTATGCTTGGCTGCGTCTTCTCCTAAATCAAGTACAACATTGGGTGATAAATTTTTTCTGATCAGGTGATCCCAATTCTTGTGGCATGTATGTTGTCATCCTAAGAATCTCAGGGTTTAGGCTTGAAAGATTTGTTAGTTCTAAATCGCACTCTTCTTCTGAAATGTTTAAATCTCGCTCTTTGATGGCCGTTTTTACTCATGCTCTTGATTCCTTTATTGACGCATAATAAGTCTGTCATTTGCCTTTGTTTTAGGAAGATTATCCCCATTATCTTGTCAAATTCGACATGCGTCCTTGGAGATGGTTCACAAATTTCTTTTTGGTTAGATAATTGGTTGGGCAGGCCTTTGGTATCACATCTTGAGATTCCTAATGCTCTAGCTCATACTATGAATAATCATGCGCGGGATTTCAAACTGGTTTTCATTCGGATTTGCCTGCCATTTTCTGTCACTTATTTGCGGAGGTGGCGGCTTCCATTGATGCTACTCCTTTCCCTTTACAAGCATCTACGGATTCCTTGTGTTGGTCGGGATGTTTATC
The DNA here is from genome assembly GCF_963583255.1 of Pyrus communis. Lineage (NCBI taxonomy): Eukaryota > Viridiplantae > Streptophyta > Magnoliopsida > Rosales > Rosaceae > Pyrus > Pyrus communis. Next base: position 21,070,938 of record NC_084811.1, read on the forward strand.
TGGTCTCCTTTCGGCGAAAGAGGCTTATTCTCATTTGCTTAGTTTTGACAATCAAGTCTTCTTGTTTGGAAGGTGTTGCAAGGACGCCTTCTCACAGATTCAATTCTTCAACGCATGAGAATTATGTTACTTTCTTGCTTTTCTACGTGTAATTCGACTTCAGAGTCTACTTGGCATCTCTTTTTGGAAGGCAGCTTCATGGCAATGGTTGTTGGCTCTCTTCCGACGTCCTTTGGACACGGTGGTCTCTCTCACAGGTTTTCTAAGACATTTATTGCTGGTTTTTCGGGCTCTTCGAGAAAGTTTTGGGTTTTGGGTGTTGGGAGTCTATATTTTTACTTCCTCTTGCAATACCATTGGGCTCAAAGTTCTGATATGTATTGACTAATTGACGCAGTAGGTTGGATCTCTGGCGAAACATAAGTAAGAAGGCAATGACAGTTGCAACCACTACAAAACCCAAAAAGGATACAACGATAACAACACCAATTTTGCCTTTATTAACTCACGAATAGTTGTTATTACGTTCTGGAAAAGAAATATCTGCCGGAGGAGTTGCATGCAGCCAGTCCGACTCCCTCTGCATCTCCAAACAAGCCATAGTTTCCAACAAAAGCATTAGCTGGTGCGTTCTGGAAAATGCCACAAGTTGGAATTGGCCCTGGAGAGTAAATTTCTGCTGAGATCCAAGTAGTGACAATTACCTAACTAGTGATTGATCCTGTGAAGTTGTTCCCGCTTGCATCGAGTTGAAATAAAATTTCTGGTCGAATGACTGCATGCAACTCCTCCGGCAGAGCTCAGGTGGAATTCGACCAGAAATTTTAATTCTACTCAAAGGCATACTAATTAATTTTCTTAATCTTGATGTCAGATTATTGTATTTCTTTCAATAATGTGTAATTAAAATATGCATCCCATTGATTCCCAATCCCCTATATGATTCAAAACAAATCCTGTAAGAAGAAAACCAATGAATCACAAAATCTGAAAAATAAAAAGGTGAATAGTTCTTGCTTTGAGCCAAAAAATCGGGTCAGGGAGTTGATGATTACCATCTCAAGCAAGAATACGAGAAACTGCACACGTTCTACAACTCCGGCAAATCCAACCTACTACCACGACCGGAGACAATCAAAGGATGTCAGTTTTTGGCCGCCCCTTTTCTCCCTTTGATCCAAAGGGAAGCAAAGCAAGAAATCCAATCAACTAAAACATGGGGAAAGCAACAATTTCACAAAAGAAATCCAACAAAATCCACAACTTTTAGCCTTAGAAATTCAAGCGAGTTACAACGGTAACCTTCATTAGCAATAACGAGAAAAGCAACTCCTCTCATAACCAACATACAAAAGTTATCTTTAGGCCATGTAATAATGAAACGAGAATTCGTACCTGAGAAAACTGGATTTGGCTACTTGGAAGAGAGCAGGGCGTTGATTGTCATGATTATTCTTATATGCGGAGGAAATGAGGCCACAAGATTGCAAAATATATTCCAAAGTTAAACGCGAAATTCAAAAGTTAAATGGGAAAATGGCATTTCATTATAGCTCAGATAGGGGGAAAATCTCTTGTCAGGACTATCTCAAAGACAAGAACACAAAGCTAAATTGTCAATGTGTTGTTAGTCCTACTATGCACAGCTTAAAACTCGAGAAGATATTTCAAAAATAAAATAGACTTTCTTCCATACAGCTGGGTTCTACGGCTCCTCTTCGTCATCAAGTGGCCCTTGACAAGCAAAAGGGGGTGGTGGTGGATCAACGCTCAAGGTGCCCTCCAAGACCTTAACCACCTCTCTCATTGGAGGTCTTCTACGTTCATCAGTTTGGACACACCAAAATGCAATTCTTAAAGCACGTTCCAGCTCTTGCGCAATAAACCCACCAATTATTTTCCTGTCTACCACATTCTCTGGATGCCCTTGCAGCCACTCTTCGTATGCCCACTCACAAAGGTCCCCAACTCGACACCCACTTACTAATACTAACACCATCTTACCATAGTCCTCCACATCTCTCTCTGCAGAAGAGCACGAAGAGCATGATGCCTTGCTGACTATGTTCCCAAGTCCAAATTCAGTCACCTTGGCCTCTAAATTTTCATCCAGTACCACATTCTCGCATTTCAAATTCCCATGGCTCATAAATTCCCTACAGCTTGTGTGCAGATAACAAATGGCCCTTGCGACACTTAAGCATATATCAAATCTCTTCCCCCAAGTCAGCTTCTTACAGAGTTTAACATCTTCTATATACTTTTCCAGAGAACCATTCTTGACATATTCATAGACTAGAAATCTGTGATCTAACTCACAACAGTAGCCCTGCAGCTTCACAAGGCTTTTGTGATGAATGTTTCCTATCTTTGCAACTACACACCGGTATTTTCTTTCTTCTATGCTTGCATCCACATCTTTGATTGCAACTTGTTTTCTATTTGGAAGAACACCTTTGAACATCTTTGGCCCAATTTGATATTTGAAGTTCTCTGTAAGTTCCTCTATTTCAGAGAAGGATAACACTATCAAACCATTCGAGTTTGGGCTGGTATGAGCAAACGCGGCTTTCTTCCTATCCAAATTTCTTCTTCTGTAGAACCAGAAACCAAGTGCCAATTGAACTAAAACAAATACAACGAACACTCCTGAGGCTGCTCCGATTAAGCAAGGGAAACAAAACTTATGAGACCGATTGAGTGGAGGAGGGGAAGGCAACGAGAGATTGGGATTTACAGCTAATGGATCTGCACACATCTTCACGTAAGATGCTGAACTCAGTGAGGGGTCTGAATAGCCAGTAACATACGGTGTTCTCTTAATTAAGCATCGTGCAGTTCCATCATTTGTAAAGGTTGCAGCTGTACAAGTCAGGTCATTCTGACACAAGCTTTTGCATTTCTCTAGACTAACTTTGGCAACTACATCATCAGTTGGTGGGTACATTCCATGCAGGGAAGTATGCTTATAATGTTGCATGTTGGAACCAGAAGCACACCGATGATTTGGAATAAAACATCTGGAAGTGGACTCATTTGTCTGCAGCTTAAATGGACATTCGCAATCAGGGAACCCAGATTCATTGAAAACACAGATGCCACGTTGGCCACAGGTTGCAAAGACATCACACTGGTTCTCAACTGCTTGCCAGACTGATCTCCATGACTTTGATTCTTCTACCCATGAGTATAACCGGAGATTACCATCAACATCTAGCCTAAGAAACCTGTAATTTACAGAGTCATTGTGATCTTGACCGTATAGTGACCACACAGGTTTCAAGTTTTGATCACGGAGTAGTAGGGCTCCATCAGAAGTGATGAAAGCACTGAGGTTTGAACTAGAAGGGCTTCCACTTGTCCAGTAGGTGACATGACTTTCCCATCGAAGTTGCAACTGACTAGAAGCACTCATGAAAAGAGTGTAGTAACTGGACACACTATTCCTGCTAGCAGCTCGAAGTGTTTGAAATGTAGAGAAGTTCTGTACAGGAAGAAGTATGTCAGATGGGGAATCAAAACTTTGCCAAACAATATGTTTCTCTTGATTCAATAGAACAAGATTTCCATTGTCATTAAGAGCAGCAGAAACAACTGATAATTGCCTTGTTTTACTGGTCCATGCAGTGACACCCTTCAAGGAATCAAATAAAACTAGTTCGCCATCCTGGGTCAGCTGGGCATAAGAATCGTTACCAAGAATAAGACCATCTGCAGCACTCCATACTAAAAGTTGTTGGTCAAGCGGAATGGATTTTGAATTGAAACGGATCCCAAAACTATAGTTTGGCTGGTCTGAACAGTTAAAAAATCCAAATGCAAAATCACCATTTGGAGAGATCCATATGTTTTCATCGGCCACAGAAAGTTTTGAACCTAAGGGAATCTCTGCACCGGAAAGAGTATGTAACAGGAACACAACAAAGATGCACAGCAGGAGATACGATTTAGGGAGATGTTCAACCAGTTCAGGCATATCTGAATATCTTTATAGATCCTACAAAACAATAAATTAGAACTGTGAGCTCTCCAAGGGCTGAATCATGTTCGCATATCAAAGTTAATGAATTTCACTAGGAAAATTTAGAGTAGAACTGTTGAAATAGATAAAAAGGTTGACAAGTTCCAACATTTTCCAAAGCAACCCCACTGATAAGTAAAAATGCCAAGAATCAATTCAACTTATAGCCCAAATAAAATAAAAATAAAAACAAAAAACAAAACAAAAAAAAAAAAAAATTGAAGAATTACTGTTTTCAGGCCACAAGAAAATTGAAGTTCCAAAAAATTATGATAAACTCAAAGAAATAACACTCAAAACAAACTTCATACAATTCAAGAAGGAATACATACAATCTTCAGAATTTAGTACCTGAAAATACAGTTAAAACCCCAGAAATTTATCAAGCCGGTGAGGAATGCCCCCATGACCATCTCAGAGGCACCCCATTATTATATATTTGCAACATTATAATATTGTCATGTGAGCATTCAGAATTTTGAAGAATCAAACAGAGAGTGACTGACAGAATTAGGCAGGAAGTAGCCTATGACAAAAAAAAAATGAGCTGTAAAGGGAGTAAAGATTTGAATTGATTCCTGTGGATGAATGGGACCCAAAATTAACCCAATTGGATTCAGTGTTTACTGTTTAAGCAAAGCAATCCCTCTTAGGGCCTGAAAGGTTAAACACACTGGACAATGAATATTGCAGACAAATCATCATTCAAGGTTTTTTTTTTTTTTTTTTTTTTTTTTTTTTTTTTTTGTCAATTATCTCTGAAGATTAATCTCATTTACACTTATGAACTAGTGAGATTTGAATAAAAGCGATGTTACTACTTTAATATACACTAGGGGCAAGGGTGAGAATCCGGGATGCAGTGGGTTAAAGAAGAAGGCCCTAACCAGTACCCCTAGGACAATCCAACACTCCGCTGCATTAGTGAGATTTGAAAATGTAATAAAAATTGAAACTTTAAGCATTGACAGTGAGTGTCATCCTACTAACTAGTTTGCCAAATTTGCTTTTCTTCTGCTTTTTCTTGAAAGCTTTCCAAGAGATGCTTTTTTCTTGAAAAGTTGAACAGATGAAATGTAGGGGCCTAAAAGCAGAGGATAAGAGAGCACTAGAAGTGTCGGTTCATATAACAACTCAACAAACACAACAAAATCCAGTAAAACCCTAATTTGCAAACCCTAATTCAAAACCCCAAATCAAACTCCCAACTTTAAACACCACAACTGAACCATAAAAAAATACAAAAACAAAATTAAAAAAGCAGAAATTTGAGAGAAACGGCGGCAGTAGAGAAAACTGAAGAGAATAAGAACTTACCAAAGAAATGTGAGGCGAACGGTCCAAGACTGAAGAGAAGAAACGGCGGCACGAGAAAAAAAGCCGGGCGGGCTGGGGTTTTGAAATGGAAAGGGTTTGGAAAAGTGATTGTGCAGAAGCAATGCGAGAGAAAGTGGAAAAGAGAGCGGGGGTTCGAGGTGGGGCGTTAAACATCAAAGCAGCCGGAGTCGGTGAGAAAGAGTCGCCGGAGAAGAGGGAGTGACATAGTGATTAGTGAGTGAGTGAGTGAGTGAGTGAATGAGTGACAACGAAAGATTTTGCTGCTGCTACAGAGGGAGAGTACGAACTCAATTTTCCTTTTGCACCCTTGTCTCTATATACGTTTTTTTTATATTTTTCTTTGATTAATTAGAAATAAATAAATAGATCTTTATGAACATTACCTTTCAGATGCTGCACGTTCATCACTTTTTCTAGATTTTTCATCTTATATGATTATTGAAATTGACACCCCCTATCAATTTGGTTTTTGAATTTGATTGTGTCCAAAATTCTATTTATGTATTGATGCGGCTCGGTGTGAGGTTGACATACTCTAATAACATAGTACCACGTGTATTTCACTAAAAAGAGAGAAAGAAGCGAACAGGAAGTGAGGATATGTGGATCAACCACTCCATATACAAATTTATATGAAACGAATTCAATATTATTGAACGTCTCATTTTAATGATACATTATCACATAAAAATGTTACATACCATGCTGTATTGTAATATTAAAAATTACGTGTAAACTCATTTCATATAAATCACTGGCCGGCATGATACAACTAGAACAAAAACTTTGGAGGCCTCCCAGCTGTGCTTGTATGAAGTCAAACATTATATGATTAAAGAAGAATATGCAAGTCTGCACAGTCGCAGAATCAAAGCTGATCTGGTTAAAGGAACAAGAAGATAACCTTCAATCCTTACCAAGATAACAAGAAAAAGGAAATTTCTTTTTACTCTTTTCTTTCCTGCTACTTTCTCCCAAAAGGATACAAGAATTAAATAAAGCTAAAAAGCCACAATGCCTATTTTTAATCAGAATAGGATTTTCTCTTCTTTTTTTTATTTTTTTTTCTCTTATTTGAATAGTCACAATTAAATTACGTTAACATTTTATGCTATTTTTTATAGGGAAAGAATGACAAAATGAAAAATATGATAGGAGGGAAGGGAATGAGAGCGAAATGGATGGGGATATAATTCTACCCCTTTCTAATCACAATGCACCCACTCTACTAGTTGATGTTGTTGGCTTTGTATTCAAAGGCAATGATTCGAAATTTTAGACCTCCAGTCACGGATTTCTACTGTTCATTTTTTATGTCATCGTCCAATGATTATCCAGAGATTATATAACATTTAATCATTTACTTGTCATCATGATTATTTCATTGTTTGTAGGTAGAAATGTTTTAGTTTATAAGTTGATTATAGTAAGATCATAGTACGTTTAAAAATAAGTAGTGCTATTTACACACTTTTTTTTACCGCTCCCACTTCCTTATTAAATTTTGTCAATTTATTTTCTTCAATTCATTCAACCCAGTGGTTGAAAATTGAGAATGTGTGTGATAGATAAAAATAGATGCGTGTATAGCATCACTTTTTAAAATAAGTAAATTGAATTCACAACCTTCATTGGTCTAAAACACGAATTTTGATGCAAAAATCAACCAATTATCACTATCGATAAAAACTCCATACAAATGTTAGGAATTGGGAGAGGTGTGGAGTAAAAAATAATTCTAAAAATTTTGGAGATGACATGTAGATTTTTTCCCAAAGAAGATCAAATTGCCCTCGTTAAATAGGCAGGGCACACAAAAATTCTCACGCACAGCTGAACATCCTTGAAGACTCAAGCAGTTGACACTGACAGTACCAAGCTCCCCTGCTCGTCGCATATAAAAGTCAAATGCATGAAAGATAGAATTAATCACTAAATCTTATCTTTAATACATTTATGTGGGACTAAGATTTTCCAAGGCCAAAGTAAGACGAATCGGAATGCACCTATCTCAAAAGTCTGGTCAAGGACTCAACAGCGGAGCTAACTAAACGCATACCGATGCCACCATTATCATGTTCAAAATCAGTGAGCAAAGGTCGTCAAGATTCGGGAACCTAATCTAACAAGGAATCATTAGGTTTCATATGTCTTGGAGTCCTTACAATCTAAAAATTGTTTTGCACCCTAAGTAATCACACTCCTAAAAGGATGCAATATGTACTTCCTAGATATCTTCATGGATTCTCCTGGTTTAATAAGGATTCTACTATCCTAAAAGGTCCTATCCTCAACTGATAATACCGCCTTCTACGTTTCATCTCTGGTAACGCAATCTCTACATACTTATTCTCTTACATACTGCTTGAATCTTAATATTACTTACTAACTTAATCGTTGGAGAGCCTTTGACCAACACACCCCCTCCCTCAGTACTGGATTTGCTTACAGTTGTTTGTTCTTTTACAGGTTAATGAGTTTGGGCATCTCTACCACTAGTAGTGCCACGCAAATTTGGTTACAACAATTCCTATTTGAAGATCAACTCAAACAAGTAAGAAATCCTCATCAAAATCAATCAAGGATGGTTCCATCATCATCTCAAGATATTATCTCCTAATTACTATCTTGGGATAATTCTTTCTTCATACATCTTACAGATGACACAACCTGACAAATGGGAAGCTGTCACGTGTAGGGCAGAACCCTACACCTAGGCCGGCCACCTCATATAAGTACCTCATCTCCACTAAATTTTGGTAAGCTTTTGCTATGCATACAAGGTCCTAAACAGTCACTCTTTTCAAAGAAATTGACTTAGGCATTAGAAATTCATTAGCCAACACACCACCTTGTGGGCGCATGTGGCTTTGGTTCCAACAGCGGAGGCAGTAACAAGGCTATGGTGGGCTCTAGCATAGGAAGAGTTTTAGTTGTTTAAGATTAAAAATACTGATAATTTAGACTATTTGATTATTTTTAATTGTTATAACCCACATAATAAGTAAAAGTTCTGAAAAATGGGACTACTTTTAGAAAAAGTAAGAGTTAATAAATATTAAATAAATTATTTACTTTAATCAATATCAAAATTTATTATTACTATAGTTCAAATCGTACACATTGACACACACGTCCCAATAAATCTTTTTATTTGATTAGTTTCTAGGGAGTAGTCTATAGTGATTAGTTTAGGTTTCCTAGGAGTAGTCATCCGGTTTTAAAGAGTAGATTTAATAGTTTATTATTGTAGGTTTCTTAGGAGTAGTTTATTATTATTTTTTGACTTTTGAGTTACAACAGTGACCGTTTTTCACTTTTCAGAAAGCCTTCGTCCCGTCTCATCTGCAGTTCACAGAAACCAAACATACAAGTGAGAAAGTTTATTAATTTTTCTCATCAATAGGTAAGTTTTTGATCACTTTGTTCTTATGTCTTGATGATTTTATTTGTTTATTGCTTTAATTTTAAGAGTTCGTAGTTTAAAAATTCAATTTCAAGTTTAATATATATTTTTTTGATAGTCTGATAGATGGAGATGGAGAGTGAATTTCTAGCAGATTCAATGATTGTGTACATTAAAAAAGAGCTTGTCAAAAAGATTGATTCTGAAGAAATAACTAAGGATTGAAGGGCACAACTTGAATAGATACTTTTTCTTTTATTTGTTAAGTTGTTATGATAAGATTGATGATGTATGTTTCTTTCTAGTATAAGTTGCAACTTCAAATGTTTTCTTTGTTAAATCTAGTCGAAACTTGCTTTATTCATAGTTAAATTTCTTACTTTAAATTATTGTTTTCAAACTTGTTATTATGTAACTTTACGTAAGTAACAAAAAAATTTAACCATTTGATCTCTTAGTAATAATTTTAGTTTAGCTCACCCACCAAATAATTTCTGGCTCCATTATTGCTTTGGTCCTCGATTAAAGTGTTATTTTGTACAATTTCATCAAAACTAAAGAAATCGGAAATTTGTTACCACAAAAATTACGTGGAATTGTTCATTCAGTCAATTATCTAATATTTTGACTAAAGAAATTTAGGGAACTTCATTGCATATTTGGTTTGAGTGATTTAAGATAAGTGTGATACGAGTTGACAATCTACGATATTTATAATAATATACTCCAATATTTTATATTGCATGGTCCGTTGCAAGAGTAACTTAATATCACAAGATTCAAAATTTATATTATTATTTATATGCAATTAGTTTTTTCATTTGACCATGATTATCAATTTAGAAATGAAGAGTGAACTTTAATAAGAGGGAGAAGAAAGGGAAGGAGAAGGAAAGCAGTTGAGAATGAGAGACTTTGAAAAAACGAAAGAGAGGAACAAGCTTCCTCCTATATGATTTTTCTATGTATTTAGGAAAATTTAGCAATGACAAGGAAAAGGGAACGGTCGGAGGGAGTTCCATATGATTGAACTGCAACTGTACAACATCTTTGAGTCTCTTTTTTAAGACTCAAAGATGTACGCTTCCAATATGATGACGTAAAAATTACATAATGTTGTGTAAACGCTATAATGATACTTATTTAAAGCGCAATTGCTACAAGATAAAATAAAAAAAAGAAACTTAATGAAACAAATATATTTTTTCCGCTTCTCTATAAATTAGTTTGACACTCTGAGATATGGATTTAATTTGCATCTTAAAGAGTGAAAAATTATGGTTCGTCTTCGCAGGAAAATAATTAGGTAATTAGTGGGCCTGTGCTTCTAGGAGGATGTTTGTTGCTACATTGACGTCATTTCTCACCCGCACTAGTGGCTGTCTGGTAGAGTTCCCGCACATAGAAATCGGAACAGCAATGGAATACCACGTTGGCTCTGTTGCAGACAACATGGGAGTGGATAATTTTTCTACCACCAACGAAGCTGATGACATGCATGGAAATGTGAGTTCTTACCGAATTTAACCCAAAAAGCATGCATTATATAACTTGTGCATCATAAGCAAAAGCCTAGCTTAAGCAAAACATATAAGCACTCATCTACATTCATAAAAAAAAATATGATGACAGAGAGATGCTTCTAGTTTCTATAAAAACTATTGCGGGATAAGTATTTAGTCTCTTCCAATGTCTCACAATAAACGACAGGGCTCATTTTGCTTTTCACACACCTCTTGATCATTTATGTTCATTGATCTTCTTTAATTCATCCGATCTAATGGCCGAAAATTTAAAAGGTGTGTGAGAAGTAAAATGAGGTGTGTGGTTATCACATTCCTAAACAACTTGACAAAGACCTTCCACTGCTCTCCAAGGCCTGTAACAATCCACAGCTTTTTGGCAAATTGGGGGCCTAACAAACTGATCAAGTTAAACTGGTTTGAGTCTCTGCATCTGTGGCGTGGTATGCGATGGAGTTCATGCTAAAGAAATATCAGCAGAGGTTCTGGACGAGAAGGATCGGTGGGCAGAACATTATATTAGTCTCAATTAATTTTATAGTTCACGAACACCTCCTCTATCCCCATGTGTCCCAGAGTTCAAACCTCTCGCGTTCCGTTAGTATTATTAAGTGTAGAACATCTTTTTGTGGTGATAAGTGTGTAATGAAGTGAGTGTTTTGCTATGAGAGTTTCTTCTCACTTGAAACCTGTGTTCTGAAAAATTGAACTTCCATTCATGCATACTCCATTTCATTCACGTACAATTTCCTCGGTCTCGGTTTGGCTAGCCCATGCAATGCTGCAAGACCCACTGTTCTGTGTTTGTGTGTGTGTGTTTTTAGGCTTTTTAGCCAAAATCGTCCCTCAGATTTGCATAACACATCACTTTGATCCCTAAGATTAGGCTTGGCAATTCCTGACACGACTCGATAATCAGACACGACACGACACGACACGAAATTACCAGGTGTTCGGGTCGACACGAAAACAAATCGGATCATTATCGGGTAACCCGATAAGTACCTGTTAAGATAACGGGTTGGTTCGGGTATACACGTGGGTAACACGATATACGATAAGCAGAATATTAATTTAATAATTTTATAACCCTACAAAAATACTATAATAATTATATATATATATATATATATTAATTTAACAATTTTATACCCCTAAAAACTATAATAAATAAATATATATATATATATATTAAATTAACTATAAGAATTATATATACTATAATAATTATACCCCCAAAATATTAACTATAATAATTATATATATATATATATTAAATTTTAAATTAAATTTTATACCCCTAAAAACTATAATAATTAATATGCATCATGCCGCCCTTTGAAGAAAAAGGGAGGGAAAAATGAAAATTATAAGAAAAGCTAAAAAGGAAACAAAAAAGAGAGGGAAAGATGGAACCTAGTGGTATTTTCAATTTTGTTTGCTACTAGTAGGGTGGGTTTTTCCATCGTGGTCTCTCAAGTATGCACTTGTTATTGTTAGGATAAGATCCGACAGCTGCGTTCCTGACACATGTACGTTATTTACCTCTCTGTCTTCTTTTTTTCTTGAGAAATTTTTCATTGTAACGGGAACACAAATAGTACACCGTGTGTTTTAATAGAAGTGGTGAGAATTTTTATTTTTTTTAAGTTATTAACTTTTTATCACACATATCCCACTATTTTAATAATGACACGTGATGTACTACTCTGTGTACCGGTCAATTATATTTACAAAATAAATAGATTTAAATATACTTAATAAATATATATATATACACACACACCATTGAACTTGATGGGATACGCATTCTACGAAACTAATTTCAATAATCCAACTGTCAAACATGTTTGTATATACTTCTAGATCGCATACACAAAAAATTGCAAAAAAAAAACATTCTGAGATCAAGTAACGGGACAAAACTTTTCGACGGTTATAAAAAGAAAAATCACGATTTAACGGTTATTTTAACTCCAATTTTGATGATTTTTTACAGCTACACTCATTGACCCTATATGAATACAATGAATGACCTCGATCTTCAATTTAATATATTTACACTAATGGATACCACAAAATCTTATGTTCTACTTAATGAAAGTATAAATAAACTTTTAAGTGTTAGTGAATCAATTGTTTTGACGGAATACATATTCTACGAAACTAGTTTCAACGATCCAGTTGTCAAACATGTTTGTATATACTTCGAGATCTCATATGCCAAAAATTGCAAAAAACAAATATTCAGAGATCAAGTAATGGGAAAAACTTTTCGACGGTTATCAATGAAAAATCACAATTTAACGGTTATTTTAACTCTGATTTTGATGATTTTTTACAACTACACTCCTTGACCCTATACGAATACATTGAATCAACTCGATCTTCAATTTAAAATATTTACACTAGTGGATACCACAAAATCTTATGTTATACTTAATGAAAGTATGAATAAACTCTTAAGTGTTAGCGAATCTATTATTTTGATGAAATACGCATTCTACGAAACTAATTTGAACGATCCAACCGTCAAACATGTTTGTATATACTTCGAGATTGCATACGCCAAAAATTGTAAAAAACAAACATTCAAAGATCAAGTAACGAGAGAAAAGCTTTTGACGGTTATCAACGAAAAATCACAATTTAACGGTTATTTTAACTCCGATTTTGATGATTTTTTACAGGTACACTCCTTGACCCTAGGTGAATACAATGAATGAACTCGATCTTCAATTTAAAATATTTACACTAGCGGATACTACAAAATCTTATGTTATACTTAGTGAAAGTATGAACAAACTCTAAGTGTTAGTGAATCTATCGTTTTGATAGGATACGCATTCTACGAAATTAATTTCAATGATCCAACCATCAAACATGTTTGTATATACTTCGAGATCGAATTCGCCAAAAATTGCAAAAAACAAACATTCAGAGATCAAGTAACGGGAGAAAAATTTTCGACGGTTATCATTGAAAAATCATGATTTAACGGTTATTTTAACTCCGATTTTGATGATTTCTTACAACCACACTCATTGTCCCTATGTGAATACAATGAATGAACTCGATCTTCAATTTAAAATATTTACACTAGTGGATACTACAAAATCTTATGTTATACTTAATAAAAGTATGAATAAACTCTTAAGTGTTAGTGAATCTATCGTTTTGATGGGATACGCATCCTACGAAATTGATTTCAATGATCCAACCGTCAAAATTGTTTGTATATACTTCGAGATCGCATACACTAAAAATCACAAAAAACAAATATTCAGAGATCAAGTAAAGGGACAAAACTTTTCGACGGTTATCAATGAAAAATCACGATTTAATGGTTATTTTAACTCCGATTTTGATGATTTTTTATGGCTACATTCCTTGACCCTATATGAATATAATGAACTCGATCTTCAATTAAAATATTTACACTAGTGGATACTGTAAAATCTTATATTATACTTAATGAAAGTATGAATAAACTTTGAAGTGTTAGTAAATCTATTGTTTTGATGGGATACACATTCTATGAAAACTAGTTTCAACGATCCAACCGTCAAATATGTTTGTATATACTTCAAGATCACATACGCCAAAAATTGCAAAAAACAAACATTCAGAGATCAAGTAATGAGACAAAACTTTTCGACGATTATCAACAAAAAATAACAATTTAACGGTTATATTAACTCTAATTTTGATTATTTTTTACAGCTACACTCCTTGACCCTATATGAATACAATGAATGAATTTGATCTTCAATTTAAAATATTTACCCTAGTGGATACCACAAAATCTTATGTTATACTTACTGAAAGTATAAATAAACTCTAAGTGTTAGTGAATCTATCATTTTGATGAGATATGCATTCTACGAAAATAATTTCAACGATCCAACCATCAAACTTGTTTGTATATGCTTCAAGATCGCATACGCAAAAAATCGCAAAAAACAAGCATTCAGAGATCAAGTAACGAGACAAAACTTTTCAACGGTTATCAATAAAAAATTACGATTTAACGGTTATTTTAACTTTGATGATTTTTTACAGGTACACTCCTTGACCCTATATGAATACAATGAATGAATTCAATCTTCAATTTAAAATATTTACACTAGTGGATACCACAAAATCTTATGTCAAGATGATTGATGAAAATTGAGAATTTTGTAAAAGGAATAATATGCAAGCTTTGAGTTCCATTGGTAAGGTTTAAACTTTTGAGAAAGACTTCACAACCTTGAAAACAAAAACTCTTTCATTTTGCATATCCTTGCACATTTAATATTTTGTAATAGACTAGTAGTGTATGAATGTTTGTTTATTAGGCTCTTATTTTCAAGTGTAGATGTAGTACTTAAACGACAAATGTGTTTTAATATTTTGAAGTAATATTTATGTGGCAATGTGTGGTATGTGAAAATTTAAGAAAAAAATACATTTTTCTTAACGGATCATAGCGGGTCATAACGGGTCGGGTCACTTTACTCGTTGGGTAAAGTGACCCGACCTGTTAAGGACCCGTTAAGATAATGGGTGTGACACGACACAACCCGTTAAGATAACAGGTGTTATACGAAAACGACAAGAACACGACAGACACAACCCGTTTGACAGGCCTACCTGAGATTGAAAATTAATAAAAATGGTCCCTGAGATTGTCCACCATCCATTATTTTGGTCATTCCGTTAAAAACTCTGTTAAGTGTTTCAGAGCTCTTATCTGGGAGTTTGGGCAATTTTCAAAACTTCGTAACTCAATCGTTTCTTAACCAAATTCGACTCATAATATATCAAAATGAAGATAGGAAAGTGTAGAATAAGATTATACCTATTTGGAAGCCTAATGGTTGCCGAAGATGACTAGAAAATAGTCTGAAAGGTGACTAGACCGTAAGAAAACTGGAAAACTCGCCGTAAAATTGGATAAACTTTAAACATTCATAACTTCTTCAATACTCAACGAAATCGAGTGACTCAAAAACAAAAATCATACTTCTCAACGAGACAAAGAGAATGGTACCTTTCTCGACCACTAACTCACTGTGGTTTGGCTGGAAAAATGGCTGTCTTGGTCTCCAGTTAGCCACTTTCGAGCCATTTTCAGCCAAACCACGTCGAATTAGCCATCAAGAAGGTTACATTCTCTTTGTCTCGTTGAGAAGTATGATTGTTGTTTTTGAATCACTTGATTTCGTTGTGTATTGAAGAAGTTATGAACATTTAAAGTTTACCCAGTTTCCGATAAGTTTTCCAATTTTCTTGTGGATCAGTCACCTTTCAGACTATTTTCTGGTCATCTTTGGCAACCATTGGGCTTCCAAATAGGTATAATCTTGTTCTACACTTTCCTATCTTCATTTTGATATATTATGGGTTGAATTTGGTTAAGAAACGATTGAGTTACGAAGTTTTGAAAATTGGCCAAATTCCTGGTCAAGAGTTCGAGGACATTTAACGGAGTTTTTAACGGAAGAACCAAAATAATGGATGGTGGACAATCTCAGGGACCATTTCTATAGATTTTCAATCTCAGGAATCAAAGTGATGTATTATGCAAATCTCATAAACCACTTTGGCTAAAAAACTTTTTTAATATGATGTTTGTATTGGTGGATAATATATATGCAGTTTCTTGTACATACCAACTTAAACCTAACTTGTAATTTAGGTTTTTTTTTTTTTTTTTTTTTTTTTTTACATTAAAAAAAAAGAATGATACAGAAATTGAATCGAAACCGTCAATGCAATCAGGAATAACAGGTGTCGTCTATGATGGAATGGATAACCCACTTTTGGTCCCCATGATAGGGTGCCAAATATATACCCGGCCAAATTTCATGTCATATTCATAGATAATGGTGGCAGGTTTACATACCAGTATTGCAAAAACATAATTCTATTTACTTTTCAAACCTTTCTTTTTATTTTTTACTTTCGGATAGAATGAATTAAAAAAAAATCAATAACAAAAAATTAACAAGAATGTGTAAGAAGTTAAAATGGATGCATAAATGTCACTTAATACTATGGTTTAAGTGATATTTCTCTTCACTTGTAAGTGAGAGGTCTTGGTTTAATTATTGTCAAAGACAAATTTGAACCACATTATTGCTAACTCATTGTGAGACTAAGCTCATCCCCATCCCTCTTAATGTAGATAATATCGTTTGTTAAAAAAAAAAAGTGTAAATAACACTATCCTGGTAAATATTATGATTCTTGATTTTAACACAATGTATCTCTTGAGTGAAACTCTCCTCCCTTGGTATATCAATTTCGCTTAAACCAATTCTTTCTCTTCACAATTTCACTCAATTCAAGTAAATATATCGCCTTTTACTGTTACAATTTGGTGATATTTTTCTTTATTTTTAAATGAAATGTCTTAAATTCAAATTTTGCATATGGTAGGTTAGATATCAATTTCATCTCACACACGTTAATGTAAATACATATTTTATATAAAAAATAATAAGAAAACATACCATGAGGTGTTTAGTTAAGAACTTTGGCGTTTGGCCTACCCACAAAACCAATAGGTCCCTTTCTTTTGTGGGGACATGTTTGTTTGGTCTCTTTGTTGATGGATTTGGCTGATCGAGAGACAATTGAAAAGGGTGCAATCTTGCCCTACAAAACCCAAATCTTCAAACTTAATTGGGGCAAGACTCTTATCTTAACTTATAAGATATGCAAGTGAATGTTGTTGTCAAGGGTACATATGCTACTTTCACGTCTACATCTTCAAACCGTTGAAGCACACATTATAGACATTAGCAAATATATTTGATTGGTACACTCTTTTTACCTTTTACACGCACTTTTTAATTTTTTATCATCTGATCGAAATGAATTAAAAATGATCAAACGATAAAATTAACATGGGACGTGTGAGAGGTAAAAAAAAAAAAGGGTGTGGATAGTACAATAAAAATATAAAACTGTGATGAATTTGTGTTTGGTGCGGCAATTTGAAGTTCATAGCTATGGCTTGTAGTAGATTTATGATTTTTTTATTAGCAGTCAACAACCTAAATATGTTTTAGACGAAAAATACTCTTAAATGAAATTACATTATTACAGAAGAATGCAACAATACAAGCTACAAGTGTTCATGGTCGTGATGGGTGGTGCAATTTAGGGAGGTAGGCATATGGTGGTGCGGTTCATATTAGCTTATATTATACTAATAGTCAGGCCTTATAAGGAAAGGAATTCTCATTTTTTGAAAAAAAAAATGGAAATTAGTTGTGATACACGCTCTACATCAAACTTCAATGATATGAATTGTTTATTTTGTAAGTCTTGATTCATAGATCATCCTTGCAAAAGTTGAATTAAATCCGAACTATTTGCCTATTTAATTATTACGATGAAATTTTTATGTTTTCTTAGAACAAAGTGTTTGTCAAATTTTTTTTAACTAAATTACTTGTCTCAAATATTTCCGATTTTACTAATATTTTTCAAGAATGATTTATAAGATATAAGTTGAAGAAATAGACGGTTTAGTAATGCAAAAAAAAAAAAAATTAATAAGAAAATAGTGCATCCAATTATTTATGTACATGGAACCCTTGTGCCACGTCACCACTATAATCATCACTTGACGTAACGCTGTGTTCCGATTACCACAACCTAGACGTTTTACACATAACTGTGAATTTTCTTAATTTCTTTCATTGTTTTTCTAGTCAACTGGGGCGGCTCAATGCTTATTTATTTTTGAAACTTTTTTAAATATCATATGAATTTGTGCATATTTTTTAATTTATTATATAAAATGTATAAAAATTTGTTATATTAATTTTCTATAATCTTTAACTCGTCATTTCTTTTAAATTCATGTTAGTTTTCTGTATAAAAGAAGTTTTTGTTCATTCATTTCGGAATGGTTTTGAACTTTTACCTTTACACAAGTTTTCTACTTCTCTTTAGAACCAAAAAATTTTGGCTAGTAAAAACAATATGCCACGTTTTTTAAAACTTACAGTGATCTATTAGCAAAGTATATTAGGCTTACTAACATTGAGTTTAACTATTTACAAGCTGTGAGAATTCAACGTGATCAATCATGTTTATTAATTTCACTTAAATTACCAATTTCGTTAGTTGGATTGAAGGAAATGCTTTTCTTTGAAGGAACATCATATCTTTAGTTATTTCAAATTGATTTTATAGTTGGAGCATCAAAATGTAATGGAAATTTGTCTTACAAAACAAATTGATTAATGATTATAAATAACCGAATTACGATAATTAGTTTTAGTTATTAAAAAAATCATGTTGGCATGAAAAACAAAATACCAAAATCCGAGTAAAAAAAAATTCTCTCAAATTCCCTCCCTAAAGAGCTTAGTTTTGCAAAATATTGGTAACACATACAATTTGTTTAACCTCTCTCTATATTCACTGTGAAAAAGAACAATGAGTTTTTGAAATGTCAACGAACTAATGCTTTTTTCATCCTAACTAATGGATGAGGTAATATGAGATAACGTTTGTCTCAACCTAGTTGATGAATAAGGTAATATGAGATATGTACGATGATACAGAGTGCCAGAACTGAAATGAAACATAATAAAGTGTATAGAATAAAATGAAATTTCATGTAAAATACACGAGTATAACTGAAATGAGCGTGTTCTTTAAATCATTTTCATATAATATATTTAAAAATTCTTTTAACCGGTAAAAGGAGAAGCATAGGAAAATTATTTTATTTTAATTAATTTGTGTCAAAAACCTTTTCGTTTATTATTCTTAGCCATTGCCCCTCGGTGCTCCATGCCTTTTACACCAAGGTCCTCCATGCTTTTGGTTTTTCTTTTCCGCTCCTTGTGGATTTGACTACACAATTAACCAAAACTGAGTCGTGCCTTTTAAGTCCGCTTCCGTACGCTTGCGACCAGAGGCCCGAACCGCCCTAGTTGGCGGACGCCACTCCCTCATTCCATTCCAGTTTAATCCAATTCGCGCACGCGCGTGCGTCATCACCGGCTTCTGCGGGCACGTTGATACTCTTTGCACACCTAACCGGTAACTCCTCCGACCTTTCCACCTTCCAAACCGGTTTCCAAGGACTTATAAACTTCTTGCAAGAATTCATTACACTCGCCTATTGTCTGCCTGCCAGGACCACCATCATATCTCACGTGTCATCTGAACACTGGTCCACCTATCCAAATACGAACTGATTCCAATAGAGTCGTGCCACGTCACTTGGTTGCAGGTTAATTGTGTCTAACCGGGTGCACTGGATTTCCCGGACGCACAAATGAAGTGTCATGTCGACTGGATTTAGGTGGAATTTCAATGAAATGTCACCGAAAGACAAAAGTCAGATTATTACAACAGCGCTCCGGCTTGTGTACTCTTATTCCCACTTCTGCTACGTACCATCCACCAATCAGGCTCCGCCACGTGCAGATTCACGAGAGTTTAATTTCCGATAATTTCCCTCTCTTTTGCGAAAATATCGTGCGTGTCCAAACCACCCTGACGTGGCGCAATGTCATTGGACCTAAAAGAAAATGGCGTGAAAACAGCGACCCTCAGTGCGCCTTTGGCTTTTTTAAGTTTTCCTTTTGCCCGTATTGGATAGGCGATTTTATCAACAACCCAAAAAATTATTAATTTAATTTATATTTAATTCTTTAATTATTAATTTTTATTATTATTTTAATTTCGAAAGCAGAGGGCAGCGGAATTGGGAGAAGGAAGAAGAGGGCGCTTTTTTATTCTCTCTCTTTCTTTCGTCTTGTTTCTCTCTCTCTCTCTCTCTCTCTCTCTCATTATTTGCTCAGAAAACAGAGGAGGAAGATTTTCTCGGAGTCCAAACAAGTCTCTTTGAGAGGTGACCTGAAGAAGAAGAAGAACAAGTTTTAGATCTGCGTCACTGTCGCAGTCCTTCAATGGTGCTGCTTCCGCCCTCTCTTTCTTAGCTGGAAGATTTGGTAAGATTCGCTTCGATCACACTACAAACTCACCTATACATGCACACACACATATATATTGTGTCTCAGTCTTAGACTGGCTGAGTATACCGTCGTCTACTCTTGATCTTCGGGAATGACGACTCTCGATATCCATGGATATTTTGTACGTATTTTTGTTTGGTTAAAGCTGTGATTTTTGAGGAGTGAGAAATATCATATAAATTTTCAGTATTTTTCTTTATTTTTTTTACATTTTTGGGAAGATCAGTAGTGCGATTGTGGCTGCTTTGATCATTAAAAGTTGTATTTTGGTTTGAGTTTTGACTTTGGTTTCTGTGCTCACAGATCTGTTTGTTTTAGGTGATGATAAAAATTACAAAAAGGATGCAATTTTATGTTAAGATTTTTTAGGGGTTTTAATTTCTCAGCGTAGTTCAATGTTGGTATTGTTTCTGATAAAAATTTAATCACACATGTGTGAATCTTAGTTTCTTATATAATTTTATTTTTGGTTTTTCAATGTTTGCTCAGTACTCTAACAGGGGTTGATTTCTTAATATTTTTTCTCATGGAATTAATAATATGTAGTTTGAGATTATGTGATTTATATGGCATCGGATTTGAAATCGACATATCTGATAGACAACTTGTGTTCATACTATATTGGAGACTCTGTATGGAAGGGGAGTGAAAATCCTTGAGGGAGTTAACCATTTGTACTTACTTTTTATCAATCGGCTAGTATCGAAAATAGAAAACCAATTTGATTCGTGGATTACTGAGTTCCGTTGTTGGATTTCTATTCGCATCTGTTAAATCCATCAAGATTGTGTTTCTTGTTTCTAAGAATGTTGTTTGTTAGTCTAAAATCGGTGTCATCCTTGTATGGCCACTTTGTTCTTATGGTTTCTTTTGGGGACATTTAGTTCGTATGGGTGTTTGTATGTGTAATATGTATATACATATATCTATATATTTCTTGTAGTTTAATTCAATGATTTGTTATTATTATGTTCAGCTGGTATCCCAGCAAATGAAAGCATGTGCAATGGATCAGACCAGATAAAACCCAATTCTTCTCCAGCAGCATCTCTCATCTCTGTTGACGAAAGTAGACTCTCCAATACAGCCATGAATCACTTGACAGTTGAAACTGAAGATGCTTTTGCCAGCTTACTTGAGCTTGCTGCGAACAATGACATTGAGAGCTTTAAACGATCAATTGAGCAGGACCCTTCTGCCATCGATGAGATTGGGTTGTGGTATTGTCGTCAGAAGGGCTCAAAACAGATGGTTAATGAGCAGAGAACCCCTTTAATGGTTGCTGCTACATATGGTAGCATTGATGTTGTGAAGCTAATTCTTTCTCTCTCTGATGCCGATGTGAACCAGGCCTGTGGGCGTGATAGGAGCACTGCTCTTCACTGTGCTGCTTCAGGTGGGGCTGAGAATGCCGTGGATTGTGTGAAGCTGCTTTTAGAAGCTGGTGCTGATCCTAATTCGCTTGATGCTAATGGTCATCGGCCTATTGACGTTATAGTTGTTCCTCCTAGGCTACAGAATGTCAAATTAGCTATAGAAGAACTCCTTGTGATAAATGGTACTGCTGGTGAAAAAACTCTCACGGTGTCAACGAGAACCATACATTCAACTTCTCCTCCACTGTCAGCTTCCCCAGAAAATGGGTCTCCGTCTGCTTTAGATTTTACTTGTTCCCCAACAAAGTCGAAGTTCTATAATTCTCTCTCTTCTGCATCAGAGAAGAAGGAATATCCTGTTGACCCCTCTCTTCCAGACATCAAGAACAGCATTTATTCAACTGATGAGTTCCGAATGTATTCATTCAAGGTGAGGCCTTGTTCACGTGCATACTCTCATGATTGGACTGAGTGCCCTTTTGTCCATCCAGGGGAAAATGCACGAAGAAGGGATCCAAGGAAGTTTCATTATAGCTGTGTTCCGTGTCCTGATTTCAGAAAGGGGGCTTGCAGACGTGGAGATATGTGTGAATATGCTCATGGGGTTTTTGAGTGCTGGCTACACCCAGCTCAGTATCGAACCCGACTTTGCAAGGATGGTACAACCTGTGCAAGGAGAGTCTGCTTTTTTGCCCACACCACAGAGGAACTCAGGCCATTATACGTTTCTACTGGTTCTGCTGTTCCTTCTCCTCGTTCGAGCACCTCTGGTGCATCGGCCATGGATTTTGCTGCTGCAATGAGCCTCTTGCCTGGTTCCCCATCATCGGTCAATGTCATGTCTCCTTCACCATTCACTCCACCCATGTCTCCATCTGCCAATGGCATGTCACACTCATCTCTGGGTTGGCCCCAACCTAATGTCCCGGCCTTGCATCTGCCAGGTAGCAATCTTCAGTCTAGTCGCTTGAGATCTTCTCTTTGTGCAAGAGATATGCCAGCGGATGATTTTGATTTACTGCCAGAGTTTGATATGCAGCAACAGCAGCTGCAGCAACAGCAGCTTCTAAATGAATTATCTTGCCTATCCCAACCATCTCTGAGTAATAATTCACTGAACCGTTCTGGTCGAAGGACAACCCTAACCCCCTCTAATCTTGATGATATCTTCTCTGCTGAGAGCTTATCACCCCGGTACTCTGATCAATCATTGCAATCGGGTGTTTTCTCCCCAACTCACAAATCAGCTGTTCTCAATCAATTTCAACAGCAGCAGAGCATACTTTCACCGATCCATACAAACTTTTCTCCAAAAACTGTTGATCATGCTCTATTGCAGGCCTCTTATGGGGGCCCATCCTCTGGGAGGATGTCTCCACGGAATGTGGAACCTATCTCACCAATGGGCTCTCGGGTTTCAATGCTAGCTCAAAGAGAGAAGCAACAACAGTTTCGTAGCCTTAGTTCACGGGAACTCGGCTCCAGTTCTGCATCCATTGTTGGTTCCTCTCCAAATTCTTGGTCAAAATGGGGATCCTCCAATGGAAAACCAGATTGGGCAGTTTCTACAGATGAATTGGGTAAGCTCCGCAGATCATCTTCTTTTGAGCTTGGGAACAATGGAGAGGAGCCGGATCTGTCATGGGTTCAGTCACTTGTTAAAGAATCTCCTACCGACATCAAAGAGAAGCAAACACCGAGCTCAGCTGTTACGGCCACGGGTTCCTCCAACAATGGTCCAAGTGCAAACTCCCAAAGGGAGGCGGTCGATCATGCAGTGTTGGGAGCATGGATTGACCAAATGCATCTTGATCTCGTGGCTCAGCAGAACTGACACAACGTGGCGGCTATCTCAAAGGTGGTTAACAAGAATGTTTTAGTATATAACATAATGCCTTTTTTCGACTCAAATTAAATAACACAACGCCCTTCTTTTTTCCAGATTTTGTTGGCGGGTGGTCTTGGAAAGTAGCTAAACATGGATTATCAGGTCACTGGAAGAAATTCATTTCACCATTTATTGTCACAGAAGTTAGAAAAGAGTAAGAATACCTCTGGGTTATACTTGAAAAAGTCGGAACCCGGTCTAGGTGCCGTTTTCGTCGAAAATATTTTAAAATTTTAGGGGTTTATTATGATCATCAATTTTTTTTCTTCTAAGATGAGCAAACATGTTGTATGAACATGAAGCTCCAAAATCATATGGCCTGTTTAATATTTTGGGTTCCTTTTATTCGTTGTCGAAATTCAGTACAAAAATTAGGAGGGGGTCATTTTATTATTGTCTCAGAAAGGTTTCTTCGTATTATGAGCCTGGAGTCTGGACTGGATCTCTGGTCCATTTTTGGGGATTGGAAAGGTTGTTCTTGCTCCTAATGGTTCTTTTTTCTGATGTAATTTTGTAATACAGCAACTGCTGCTAGTAGGGGCAGTTGCTAGGGATAAAAAGAGGGAGATGGAGAAATTATGATCCTGCCATAATTGTAACATTCAAGTTTTACTGCTATTGCTATTATTCAGAAGCTTATATTTTTCATGTTTTTATGTAACCTATCATTCTTTTTATCCTGTGTTTTGAGTATGTTAATTGGGAAGTGATTTTCGCATCCTTCTTTATTTTTCGTGGTTTTCTCTTTTGGGCCATAGATTAAATAATCAAAGAGTGATCAAGGAACAAAAACAAGATAAGTAATTCAGAAGCGGTGAACGAGAGTGAAAATCTCTATCCTATTAAGGCTTGTCGGTGATTGTATGTGTAGAAAATACTAATTGACTTAGTGTTTATTTGGAAGTGTTTTTAAAACGATTGAAACTACTTTTAGTGAAAATGTTTTCGAATTAATTTTTAGTAAAATAGCAAGTGAATCTTAGAAAAGTAATTTATTGTTTTATGCAAGTACATAATTGGTGCTTTTAAATGCTTTGAAAACTTAAAAAATATTTTTTTTAAAAACGCATTTAGTTATTTTAAAAATAATTTCAAATAAGCTCATGAGCTTTTATAGTTAGTAGGTTGTGTTCCTAAAAACTTTCAAAGTTTAAGTACTTGAAAAAGCATCTGACAAGTGCCTTGAAGCATTTGACATGTGTTTTTCTAAAAGATGTTTTATGATTCATAAGCACTTGCAACTCTGTTGCTGAACATAGGCAATTTTTTTAATCCTCAAAACTCAAAGCGTTTTTAGCCAAGCAATCTAAGAATATAATTACCTTTGTAATTTGATCTTCTCTGCTGGTTGTACTGGTTTTGGTTTTAGTGCGTTAATAGGATAGCATTAAGATGGGGAAATGCGATTTGGTGGGGTTCCAAATCACGATCATGGTGGTGGGATTTGAGATTATGTGGATGTGGGATTTGGGACGGGGAAAACAAAAAGATATTGGATTTGGATTCTCTCTCGATCCTTTTGGGATATTTATAAATTCTGGGTTCTATTGTTTATTTTATGCCTAGTAGCATAACAGAAGTTGCAGATCTCACTGTTTTAATGTGATTATATAATGATTATCATTTGCTTTTCGAAAAATATGTTACAGCTGTTTACTGGTTTAGTTATTTATAATGTGCTAATGCGCGAGTGGGTGATACGTTGCTTGGATGCGAAGTTGGTTATTTATATGTGAAAGAAAAACGATGTGTGCATTGTTTACTCCGTCGGATATCATATCATGTGATGTTGACGTTGGAATCTTATATTATATGATGTTGAAGATCATTACCTTCTTTTAATATCAAGTCATTTTTCGGTTAACAATATGTCAATGTTTCTGATTTTTTGTACAAGGATAAATATATTAATAATAAAACAGAGAAGAAAATTGGGATGTTTTGTGGAATTTTGTTCATCTGTGTATTTTTTTCTTTCCCCTAAGATATAGGTAAACGACTCATGAGCACAAAGATGAGCCATAAAACTAATTAAAAACAAGAAAAAGAAGAAAGTTGAAAGAGACTTGGAGAGGAATAAATGTCAATAAGAAGGGGTTGGTATTAACTTTTATTTATTCTTTAACGTTGTTTAATGAAGAGTATCGTCTAAATTTTAAGCCACTCTTTAAAGATTAATTCTGCAAAAAAATCAAACAAACTAGAAATCTTTAAACCCCTTGATTAAAGTTTTTGAAAAAAAAGGTTTGAGAAATTTCACAAGTAGCCCTCTACCATAGTGGTGAAGAGGAGTGTTATCATTGCACCACGATGTGGATTGGAACCCGGTTAGCTTCCTAATCTAACCACGACGTGTGCTCAAACCTGGTTGACTTCCTAATCAAACAAATCTATCGTTTGAAAAAAAAATTAAAAAAATTAAAATTTCAGTGTTACGTGAGAAACATAGTTTGTCTTGTTACTATAGAACCGTTAAATGAGTAACAATTCTGAATTTAGTTAATATTTAGCATAAACATACTTGTTCCACTTTCGGTGCATAGGATTGACGGGGACATTTCTTGTTAGCAGCCAAACTTTGCCAAGAACTTGCTTAAGGACAACGAGCCCTCTTTAAAGTATTGTCGGCATTTGATTTATTTATATTTTTTTTTTATGAAGTGAATTTAGTACTTGTCAACCTAATAAAAAGGATGAACCCTAATTTTTTTTTTTTTAATTTTTAAAATTTTTAAAATTTTTTTTAAGACAAAAGGTAACTATCATTACCAACAAACAACAAGTACAAACATAAGCCCTAATACAAGATAAGCACAAAAGAAGAGACGGGCAACAAAACACAGGGGACAAGCCCCAAAGCTAACTTTAGAGCCCAGCCCACGCAAAAAACACAACATTGAAACCCAAATATACAGCTCCTCTGATGCCTGCAAACGCCATCACCAGAAAACCCTACAACGATCACCACGATATGTCGCCCACCACCATCGCCTAAGAACACACCTGCAGGAACTCCAGACTTGATGAAGAAGAAGGATGCATCATCCACTAGGGACCATATCGACCGTCACCACGAAACAAAGGAAGCCCGCCTGAAGAAAGCGAGCAACATTGCCACCAAGGGCAAACATTGTGGAGGGCCAACACTCAAGCCGAAGCTCTGCACATCCTCCCGTGGATCCGTGAAGTATTGCAGTGAATATATGTGGAAGACAATCGGAATGTAAACATGAGTTATTAAAATAAGTATGTAAATATATTGTAATTACTAGGAGTCCTTTATTAGGAAGGATTTATTGTTGTGTCCTTTATTAGTTATTGTTTCCATATAGAACAAGGATTGTATATGTATATATTTCAAGGAAGTAATACAATGAGAAATTAACTCGTAAAATTCTATTTGGCATCTGAGCCTTGGTTGCCGTAACCTTAGAACCTGTAAGATAATATTTTTTTTCTTTTTCCGCTGTTGCTGTGCTCGACGACAGGCTGCTGCAATTTCCCATGTAGAAGCAAGTCAAGTCTTGTGCGTATGTGTGTGTGATTCTACCGTGAGGGTGTGTGTTGCATATTGGTTGCTATGTAGTTTTTATTTATTTATTTGTGAGACAGAATGAGTTTCCTGGAAGATAGTTTGGTTGCGAAGTTGGAGGGTACCTGTGTACTAACTAACAATCCCCTGGTTTCATCTTGTGGTTATTCAGAACGATGCATTTACTGTACCAAACATTTTGAAGCTAAATGGATCGAATTATCCTCTTTGGTCCAAGGTTTTAGAGATGCACATCGCTGGACGCGGTATGAAGGGCTTTGTGATAAGGAGTGCCAAAGAGCCTGTTGAGGGTAATGCTGAGTATGAAACGTGGGAGACAGGGAATGAAATCATAAAAGGCTGGTTGATCAATTCCATGGAACCTGCTATCATGGGATTTTTTATTCACCTGCGTACTGCTAAAGAAGTTTGGGAAGAGATGGCTCGGACCTATTTTGATGGTTCAAATATTTCTCAAATTTATGAATTAAAGGTTAAATCTTTCAGACTCTGTTAAGAGGGCCGACCGGTGGTGTGTATTACGCTGACTTGAAGTCCGTTTGGCAGAATCTCAAGACCATTCGAGAAGAGATTCAAATTGATCGTGTATGCTTTTTTGGCGGGTTTGGATGATATCTTTGATAAAGTACGTAGTGATATTCTACGTACTCAACCTTTACCATATGTTGAGGAAGTGTTTTCTGTTGTTCGTTGTGAAGCACAAAAACATGCCACTATGATGGGTGGGAGTAACAACCAAGGAGGCTGCCGTCCATGGCCATGGTCTTTTGGTCAGCTGCTGCCCTTCGTCCTAATAATCTTTCTAATCAGTCTTTAAATTCTTGTCCCTTTACCCGAGAAAATAAAGATGATTTGAAGTGTACTTTATGTGGACAAGCCCGTCATATTGAGGATACGTGTTTTGCCAAGCATAGGGTGCCCGATGTTTACTTGTTCAATCTTTATCACATCATTTACTTTCCATACCACAGGTTACTGAACAATTGCATTGTGTTGGTCTAATGTATCCATCCTTTTGTCTACTTCAAGATATTCAGACCAAGAGATAATTGGGCGTGGCACTAAAAGGAAGGGGTTGTACTATGTGGATAAGGTCGTTCCTGGCAAAGCTCATGCAGTTCGAGTGCTCCGTGATAGTAATTTACAAGAAGTATGGTTATTACATCATCGATTAGGTCATGCATCTTTTAGCTATTTGAGGCGTATGTTGCCTAGTTTATTTAGTGGAATAAACGAATCAGACTTACATTGTGAAGTATGTATTCTTGCTAAAAGTCATCGTGCTTCGTTTCCTCCTAGTATGAATAAAAGACCTTTTCCGTTTGACCTTGTGCATTCCGATGTTTAGGGGCTTTCTCCAGTTGTTACTTCTTTTGGAATTAGGTGGTTTGTTACATTTGTTGATGATTGCACTCGTATGGCATGGCTTTATGTGTTGAAAAATAAAAGTGATGTTAGTGCAATATTTCGGTCATTTGCTTAGATGATTAAGTCACAATACTCTTCACTTATTAAAGTTCTACATTCTGATAATGGAGGAGAATACATCAATTTTGAGTTGTTGGAATTTCTTCGTGATCAAGGAATTCTCCATGAAACCACGTGTTCGCATACCCCACAACAAAATGGGGTTGCAGAGCGTAAAAATCGCCACATTTTGGAGACAGCCCATGCCTTGTTCCTTGGGGCCTCGGTTCCTCAGTGTTTTTGGCTTAAAGCTGTTACTTATGCCGTGTATGTCATTAATCGTATGTGTTCTCGGGTGGTTGGGTTTCAAACACCTTTTCAAGTCCTCACTCAACATGCTCCAGTGGTGTCCAACAATACTCTAACTCCTCGAGTATTTGGTTGTGTGGCTTATGTTCATATTCAGAAAATACATCGTAGTAAATTGGATCCGTGTGCACTACGGTGTGTCTTTGTGGGCTTCTCATTTCACCAAAAAGGGTATAAGTGTTACCATCCTGAGACCCAACATATGTATGTAACCGTGGATGTGACCTTTTCTGAAACAGAATATTTCTACACTTCTGTACCTTACACTTCAGATCACCAGGGGGAAAACACTGTTGGTAATTTGAGTTGGTTGGATCTAAGGGGAGATGTGATTGCCGAACAGAGTGTCGAACCTGGAATTGTTGGTGCCGTGGCTGACATTGATGATGTTCGGACGATTCTGATTGAACCCATAAGAGAGTCTCGGCCAGCTACTGCCGATGACAGCCTTGTTGTTCAGTAGCCCTGTACCTAGCCCAGTACACCTCTCATTGCCGAGCCTTGTACACCCATTTTCTAGTTCCGAAGTGCTGCCCAATACATCCTCTTTGAATATGCTTGAGGTAAGTATCGTAAATGATTGTGTAACTAATCTGAGTAATAATGTGAGTACTTATAAATTGCCACCAAGACAAAATCGAGGTGTGCCTCCTGATAGGTTTTCTCTTGAGGGGAAGGTGAAGTATCCGATAACCAACTATGTATGATGCAATACGCTTGCACCAGAGCGTCATACTTTGGTGAGTAATATGGAGTCTATCCAGGTACTAACTCGAGTGGAGGAAGCTCTAAAAGATCCAAAGTGGGCAAAAGCAATGGATGAGGAAATATTGGCATTGTAGCAAAATAATATGTGGGAGGTGATGATGCTACCTGCAGGAAAGAAGATAGTGGGATGCCAGTGGGTATTTACAGTTAAATATAAGGTTGATGGAATAATAGACAGATACAAAGCAAGGCTGGTGGCTAAAGGGTATACCCAAACATATGGGGTAGATTAACAAGAGACTTTCTCCCTGGTTGCCAAGATGAATACAGTACTTGTTCTTGTCTCTTTAGATGTAAACATGGACTGGTCATTAAAATAGTTTGATGTGAAGAATGCGTTTCTCCATGGGAGTTTGGTGGAAGAAGTGCATATGAATTTTCCTCTTGGTTAAAGCAATGGTAGGAACACCAAAGTATGTCGGTTATGTAAGTCACTCTATAGACTTAAGCAATTGCCTCGTGCGTGGTTTGGTAGATTTACTCAAGTCATGAAAAGATATTGTCAGAGTCATTCTGATCATACTTTGTTTGTGAAGTGTAGACAGAATAAAGTAACAACCTTGATTATCTATGTAGATGACATGATTATAATAGAAGAGGACGTTTACGAGATGTCCATGTTGCAAGGAAACCTTGCGGCCGAATTCGAGATGAAGGACTTAGGGGATTTGAAGTATTTTCTAGGAGTTGAAGTTGCTCGCTCGTCAAAAGATAACTTCTTGTCCCAACGTAAGTATGTACTGGATTTATTAAAAGAAACTGGTATGTTGGGGTGCAAGCCGGTAGATACTCCTATTGTTGAGAGAAACATCATTTGTGTTTGGATCCGAAGCAGAAACTTGTTGATAAAGGTAGATATCAGAGACTTGTAGGGAGATTGATTTATTTGGCTCGTACTCGTCTTGATATTGCCTATGCTGTGAGTGTTGTGAGTCAGTTCATGCATTCACCGAGTGTGGATCATATGGCTGCTGTTATGTGTATCTTGGCATACTTGAAGTCGGCACCTGGAAAATGAGTCTTGTATGGAAAAAAGGGGCATTTAAGGATTGAAGGGTTTACTGATGCAGATTGGGCAGGTGATGTAACTGAAAGACAGTTTACTTCTGGGTATTTTACTTTCGTTGGAGGGAATTTGGTGACATGGTGAAATAAAAAACAGAAGGTGGTGTCAAAGTCTTCAGCTGAGGCCGAGTGTAGAGGTATGGCTTAACGAATCTGTGAAATCCTTTGGCTACGAAAAATTCTTTGGGGACTTGGGTTTAAGCCGAAGGATACCATGAAGTTGTTTTGTGATAACAAGTCAGCAAGAGACATAGCCAATAATCCAGTACAACATGATAGAACAAAGCATGTAGAGGTTGATCGTCATTTTATCAAGGGGAAACTTGAAAAGAAGATTGTATCAATACCGTTTGTGGATTCAGAGGAGCAACTTGCCGATGTTCTTTCTTATGCACTGTGTAGTCGAAAGTTTAGTGACTCACTTGTCAAGTTGAGCATGTGTGATATCTATGCACCAACTTGAGGGGGAGTGTAAACGTGAGTAATTAAAATAAGTATGTAAATATATTGTAAATACTAGGAGTCCTTTATTAGGAAGGATTTATTGTTGTATCCTTTGTTGGTTATTGTTTCCATATAGAACAATGATTGTATATACAATGGGAAATTAACCCGTAAAATTCTATTCGGAATTGAGTTAAATTGATGAAAAAGATGAAGGGAGATGGATGGAGGGGGATGGAAGAGAGATGGAGGGAGGGGAATGGAAGGGGATGGATCAAGGAGATGGAAGAATCGGATGATTGGGAATTAGATTTAGAGATGGTGTGATCAAAAGCAAGGGAAGACTTGAGATGAGGAAATCGAGAATTGCAGGGATGGGGAAAAGTGTAAACAACAGAGAGAGTAAAGAGAAAAGGAAAAGAAAGGAAAACCATGAGACTACCACAGACCCTAGCCACAACTAGGGCCAGCGGTGATGCAGATTTGACGAAATGAAGAACACTCACACAAAGGTAAGAAAGATTCTCACGAGAGGAGAAAAGGTCTCTCATGGTAGGAGAGAAAAGAAGCTTTTTAATGAACCCTAAACCCTTTATTATGTCCCAAATAGACTACTTTTTTTTATCAATATTTTTATACATTTGGTTGACCGTCTGGAGATAAAGCATACGCTAAATGTTTGATTACTGAACATAGTACTAGTGTGTAATCATCAGTCACAAATTACATCGTTAAACAATAGATGAAATATTATTATGAACTTGTATACACAAAAATTTATTACAAGAGATCGGATAAGCAACAAAGTATTGTCGATTATCCGGTCTCTCGCAAGTATATATTGGTTATGCATTTGACACTAATCCAATATTCCTCGACACCAACCAAATTTGAACAATAAAAAATATCAATCAAAACTTAAAATATGAAGAAAATAAATTATTTCAAGAATTGTCTAATAAATATGAGCAAAGTGAGATTATATGGTTTTCAGCTCTCTAGAGATGGAAAATACTCTCTCAATTTCGGCAATGCATCGTCAATATGTATTTGTAATCTCACTTTTTCAAATAAAATTATAAAATACAAAATCACCTAATAACATGTGCCTAACCTGATAGCATTTAAACTAACGGTACTTCTTCCATTGTAGAAAGAAGTTTTTAGTTCGAACACTTCTATTTTTTATATTAAGATATTTGGGTTGGAAATTGGGTTTCATTACGTAAAATCTCACACTTACAAGTAGAGATGATTGCTGTTAAATTATAATACTAAATCTCACACTTACAAGTAGAGATGATTGCTGTTAGACCATAATGCTAGTAGCATCTCTGATTGAATGATACTAATACTTACGGATTTTTAGTTTTGAGACAAAAACTCAGTCATTAGTAGGGATGACAACGGGACGGATTGGGTTCGGATGTGCCATCCCCAAACCCGAACCCGTTTATTTTCCCCAAACCCGAACTTGTAGAATCCCCGAACAGGTTTTCCCCGTTATGAGATTTATATATTTATTTATATTATTAACTATATGAAGAATATTTTTTAAAAAAAGATATTAAATAAATTGCTATTATTAAAACACAGGAATGCTCTCCTAAGGTTCTCATTTTGAGGACCTGTGAGGTCCTATTTCATTTCAATCCTTAAAATTAATCTGACTATGAAATAATTCAAAATATGATATTATTCCTGTTACAACATAACAAAATAATAATTTTGATAAAAAACAAAAGAAAAAAAAAAGAAGAGTTTCAGGCATGAATGTCATATATCTGGTATGTTGTAACAGGTATAATATCATATTTTGTTATTATTCCTGTTACAACATTATTATTTTGTTGTGTTGTAACAGGGATAATATGATATTTTGGGTACGGATTTGGGGCGGATACCCCAACAACCATAATCGAACCCGAAACCGAAAAATTTACCCGACGGTTACCCATACCGGTAAAATATTCGAAATTTTATACCCGAAACCGAACCATTCGGATCGGTTACTTGCGGGGATCGGATTTGACGGGTTAAATTGCCATCCCTAGTCATTAGATGGTTGTTACATCGCTCAAATGCTGCTGGAGTTGGAAAAGGGGAAAAGTGATACACGTTCGACATATGAATGTAACAATACTTTAATTTTCTTGAAATACACATAAGTCTTAACCAAATTTAAAATATAAATAAAACTAAATTACACATCAGCTTCATATATGTTAGTATCACACAATTATTACAGTTTCACACGAAAAAACATTTTAAAGTGGGTAAAAATGATAGATTTGTTGTTTTTAATAGAAAATGTGAAGTATTACAGTTTGACACGAAACTAATTTTGCAATATGCCAATATCTGACTTTTATTGGTTTTGGCCCAGAGGAAAACAAAAGAAGCTACTTTGCATCTGCCCTCTAAAATTGAAAAAAACATTCTAGTGCAGAATTGACATAACATCCACTTTGATATTTGGTTTGTTTTGTGTATTATTTTTGGTACCACAAAAGGAATGAAAAATCTAGATGAGTTCACTTCGTTCTACAAAAATTATCATATGTTAAGATCATTCAAGCGAGAGCAATTTATATGAAATGAGTTCACTGATATAACAATGTATTATTTGACCAGGATGTCCCAATTGCCATCTTAGTCGTATATATGACTTCAAATGTGTCACTGATATTTTTGTGTTACTTAACGTCAAATTCCCACTTCATATATTACCTTGGGAATGCTCCACGCACATGTAGGTGACTGTCATATATTGATGCATGTGAATTTCACAATGCAACAATGACTGACCTTCACTAGCTTGAGTAAGTTGTAAAAGAATGGCGTTCTTGATAGTAGCATATTTATACGACTTTATTATCTTATTTCTTTGCATTTACTTAGTTATTTTCCATTTATTTTGGTAATTTAAGTTATTTTCGTATTATTGTAGGTCCAGTTGGTAAAGATGACAACAAATAGCTAAATGGAGCAATTTGGAGCAATTTGGAGCAATTTTGGACTTGGATTGGATAGCATGTGTGGATAGCATATGGGCTGGACATTTTTTGTGTTTAAATGGTGTTAGACATGTGCTAAACTCTGGAGAAATTAAAGTTGAGGCTTGGAAGCCAAGGAATTATACAAGAAAGAGGAATCCTAGTTGGAGAGGAACATTATCTTATCTTATCTTATCTCCAGCTGCAATGAGAAATCCTAATCACATTCCAACGCTTTCCACCTGTTTCTTATAGTCCTAAAATAACTCAAAACACCTAATCCCTTTTCTCCTTGGATTCAGCCGTTCCCCCTATATATATGAAATTCGTGCAGCGATTTAGGGTGTGCCACGCCTGCGATTCATCTATTGAAGTTGCTGGAGTTTTCAGAGTTATTTCTCTCTTTGTTTTAAGTTTCAATGTTTATTTTAGATTTCCATTCATCCATTGAAGTTGCTGGACATTATAGGTATCGACGATCCGACCATTGGATTGTCACCAAAATTTAATACGTAATAGTATGTACTAGAGGCATAATGTTGATTGCCACTTGAATTTGTGATTGGCGGAGATCCAGCCAATGAATCGTAATGAAAATTTAATATGTTATTCTAGAGGCATAATGTGGATGTTGAGAAGTTACGAATCATAAATCTAATATGCGGATCTTTTGGTTTAGATTTCTAGGGTTGTGAACCCTATCCTCGATCTTGATCGACGGTTGACTTTTTAGTCAACTAAACCTAGTTTCTAGCATCCCGTTTATCTTAGAGTGTTGTTGACATTTCATGAAGCTTAGTGG
Source organism: Pyrus communis (assembly GCF_963583255.1). Taxonomy (NCBI): domain Eukaryota; kingdom Viridiplantae; phylum Streptophyta; class Magnoliopsida; order Rosales; family Rosaceae; genus Pyrus; species Pyrus communis. The sequence goes on from NC_084811.1 coordinate 21,105,889, forward strand.
GCTCATTACGATGATGCGTGTCTTGATTTACGTACGAGAGAATATAATATAGGTGATTTATATTGAATTGTTATTTTATTTCATTGCCATTGATCTACGTTTGTGAAATGTGAACTACGATTGGCTTGATCCCTCCAAATGGTACGTAGGCAGTCTAACGAGAAGTTAGATGCAGCCTTAAAAAAATTGAGATTAATCTTTTGTTGAAATTTTGTCTAAGAAAATGAATTGGGTGATAAATAAATAAATTTACCTTAAGTTTTTGGTAAATTTTCGGGTCGGGGTGTTACAAGCTAGAGGTGAATTCGAAGCCATGATCATATGTTTTATATAAATTGATTACATCCAGTTATTGTTTCGTAAGACATGAATGTGATTTACTTATCTGCTTTATAGAGAACTTATTCTTGTATGTATATTAAGGATGCATACTTAGTTTGCATGTAGGGATTTGATGCTAGAATATAAAGGAATTTCACCTAATCGTTATGAACTTATATTTGTAGGTAGTAAAAGTCACTAGTCATGATTGAGTTAAGTAAATCTTTGGCAGGAGTATCATGTTTTTCATAGTTTCAAATGCTTTGTCAATGCTTATGATTTTCACAAAACATAATGATCTTTGAGATGTATCTCTGTCATGATTTTTATAGTTAGGGAACTTAAGAAGAATAATTTGGTTGCATCTCTGAGTCCAATTCAATGAACTTAGGAAAATCTGAGATTTAATTAGTGTTGTTCACAATTAATTTGGGGCATTGTCATTCATGGGTTATAAGAAGAATAATTGGAAATCGATTTGTATGCATATGATTCATGTGTGGAGAAGAATCCCTTAACTATCATTTCATCCATATTTCATTCACAACTTAATTTACTTGCTGCCTTTTACTTTTGTTTTAATTAAATTCGTCCAAAATCCCCCTAGTCATTGTTTTGATGTTAGTTCAACTTAGTTTTCAGTTTTATAAGTTTAATTTGTGTTGATTAGCATCCCTTCTAATCCCCGGAATAGAATGATCCCTACTTACTCGTACTACGATTGCATAATATACAAGGTTTAATTTATGTGTTAGTTTCTACCACATTAGTTCTCTTTTTCTTCCCATTACATATTCCAAACTGTCCCCTAACAAGAGAAGTTAAGGAAGATAAGATGTATTATCCCTAACAAGAGTTTCCTCCTTGCCCTTTCGGTGAACTTGCAAGACCATGCAGGACAAACCATTTTTAGAACAGTTTGGAAGAGAAAGAATACATGTAGAAACATACTTGGCCTGCAATTTCCAGTTCCTATCCTGCAATGTAGTAGGTTCATGATGTTGAAGCAGCTTCGAGTTACGGATCAACATATTACGTTATGAAAATCCTTGTTCAAGATTCTTGAAGAACTCGGCGTTTATCCAATTTGAGAAATCGACAAACACACTGAGCATAGCTTGCCCTTCAAGAAATTAAACCATCTAAAAGTCAAAATTTCGAGCAGGAAACTTACCTCCAAAGTCCGACCAGTGCGCGCAAACTTATAACGGCCGATAATCCAACCCAGATACCAACAGATTCATGGCTTGATAATGCAAAGAGGCACAATATGCTCACTATAAAGCCACCAAAATCTGAAGTAAAAAACTGCAGAGATAGCACAAAGTACGTTTATATACAAGTGTGGTACTTGATGTACAAGAAACAATAACGTAATACACAAGAAATACAATTATGAAAGGATTCCTATAACTAAGGAGAGTCAGGTTCCTTGAGTATCACGCCACCATTATCATGCCCCCGCAAACTTAACGGTCGAGACAGTGGCGGAGCACTTGAGGACCAGTAGAGGACTGGGCTTCTCTGAAGTTTCTTCACTTTGTAGCTTCTGCTTGTGTGCTTTTGGTTGGATACTTTGCATTCTTCAACTTATGGACCAAAAAAAAAGTGTTTTACAATAGTATTGTTATGAAACCAAAACCTTATATCAACTAGCCTTCCTTAGTTCACCATTTTGCATAGAGTGTTGTTTTACAATGAAACCATGCATATATGAAATAGAAGAAGAATTTATCTTGAAAGGCAATTGTTGTAGCTGCAGTTTTCAGCCACGATAATTAATATTTGTTCAACTTCAATGTAGGAACTTATAAAGAAGTTTGGCGGTTATGATATAATTATCTCAATCTTTTTTTTTTTTTTTTTTTTTTTTTCGTGACTCCATTGTTCTCTTTTGATTAAAGTTTTTTACCACATTACAAAAAGTGAACCTTTTTCTCCCATTTGTTATTTTTTGTCAAATTTCTTTCATATGGCTTACAGGCCCCTCCTAACTTCGGTTTATGGCTCTGTCAGTGAGTCAATATAACAAGTTTGGAATGAAGAAAAAGGATTCGTTGTTTAGAGAGCCCTTTAATTAGGATATCCACAGGTTGATCCAAAAAAGGAATAAGGAACACCTTGTGCGCCCCAAGTTTAACCCTCTCATGAACAAAATGGTAATCTAATTCAATAGCTTGGTACGAGCATGAAACACCGGATTAGCCGCCATATATGAATGTGCAAGTGCTTAGAGCTGACAAGGGGAAAAATAAAATGGTTCAAGCAGAAATGGCTTACTTTCTGTCCAACGAAAAAACCATCAGAATGATCGACTAGAGGTTCTGCTAATGCGCTTTGGTATTAACCGGCAGCAGCATCTTGAACAGGAGTTTTAGACCGTTCAGATCATCTTTTAGTTAATCGTTAATGAATTTGATACATCTTAATCACCAATAGTCTCCGCAGGTACACTTTCCATCCTCGAACCTATGAAACCTATTGTTATCCCTCACTATGATAACCCTTCCTGAGCACTTGGACATAAACTTAATTGCAGTATGACAATCACCACAAATGCGCAAGTTCTTCATAATCCTAATTGGTCTATCGGGCGGAAAGGTTATAAGACCAAATGCTACAGCTAGTCTTTCGCTGTGATACCTAATTGTCTGATCTTTCTCTTCGCGATTTACCTCTCTCAGCACGAAACTTGTGTCTGCAACATAACCAGCTTTCTCCATTTCCTCCCCTAACTCCTCCAACTTCTCATAAATCTCTTTAGTTCTCATGTGAGTCCTGTCCCCAGCCGCAAATGTGTGAATCTTGTTTCCCTCCTCAACCCAGCTCAAACCCGTTTCCTTTTTCACCCCTCGATCTCTTAGCATCTTCCTGACTTTTGCTGCTTCCTCAAATCTTCCGGCAGCAGCATAAGCATTAGACAAAAGCACATGCAGACCAGAGCTCACAGGACCCAACCCAAAGACTCTGTCAGCCACAAGGGCTGCCAATTCAGTGTCACCGTGGATTCGACAACCCGTTAATAAAGCTCCCCATATAGATTCTGTTGGTTCTATAGGCATTTCATCAATAATTTTAACTGCTTCCTGCAATTTTCCAGCACGGCCAAGCAGGTCCACTAGGGTAGCATAATGCTGCTCCCCTGGCTCAATCCCATACTCTTTCATGAGCCCAAAGTAATATTGCCCCTTTTCAACTAACCCAGCATGGCTACAAGCATAGAGCACGCACAAAAACGTAATGAAATTCGGCTTCATCCCTGCACTTTCCATCTGTTTAAACAGATCAAGAGCGTTGTCCGTGTGCACGTGCTGGGCGCTTGCTATCAGCATTGCATTCCACATTCCAAGATTCTTAATGGGTATCTCATCAAAAACACGATAAGCTCCTTCAATCACACCACACTTAGAGTACAGAGAAACCAAAGAACTACCAACAAAGCTCGACAAATCAAAGTTCGTTTTGAAGCATAACCCATGTATTTGCCTTCCCAATTCAAAAAGCGTCGAATTGCCACAAACCCGTATAACACTCGAAAACGTAAAGTCATTGACATCCAAATTTTCAACCATGGCTTGTTTAAATAGTCTCAAAGCCTCCTCATCTTGACCCAATTGAGTATACCCATATATCATCCCACTCCAAGAAACCACATTCTTCTCAGGAATTTCATCAAACACCTTCCGAGCATCCCTTATCTCTCCGCATTTTGCATACATATCGACCACAGAACTTCCCACAAACACATCAAACTCGTACCCAGTCTTCACCGCAAGGCAATGCACAGACTGCCCAACATCGAGCCGATTCAAAATCGCGCAGGACTTGGCGACGCTCGGGTATATATGGTCATCAGGGCGCAGTTGCGCGCCAATCATTCGACGAAAGTACTCAATGGCGAGGACCGGAAGCTCGTTCTGGGCAAATGAGGAGATGACTGAGCTCCAAGTAGTTGATGACTTTCGTGAGGCTTCTTCAAAAATTTGGCGGGAATGAAGGGGGAGCTGGTTCTTGGAGTAGAAGTTGATGAGGTGGTGGGAGATGAGAGGGATGGTTTGGAGGCCTGATTTGAGGACATGGGAATGGAGTTGCAGACCCTTTGGGAGGGACCTTGAGTGGGTTAGGGAGAGGAGGAGGTTGCAGATGTCTCTGTAGTTTTGTTCAAAGCTTTGCTGGTTTAGAGGGTTTTGCGGGGGTTTTGGGAGATTTGGACGAAGCATTTAGAACCTTTTTTTGGGAGTTTTTCAGAGAGATCTGTTACACTTTTACTTGCAACATTTGCAGTTGTGAACCTGTGATCTTAATGCATGTGTGCAATGTACTTCTGCTTCAAGAACGTTTTTAATAGGAACTGATATATTTTAAAATTTGCATCCTAAGTATAATGCACATCTCATTTCTTACGAATAATATATCTTTACGTATAAATTTCATAATCGGAATCGTTCAATTTCTCATCTTTATTTTAAAATCATCATAAAAAAAATATTTTACTCGAAGATCGCTTCATATTCCATTGCGTCAAATAAATAGATGGTTTATCGTGAATGCGTTGCTCACACCTTCGATTTGTTTAGGGTTTAGGGTTTTAGGTAGAGTTCAAAAAACCATATTATGCTATAAATTAACATACAAAACGAGTACATGTCTCAACCCAAGACAAAGCCCCTCACCATATCCATATCAGTACTAGGCTGGCAATAATGCTGGAAAAGATCTTCATAGAGAAACATGAGTAATCAATGATCCAATCCTATTAGATAACAGTAGCCTCCTTTTTTTCTTCAATTGCATGATTGCGCACCAGCCAGGCGGTTGAAAATAACCATCTTCGGGTGTGGAGATGAGAGGCAGACAAAGAGAAAAGCAGGTTGAAGACGGTGGCAACAACACATATTTGGTTATTTATGAAAAGTTTATAGTGTCTAGGGCCTAATTTAGTTTTTGCCCTAGGCCCCTAATTACCCAGGGTCGGCCCTGCTCAATTCCCAACTCGATCTGTACATGATGGCAATCAAACTTTGTTTCATTATATATCTTTTGTTACATTCACTTGTATTTCTTTCCCTTCTATTGTGTATCTTTGATTTCGGTTAGTTACTATAAGTTGTGGTGCAAGTCTTAACAAAACTAATATCTATGAATCTATTCTGTTTGCTCGCCAACAGTGGCACGCCTTAAAAATACAACACCAACAAAGCACTTAATGTCTAGCCTCCAAGTACCTGAGAATTCAACTCTCGTTACGAGCATTGTGTACACCAACATGATCGTTGTTGTTCCAAGATTGAGAGCCCATGTTGTGGGTGATGGAAGAAAGGGTACAGAAGCTATTGCTGGAGCCTCACGTTGTTCACTTGTTAGGGTAAAGTTGGCAATTCCTAACAAAATGCCTGAGTCTGTAATGTCTTAGGCTAGTGCATGTTTTCGGTTTTAATCTAAGTTTGTCTCCTGTGCTCTCGATTACAAGAATACAAAGCATTTTGGAAACACTTACTCAGGTATGTTTGCATGCTGGCATCTCATGAAATTATGGTTTACGTTAAGTGTTTTTGGACTGCAGTTTTCATCAAGATTACAAATGAGCTTAAACTTTAACTAAACCTTGTTGTTGCTGTGAACTGTGGATTAGGTTTGGGTTTTTGACTTTCAATCAAGGTCTTATTAGTTAAAGCCCATCTTTCTTAGGTGGCAGCATATTCTCTAGTATTTGTTTGATGCACACTTACATGCACCAAGGGATATATTTCTTCATTGTTTTTATTGTCCATGCGCCGCATGAATTAGATTAGGATTTTGGTTGTTTTTGCTGCATGAAATATCATTTGAAAGCAACGACATGTGAGCAGCCCGTGTGCACAGAGAAGGATTTTCATGAAGAAAAATAAGTTTTATTGTAGGTGTTTTCAATGAGAAAATATTAGTTTTGGTTCACTGATTTTTCCTGCACTTAAATTAAAAATCAATTATGAAAATGTGCCTTGTGATTTTCGTAATTGGTTGATTTTCAAAAATCATTTCATTTCACACATTTTGCATGATCACGTCAATATCTTGCAAAGTTCGAGGAGATAGTGATTGACGTCCGCGTTAGTGTTGTGCCATTTCCACTCGAAGGCTGAAGAAAGATCGAGTGGCAAAGCACGAAGACATTGCTGTAGAAAACAGAGACTTAGCTAGTAAGGAATCATAATTTTAGAGAGAGAAAGAAATGTAGAGAGAGAGAGAGAGGGAATTGTGTAAATGTATTTTTCATTACATAAATGTCCTGTGTACATTGAGTATTTATACATAAATACCAAAGCTAACTTAGCTGACTCAACATTCCCTAACTAACACATAGACTAAAGGTCTAATCTGGTGCTTTACACCTTTTATAACCTTATGAACCTTCAATACTCCTACCACACCCCCTCAAGCTAAAGGTAGAGGAGCGAACTGAAAGCTTGTCAGTCAAGAAAGCAAAACGATCAGCAGGAAGAGACTTGGTGAAAATATCAGCAATCTGTGACAATGTATTAACATGTTGTACACCAATATGTCCCAAAAGAACCTTCTCACGGATGAAATGATAGTCAATCTCAACATACTTTGTTTGAGCATGGAATACTAGATTGAAAGCTAGGGCAATATCACTCTTGTTATTGCAGAAGATGGAAGCTTTACGGAAAAGGGGGAATGAAATATAAAAAAGAATCTTGGTTATCCATGAAATTTCTGCAACAGTGTTTGCAAGAGACTGGTACTCAACCTCAGTGGATGACTAAGCCACTATGATTTGTTTCTTAGCACTCCAAGCAACCAAGTTTAGTCCTAAAAACACATAACAACCATCTGTAGAGTGTCTGTCAATAGGACAACCAGCCTAATTAGCATCTGGCCAAGCTGTGAGATGTTGAGCACCCTTTGTAAACCATAGGCCTAAGTCAATGGTACCTTTGAGATATCTCAAGATACGCTTAACAACTTGCAAATGAATAGTTGGTGGAGTCTGCATGTGTTGGCACACTTGATTCACTGCAAAAGCTAGATTAGGTTGTGCCCAGGTAAGATATTGGAATGAACCAACAATGGACCTATAAGAAGTAGGATCTGGAAGTGGAGTTCCAGAGTGATCTAGTTTAGAAGAACTGACTGGAGTGTTGCAGGGTTTGACTCCTAACATATCAGTTTTCTTAAGTAGATCCAAGGCATACTTTGACTAATGTGGAAATAAACCTTTGGAAGATTGTTGCACTTAAATTCTCAAAAAATAGTGAATATCACCAAGATCTTTAACAGGAAAAATAGCTTGCAGCTGAAAAATAATAGTTTGGCAGACTTGAGAGGCCCGCAGTCACAAACAAGCCTTTTTCACTAGTCTCTCCTACTTGCTCAGTCATCTCAAACTTCCTTCATTCTAGCCCGATCTGCCTCTACCCTTTATTGGGAATAATAGAGGGTTGGGCAAAGCTATTTCCTGGATCTCTTCTTTACAAGGTCAACTGGTTTCAACATCTTCCTTCTTCTTCCCTTTGTCATTCTTCTCCTTGAGTAAAGGAAACAAAGGAATCACTAGTTCTTTCTCAGGGCTTGCTTCTCTGATCACTTCTCTGGCATAACCATCTCTTGGTGTGGAATACTCTAACTCTAGCTTTCTCTGCAAAGTTCCTGTTAAGGAACAGAGTCTGCTAACTTATCCTCTGGTCTCCAGAGCGATCTTCTTTCTACTTCTTAAAAGTTGCACCATAGTAGCTTGCAAGTCTTCATTTGTAACTTTTCCATCCGACTTTTCAAAAGAAGTCATGCTCTCTAGAATCGCCTGACCTTATAGGGATGGGAAATTTTCTGGGTAGTCTATCATGTATGCTTTTGTCTAATAATGGGGTTGCATGTATTTTGTTGTCCACCTGAAAGTTTGTTCATTCTTTCTTCTTCTTGGCATACGAGACTAAAACTTATCCCACAGGGTGTGCCAAAACTTTGTGTTTTGGGGCCGAATTTCTGGGTCTAGTCCCTCGCACAGCTCCCCAAGGGAATGGCACTTTGCTGGTTGTCGAGGGCGAGTTCTTTCTGCTGGGTGAGCTGCAAGATAAATTTACAGTAAATTTGAAAAGTGCCTTTGTGGGGCCTTTGATGTAGGCCTTAAGGCTCACAATCAAAACTAACATAGATGTGAGGGTGTCATTGTTATCTTAGTATAACAGATTGTTGAATATATGTGGGTTAAGTTAATTACTTGCACCCAAAGTTACTCAAACTTCTTGTTTATCAAAGGATTGTCACAAATGGGTTAAGTCTGCATTAAGTTCTTTTTCTTGCCTTGTAAATAAGGACTTTTAGTTCTTAATCTTGTATGTCCAAAATGAAGGGAGTTTAAGGCCCTTTCAGCCATTCTCACAATAACATTTTACTTTTAATGAAAACAAGCTTAAAAACTTCACCAGATTTGGATACAAATGAAGCTCTTAAGTGGATAACAATTGAAAATAACTTGAATACATGAAGGAAAGTACGCTAAACGACAGATCTATTACATATAAGTATAAACAAAAGAGACTTGGGCAAGAATTAACCTTGTCAGGCAAGGTTGAACTTCTTGCAACCACTTCTCTTTGTGCTTATAAAGGTTTGTATGCTAAGAGGAATGAAAACTACATAGGTTTTACACGAGGGAATCGATACTACAATACTAAGGGAAGGTAGCAAAACTTTTACACTAGACAAAAGATGACTTTTCCTAAGGGAATTATAGCTAAAAGGACTGAATCCGGACAAGTTTCAGTTTTCTGGGTACGAATTGGCTTAAGAACAGAGTTTGTATGTCTTTTGATTGGTTGATTGAGTGTCCTTGTCTCTAATATCTCTTTCTCCTTTTATAGACGATTTGGCCCAACTGTCTTGGCTTTGCTTCTGGCTGACAACATTCGGGGGCAGTGAGTCATAACCTATTTACTTGTCATGCCCTTAAAAAGTGCTTTTTGACTGGTGGTGAGTTGGTCTATGTCATCCATCGCTTCAATAATAGGCATATGGCTTATGCCTTAGCTAAAATGGATTCAATTCACCTCATGCCTATCGACTAGTGTTCGGGCAAGTCTGATTTGTTTTAGTGCCTTTGGGCTTTCATTAGCACAAAGCCCAATGTTAAATATTAACCCAAACACTTTGTATCATATATTACTCTATTTTGGAGATGATAGCAGGCATTATGACTTACCACCATTGCCATACATGCCACTGCCTTACATTTTTTCCCCTAGTTAGCCATTTTGAGCCTATATGTAAGCCTTTTGTTCTTAAACCTACATTTTCCTTACCTAGTCTCTTATATTAAAAATTCCTTACCCTACTAAGAAGCTAGTAGAGTACGTTTTTCGAAGGAGAAAGTTCAAGGTTATTTAAAAGTTGAAGATGCAAATTTTGTGAAGAAAGCCAACTACAAATGAAGAGCAAAATGAATCACAAGTGAGCTGCTAGCATTATAAGAAATCAAGTGTGTCATTGTAAATGAAAAGGAAGAATCATCATAAATCAACTGTGCAATTATATGTCGTTCATCCAACCACTCAATTTACTGCATGTTGCTTGGTTAATTGTTGCATGCTTCTCTCGGTTTCATTTCCAACTACTCTATTAGTTTCTTAGACTTTATATTTCCTACATCCTTCATTTCTTTAACCAAGTACCCGAAGCCCCATTACAACCCTTGACAAAGACATACTTGATCCAAAAAAAGTAATTTTTGATGCGTGGAGATGAGATCAATCTGCAAGCCTATAGTAGAGCATTCATGTAATGATCTTTTGAGGTTAAATGACAATTCGAGCGTGTGTCTTGTGAGCTTAAGGTTTAAAGTTAAGTTGGTCATGTAGGACTTAATTACATTTTTGTAGTATCAACTTTAAGCTATACTTGCAACTACACTCATACCTGTTATATTTTCGGGAAAATGTTAGTTTGTGAATAAGGATTCAAAACTACATGTGTTTTTGCACTCTTTCATTAATGTTTGTACAATCATTTGCTTCTCATATAAATTATTAAACACAAAAATTAAAAAAACAAAAAAAAAATCATATCATTTGCATGTTGCATATCATTATATATATATATTTTTTCTTCACAACATTTGTTTAGGGGGAGCTTAACAATATGGAAGATGTGTTTCTTTCCATGCTTATTTTTTCAACCGTTGCACCAGTATTCTTTTTCCTTCCTAATTTGTCTCCACTTTTATTCTTCCGAAGAGGTTCTAGTTCACAGAAAAGAAATCATTTTTCATTACATTTTGTTATGTTCCGCTTATCTTTTGCTCACTGCACCCGATGGTTACCTCTAAGGCCTTTGACCTTTCTAGACAAAAAGGGGGAGAAGTATGATGCTTATATTTAGGGGGACAAGCAGAATTTCAGAAACCTGGTTGTTTTTGGTTGCTTGCTATTACATATATATACGCCTTCTTTTTCAGCAACCTATATATTTTGTGCGTTCCAGGTTTTCTTGTTTGAGTGTGCGCATGTTACAGACTTCAATGTTATGCATGGTCTTTCATATTACTATTTGTTTTTAATATTGTGGTTGAGGGTTTTGTCTAGGAAATGCCAAAGGGGGAGATTGTTAGAGTAAAGTTGGCAAACCCTAACAAAACACCTGAGTCTGTAATGTCTTAAACCAGTGCATGTTTTCGGTTTTAGTCTAAGTTTGTCTCTTGTGCTCTTGATCACAAGAATACCAAGCGTTTCGGAAACACTTACTCAGGTATGTTTGCATGCATGGCATCTCATGAAATTATGGTTTACATTAAGTGTTTTTGGGCAGCAGTTTTCAGCAAGATTACAAATGAGCTTAAACATTAACTAAACCTTGTTGTCGCCGTGAACTATGGATTGGGTTTGGATATTTGACGTTCAATTTAGGTCTTATTAGTTAAAGCCCATCTTTCTTAGGTGGTAATATATTCTCTAGTATTTGTTTGATGCACACAAATAATGTTTGGTGGACTTTCACACTTATCAGCACAAAACAAATAATATCTCTTGGTTCTTTATCTAGTTGGCTAATAAATAAAAATTCAGTTTGCCTTGATCACATCTCTTTACTCCGTTTCACCTCGCCTGTGTGTGTGTGTGTGTGTGTGTGTGTGTGTGTGTGTGTGTGTATGCATCAGTTTAGGGTTTTCGCTGCTGCTCCGTATCAGAACATATATATGCACCGAGAGCAGTCTTTTATTTGAGAGAGCACGCATTAGGTTTTTAGAAGTCACCATCGTATCATAACTGTTGGTTTTGGTTGCTGCAGCATGCATTAGGATGGGCTTTGTATTTGGGCTGTTGTTTTTGTGCTTAATTTAAAGAAAAAAAGAGGCTTTGGCATAGCACACTTGCAAGCACCAAGGGATATTTGAGCTTTAGTCAGCAACACTAGCAGCACAGCATATATTCCTTCATTGTTTTTGTTGTCCATGAGCCGCATGAATTAGATTAGGAGTTTGGTTGTTTTTGCTGCATGAAATAGCATTTGAAAGCAACGACATGTGAGCAGCCCGTGTGGACAGAGAAGGATTTTCATGAAGAAAAAGCAGTTTTATTGTAGGTGTTTTCAATGAGAAAATATTAGTTTTGGTTCACTGATTTTTCTTGCACTTAGATAAAAACTTAATTATGAAAATGTGCCTTGTGATTTTCGTAATTGGTTGATTTTTTAAAATCATTTCATTTCATACATTCTGTATAATCGTGCCAGTATCTTTCAAAGTTCGAGGAGACAGTGATTGATGACTGCATTAGTGTTGTGCCACTTCCACTCGAAGGCTGAAGAAAGATCGAGTAGCAAAGCACGAAGACAGAGCTGCCAGCTAGTATGCATGTCTAGTTGATGAATTTTGTAAGTCTTTATGTATTCGTTCTTTCTTAATGTTTATCCTGGCTTGGGAGCCCGAAGATTTTCCCAATAGTGGGTTTGGTCTTATTAGGTTTTGTCTTGTTAAATCCTACATCCTATGTGAACTTTTTATTCATTGTTTTAACTGCATATATTTAGGATAATTTGATATGTGTTGTGAATGTAGAAATTAAATTAAATTTGAATTGGATTTTTAAATTGGAATCTATTTACCCCACCTCTAGATTAAAATAGTACCATCCTAGAACTTTCATCACTTGATTTCTTCTCATCATGTGTCAACTAGCTCATTACTGCCACTCGATGGATTAGAGGAAATGGCAAACCAACCTTTAGGTACTACAACAGAAAAGGAGACACCGGCGCAAGACGATATGGCAGATATATAGCGGGATTGGGAAGACAAGTTACTCATAGTGTTTCACGCTGGCACATTAAAAACGTGTCAACGGGTGGAACCCATAAAAATTCTCGCTAAGGTGGTTTGATACTGACTCTTCTGTATATATCACAAATTCAATGCATGGTTTTAAAAGACAAAAACAAACAACTAAAAACTATTATAATGTCTTTGTTGGGGAATGGACTAAAGTATCCGTATTGTCAAGCTCGGACTTACAACTTTTGAGGGAAACCAAGACCATTATGAGTAGGGGTGGTTCGGTATGGGATACCATACCGAAACTAGTATCCCGAATCCCAAACCGAAATTTTTTGGGACGGGAATTTGAAGACCAATCCCAAACCAAATTTTCGGGAATCCCAAATTTCGGGAATCCCGAAATATTTTCGGGATTTTGGGACAAATCGGGAATCCCAAATTGAAATATGAAATTATGAATTGTTCTTCAAATATATAATTCAAGAACACATTCATGAACTAGGAATTTCATTTCATTCACACTACCATTTAATTGAACACTGGCATGCTTGACTCTTTTTATCATAGTCAAAATTCAAATTAATTAAACTCTTTTTGCAATCTTTTGAGAGACAAAAGAATCAAGCCTTCTGAAATCATCAGCCATGGCAGTAGCAATAATAAAATCCACATGAATATCAAACAGAACATGAAAAATATGCAAGGTGTAAGGCATTCTAGGTTGCTAAGCATGAATTAAAAACTACTAGCATCAATTATAAAAGAATAATATATATATATGTATAAATATATATATAATAATTAATATTATATAATTTCGGTTTGGTATGGGATTCCCGAAATATCGAGAAACCAATCCCGAATCCCATACCGAAATTTTGGGATTGGTTCGGGATAGCATCCCGAAAATTTCGGGAATTTTGGTTTGGGAAATTTTTGGTTTGGGATCGGGATTTTTTCGGTTCGGTTCGGGATTTTCGGGAATTTTTTCCACCCCTAATTATGAGTGCCATTTTTCAAATGAAGACCTTGGGAGAGGCTCATTATGTTTTGGGAATTGAGATCATAAGAGATAAGCAGAGAAAACTTCTTTTTTTTTGTCATAAAAAGGTTACATTGAAAGAGTGCTTGACAGGTTTACTATGGAGAATTGCAACAAAGTAAATGTTCTAGTAAGCAAGGGTGATAAGTTCTCATGAGATCAATGTCCCAAGAATGAACATTAGTCTAAATTGATGAAGTTGAAACCATATTCTTCATTAATTTATTTAGAACATGAGCAATTAAGTAATTATACTGGTTTTAATTCCTAATTAGGGTATTTGGTAAACAGTTTTTATGGAATCAACATTATTCCTCTGATTCCAGAAAGTTTAGTAAACAACTTCCATAAGAATCCAATTTTGATTTCTCCTCAATCCAACCCTTTCTCAATTTAATTTCTCCTCTGTTGAGCTAAAAATTAGTTAAGAAAATTATGGAGGTGACACGAGGATTTTTGGGTGAAAATGACAAAATTGGCCTCAAGGTACACCGAGATTCCCACAAGCATGCAACAGATAATAATGACTCAATCAAGGAAGAGTAAAAGGTGATCAAAATGGTATTAATTCAAATCCCTCTCATCACTCCTCACCAAATCCTTATTCAAGGGTAACTCCCAAATTTCCTATTTAATTTAGGATTAATTGCCATGTTAATAGCAAGATATTATTTCACATAATATCTTGCAATTATTCACACAATTTCACCATATATGGCTTGCCACTCCCCTATAAATAGCCATATTCTCCCACTAAAAAGTTAAGTCATTTGCTACCCACAAACTCCTAAACACATTCTTTTAAGAATTCTAACTTTGGCATTGGAAATTATTAGGCCAAAGCCCCCCCAATTCATCGTAGGCGCCTGAGGCTTTTGGCCTTAATCTTAGGTGTTATTATTTTATAGGAGCATTTTCATCAAAGGAGAAGACGGCAGAAATTTTCATCCACAAATTGGTGCTTTCATTAAGAGTCTTAATTCACACGCTCGAAGAAGACTCTTGCATTCAACATTTCTAATTTTTTTTCTTCGTTCATTCGTAGATCTTCCCACACGTTCCTACTCCTATAATTTTTAATAAATTCTTTGAATAGCACTGGGGAAGAAATACGATGAGAAAAAATTATGAAACAACAACAAAATGCGCTCCCTACAAATTTGGGTTTTCACCCACTTGACGAATTGCGAAGCAACGACGGTTGCCACCACCCACTGCCACTACCGTGGCCCAATCAACCATCGGTGCAATTTTTCTAGCCAATCAAAACCCAGCCTGTAAGATGCCACATCGCCCAGGGGAGTGATCCTTGTATGTATATTCCCATCCCTACCTAGCACAAGGCCTTTTGGGAGCTCACTGGCTTCGGGTTCTCTAGGAACTCCGAAGTTAAGCGAGAAGGGGGCTAGAGCAATCCCATGATGGGTGACCCACTGGGAAGTTGCTTATGAGTTTCCAAAAACAAAACTGTGAGGGAATGGTAAGCCCAAAGCGGACAATATCGTGCTAAGGTGGTGAAGCGGGCTCGGGAAGTGATCCGTCCCGGGCCGGGATGTGACAATTGGTATCAGAGCCTAACCCTAGCCGTGGTGTGCTGACGAGGACGTCGGGCCCCTAAGGGGGGTGGATTGTAAGATCCCACATCGCCCAGGGGAGTGATTCTTATATGTATATTCTTATCCCTACCTAGCACGAGGCCTTTTGGGAGCTCACTGGCTTCGGGTTCCGTAGGAACTCCGAAGTTAAGCGAGAAGGGGGCTAGAGCAATCCCATGATGGGTGACCCACTGGGAAGTTGCTCATGAGTTCCCAAAAACAAAACCATGAGGGAATGGTAAGCTCAAAGCGGATAATATCGTGTGCTACGGTGGTGAAGCGGGTCTGGGAAGTGATCCGCCCTGGGCCGGGATGTGACACAGCCTGTGCTGGTGTAACTTGTAGCCCAATTTCAGAAACGGCCAAAGCTTAGAGGCCCGTGAAAAATACCCCTCGTCAAGCCTCCAGGATCAGGCCTAACGTCCCATTTCGCGCAAAGCTCAGCACGCCTAATCCAGCGAGCAACGCATGCCTCCACACGAGCGAGCCCAGCAACGGCTGCAGCAGTAGCCCATATGGAAGCAGCCCATTTCAGCAGCTTCCCAGGCCTAATCTGCTCGTACTCCAGCAGCCCAACGGTTGACCTGTGCTCCAGACCCGTGCCCGCGCGCCTTGACCCAAATCCACTCTTTTTTGCGCTTAAGCGGACCCATTTTTGGTGATCTGGACCAATGTTCTAAAAAACAGCCTAGGCGCTGGGCTGTGGTGAGCAGAGGCGTTTTCTTGCAAATTGGTTGGAAAAATCGGATAGGCTTTAGACGGCAGGCTAGGCGGGGCTAGGTGGAACTAGGCGGTTTTTTTTTTTTTTTTTTTTTTTTTTTTAATGAAATTAAAAAATAATATAAAAATCCTATCTAAGTCTAAGTGGTTTAAAATTGTGAACTTGTTGTACATGTGTCATTCTACAATATTCCTCAATATGGTTATATGGCATATATGCTTAATGTGTTTTTAAATTTTGGACTTGTTGGATACTCTTTTTGCATTTTATCATTTTTTTTATTATCTTATCCATGGATTTCATACAAGTACAATTTTTGTAAGTGTCAAAGTGCACTTATTTACAAGATATACAAGAAATTTACCTAAATTTGCATAAGCCACCTAGGCGCTAAGCCCCATCCCGCCGCCCGACTAGCTCCTAGCATTTTTTAGAACCTTGATCCGGACCCATTTTTTCAATGCTTTTGACCTATTTTATTTAGATTTGGCCTATTTTAGCTCAAATCTCGCACCCGGAGTCCATTACACTTCTACCACTGAAGGAGACGCATACCATCCAAGCTCTTCTAACCTAAATGACGAACAACACTTGTCCCGACAAGTCATGAAGTTGACAAGCGCCCTCGTGCAGTAGATGACCTTAGTGAATCAGCTTTTGCAGCATACTGAGACGTAGTGTGCCCCAGACGAGGTGTCCCGAAGTAGGACAAGGGCAAATGACGAACCTCTCCAGCAATGTCCCGACAAGCAGCCCATCAACCAGCCACAAATCAAGTGTTCAGGTAGTGTACACTGTCGATTGGGCCCTTGAGATAGCGTATAGTCTCGTCTTAGGGTGCGGAGGAGCATGCACTCTCAGTTAAGCACACAGACGAGCATACGCTCATGGTTGAGGCCACACTCCGATAATCAACATGAGTAACCTTCCAGGCAAAGTGTTCATTCGTGGCTAGGCCTGCAAGGAGCATCATTCACTTTACATCGAAGTAGGCAGCATGACGAACGGAAAGAAGCAATCACACAATCCGGCTCAAGTTGAACTCACCGCCTATGAGTAATTCGCTAGCCTATTAACGTACTACATGCATCGTAGCCGAGGTATAGACAAGCCGAGCATATGGAAGAACAGCCTAGACCAGCAGGTCATGATCGAGGGCAGCCGAGAGCTCTGCTACCCCCAACAAAGGTAAATTCATGAGGAAGTAGAGAAGCTTATGACCAAACGATTACGCGATTTCCTAACATAATGAGGTCACTGACGAGGCACTATGACAATACATGACTAACATAAGCAGGTCACCCTTCACATACAAGATCGAGCAGGCAGAGCCTCCACGCAAATTCAGTATGCCACATTTCACATTCTTCAAAGGGGATGGAAACCCTGAGAGAAACCTAAGACACTACCAAAGTGCAATGATCCTTTATCGAAACAACAACACTCTCATGTGCAAGATATTCACCATCATTCCACAAGACGATGAGCAAGATTGGTTCCACACCCTGCCGCCACAATCCATCCAGAGTTTCGATGAACTTTCTTTTGGTTTTCACCAAAGAATATTCATCATATCACTAGATCAAGAAGAAGTCCAACCATTTGTTCAACGTCAAGAAGAACCCAAATAAGTCATTCCATGACTATATGAAGAGGTTCAAAGCGGAGAAGGCAAAGATAGTTGGATGCAATGACTCGATAGCTAATGCAGCCTTCCAAAAAGGACTCTCAGCAGACCACCCGTTGCTCGGAGAATTGATCATGAAAGAAGATCTAACTCTGGCATAGTTTTTCGCTTTGGCAAAGAAGCATGCACTTTGGGACAAGGCTCGGCGAGCAGACAAGACACCCTAGCAGCCTTGAAAAGAATCAGCAGTAGCTTAAAAGAATGAGGACAAGAAGCAGTACAACAACAAAAGCAAGCAGAAGGCTAAGCGAAGAGATCGATCCCTGACTAAAGGAGGCCTGACACCCAAGAACTACTCTAAGTTCTCGATCTCGATCCACCAAATCTTCTGCGACATCAAGAGCGAACCATGGTTCAAGCTGCCAAAGTAATCAAAAAGGGATACCTCTAAATTGGACCACACCAAGTATTGCGCATTCCATCTAGGTCCCAGTCACATAATCGGCGATTGCTACACTTGGAGGGACTACCTAGAAAATCTGGTGAAAGAGGGCAAGGTCAATCGATACTTGAACAAGCCAACTGCGCAGCTTAGAAGGAATGTAAATGTCGATGAATAGCTGCCAACCAAGATGATTCAGATCAATGACATCCTTGCTGAATTAGAGCACGTGGGAGCCACCAACAACTCCAAGAAAAAAAAAAAAGATTCAGTAGGCTCTATTAGTCTCTCAGGCCCAGGCAGTCAACACCCAACCTAGGCCTATCGTTGGCTTCACTGAGCAAGATGTCGAAGGCATCGACTTCTCACACAACGACACACTAGTGGTATTTATCCAACTAGCCCACTCAGCAAATGGTCCTGGAAAACACTATCATACGCCGAGCAAAGGTACGTACCGAATTCAACGGTTGACTGCTATCAGCAAAATAACACTCGACATGAGAACACGCCCAGTGGTCTCAAAGCAGATGTTCACAATAGCTAGCAACCCGTCTCCCTATAATGGGATTTTAGATCAGCACTAGCTACTACGACTGAGCGCGGTAACCTCTATCGAGTATTAGTAAATATAATTCCGTATCTTGGGAGAAGGAGTCAGAAAGATCAAGTCCAACTAGGCCACATCTCGACGATACACTGGGCAAGTACTGAATGAGGTAAAGAAGAAGTCTTTTACCCTCGTAGAGGCTACTGAAGTATAGAAAGACAATTCTACCTTAACTGAAGACGGGTCAAGAGACGCTGATCACATATTTCTTAACCTAAAGCAACAGTTAGTCCACATTAACAATTTAGCGGAGGCAATAAGCCCAAGCCCGCCAATGCACATTAAAGGCAAATCCAAGCGATCTTGAATATAAAGTCCTCCACTACTCTGAATGAGATTCAAGGTCTGACCAGACAACTAGCCGCACTCAACCGTTTGCCATAATTTTCTAGAGCCGGAGTAAGGCTGATCGCAATACAATTACCTTAGAAGTTAATAGCTCTGAGCAGAGCTGGATCATATCAAACTGAGCAGCGGTGCCACCATCACCCTGTTCCGAGGCAATAGGCGAAGTTCGATCAACTTCGCTGGTATGACCATACTTGTTCAGCAAGACATGTGATTTGATCCGGATATGAATCAATCAGATCCTTGTAGCTAGCTAAGTCAGGTAGGCTCTAAGTAGGATATCCTCTTTGTAGTTGGAGATGGCAAACAATAAAGCCTTATAATAAGGAGACATGGTACAATACGTTCATATGTCTTGGAGTTTCTATAATCTAGGAACTGGCGTATGCCGCAAGCAATCACAAGTCCTAAGAGGTGCAATATCTACCTCTAGATATTCTCTAGTATTCTCCAAGCTTAATAGTATACCCATTTAGGGTTTGTCTCTGGTAACGCAACATCAATACTCTAATTCTCTTGCCCACTGCTTGAGTCTAAAATTGCTTACTAGCTTGATGATTTAAGAGCCTTTAGCGCAACCCCCCTCCCCCCGAGGCAGTCTTAAGCTTGCTCACGGTTGCTCTCTTTACTCGGATTTGTGCCCCACCATCCACAACGGTGCTCAAATTTGTTCCAACAATATACGTACCTCATTATTTTCGAATAATGTATTTTATTGTATAAATTCTATAATTGGCACCGTTCAATTTTTAATCCTCATTTGAAAATTATATCTACTGAAAAGTAAAACCATTCAAATTGGAGATCGTTTAGTTATTCAAATATATCAAATAATGGATAGTTCATCAATAATATGTTACTTTTACTCACACAGTTGATTTGTTACTTACATTGCATAAACGATCTCTGATTCAAATAGTCTTTGATTCAAATAGATTTTTTTTATAGAGATAATCTTCAAATAAAGATTGAGATTATAAAATTTATACGATAAAAGGTGCATTATTTGCAAGAAATAAGATATGTGCCTTCTCTCCTGAAAAAATGCAAGTATTTATCCAAATTTTATAGCATGCGCAAGGCTTACAAAGCTGGCTTAAAGGGGGGAAGAAAAGAAATGAAGTCGATGGAGGGATAGGAGGGAATATTCACTATTTCAATGATATTTTTCTTTGTAATCGTTGTAAGCATTGAATGATGCATACAGTGTCCACGATCTCGAGCTTGTTCATCTGTAAGTCTGTATTAACGGAGCATGGAGGTTAACTAGCCACACGGCCAGAAAAAGACCATTCGTTTGTAAGCAAGAGTTTTAAAATTCGAATTTCTTAAATTACGAGTTTGATAAATTGATTTGATGTCGATTTATTTTTCTATCTTTTAGTATAAATAACGAGTTCGATAACTAGCCATGTGTACGTCTCTCTCGTGCTATAATTGCTATCTTATTCTTTTACCAAAAAGATACGTATAGAGGTTGACTCAAAGTTCTCATACGTTCCCTTGGGTCCTTGTCGAGCAACCAGTCTCACTTGGGAACGCAAAGTACAAACCAAACCTTCCTGTGGGTACCAATTTCTTCTTTGAAACTCCAAAGAAATTGCGACCAATTGTCCCTAGGATTCGAGAACATTCCCTTTGGAGCATTTAATTTAGAAGAGAGATGGGAGTTTCGTTCTCTTAGTTACTAGATAACTAAAAGCATTTACTTTTAAACACGATGTTTATACTTGATAGTCTCTCATCTTATAAATCAATAACTTCGTATTCCTCTCCACTTCGTTATAAGTTTGTATCCTTCCCTTCTAAATAATAAATAAATAATAAAACTGGATAGAATTTTAAATTGGTCACCAAGGAAATAATGTCGCTTGTTGAATAATCAATCGCCAAATTCATCAATACCCATTAGATTGAATTGGATTAGGTTGGTTACACTGCTTAGATTTATTTTTTTATTTTTATTTTTTTGATAAAATCCATTGCTTAGATTGGACGTTGAACAACTCCACATGTAAATAGATGAAGAGGGTGAGACCTATATATAATATATTTTTTGCTCATAAAGAAGGGATTTGGATCCTCTCCGGAGCCTAAGGAGAGGATCCTCCTGGCCAATATATATGGACCGTTGGATAAAAATTTAACGGCTACAAACAGGAGGTTACTTTAAAGTTATAATAATTATAACCGTTTGATGAAAATCTAACGGTCCAAATGTGTTGGTCAAGAGGATCCAAATCCATAAAGAAGGACTGATGCAACACGAGGCTATATATTATAGTATATATCCCACTTCTTTTAAATTAGGTGAGACTCATAAATTCATATTATAATCTGATAAAACAAACTATTTTCATCCATGATGTGATGTCTATCTCAGAAAAATGTAACAATATTTTTTCAATTTAAAATTTATGATTATTAGTCTCTTAATTCATTAAAAAGTACATCTATAATCATTTTCATCAATCGTGTCAGAATTTTGTCAGTGAGTCATGTTGGAAGGACCATTGCTATAATTGAGTTAAAATTGAGGGATTATTACTCTAATTGGGTTAAAGTTGAGGGACCATATTTTTATTTGGTTTTCTATATCTGCCCCTTGATTCAGCCTCACGTGTGTGGCACGTGATTTATTTTGACGAAAGTTCTAACGGACTTGACGAAAAGAACCATAGTTGTACGTTTTGATGAGTTAAGGAGCTAATGATCACAGATTTTTAGTTAAGGGACCATTATTCAAATCGGGTTAAAGTTAATAAAACCATTGCTACAATTTCCTCTCGAGAAAACGTCATTCAATTATTTTTTTATTTTGATTTAATTGGTTGGTATGATTAATTGTTTTGAGATGTAGAATTATACTTAGAGCTTAGCATGTAGGTTCCTGTCTTGAATTAGAATTTGAATTAGATGCCTCATTTTAAACATTCTTAAATTAAACATTCATTCCTTTTTAACTTTATATTTAAGTGCTTTAACTTTTGATTAAACCATCTATTCCACGTACATTCTTGATTTAGATGCTTTTCAAATTTATTTTAAATTCTTCAAATAATATTTATTTAATTTATTATCTTTATCCTTTCCTCAATTTAAAAATTCAATACTATCCAAATAGATAATAACCAAATTAATTGAGGACCGAGAGACTTAAATTGTTAAGAATTTTCAATAGAATAATATATATATATATATATATATATATAAATTGTTTCTAACTTGGTACAATCTTTACTACTGTAAGGGTTAATATTCTTTCTCATCCTCTATTTTCTTTGTTAGAATTGAACTATGATTCAGGTGAAATTAATGTACCATCTTTCTTAACAAAAACATTAAAATGTACCAACACAACTTATTTTTAAATTAAAATGTACCTATGCCGAATTGAAAGTCTTCATAGTAAATAAAAAGGTACCATTACTAAATTAAAATGTAACCATGCGGAATTAAAATGTACCCATGTTAAATCGAAGTGTACCGATGGATTTTAGGTACGTTTATTTTAAATGTACCAATATGTATGTTTTAGTAACTTTCTATTTTATTGTTTCTATCTACATTTTATATGTGTGTATTATCTATTTGCCAATTATTTAAAGAAAAAACTCTTGCAAGTTGTCTTTTAGGTAAGTTTTATGAGTCAAGATAAAACACCAGTATGAGTATTGGAAGATTTCAGATTTTCATAATTTTATGAACTAATGACAATTTTTAAAATTGTAAGTGCACGAATAATGAAAAGAAAATGAGATAATTTACCAAAAGGAAATAGTATAAAATGAAATTAATAATCCCCAAATTTATAGAAGAATGTTTAATCAAAATTTTTTTTTTAAAAAATAGATGTTAATTTATAGAAGAATGTTTAATCAAAATTTTTTTTTTTTAAAAATAGATGTTTAGTCTAAGTAATTAAAAAACAAGACACTTATATCAAAACGTCCTTTAGTTAATCACTTTTTTTTTACTATTTTAAAGTTGTCCTTGAAAACGGGAAGGAAAAAAAAAAACTAATTTGATGTATACAGAACTTAAAGCAAATATTTCTTTTGTTTGCTTTTTCTATCTTTTAAGTTTGTTTTCACAAAATGCATTTTTAACTGCAAAACGAAAACTTTATTTTTGAAAATTTTGAGAAAAAAGTAATTTTTTCAATATAATATTTATAGTAAAGGAGCGGAGAGTGGGGGGGGGGGTGACATACTAGCCTGCTATAATAATATAGTTAAACTTTACCTTTAACTAGAATCGAAAACCTCCCACTTCGTACAAAATTTGACCAATAAAATTTTTAAAACCTTCAAATAATAAACAAGCAGCCCCAAATGAAAAGTCCAAAGTTTGACAAAGAAAAATTAAATTAAAAGTCCAAAACCACATACCAAAAGTGAAGAGCAGAGACGAATAATAAAAAGTCATTTTTCTGTCTCTCTTCGAAAAGTCTCTCCCTTTCTCTCTCGATCTCCCTCTCCCTCTCCCTCTCCCTCTCCCTCCAAAACACAAACCCCAAAAACCCAAATCGTGTTTGTTTCACCATAAATTCAGACCTCCATAGTCCTCATAATCTCTGTCTGTTTTCCGTTGGAGTTTCGTCTGTTTGTCTCTTGAATTTTTCCGAAATCGAATTGATTCTTGGAGCTTTTGATTCGTCGGAATTTAATTAAGCTGAAATGCTGCAGCTGCTATTCGCGGCGGCCTTCTCGGCGGTGCCTCTGACGCTTTACGTGCCGCCTATCCGAAGCCTGAACCTGTTCGTGGAGACCGTCGAAGACTTCCTCCGCCACACCACCATGTACACCCACAGAATCTACCCGCGTCTCCGCCTCGCCTTCTCTCGCCTCCTCAGCTCCCTCCGTTTCACCAGGTAGATCTTCCGCACACGCGCACCCAGTTTTCCAGGAGTTCTTCAAAGCCATTAGATTACTCACCGCACCCTATCCACCCCCAATACCCCCGTTTTACTTTTTATTTTTGTATAATTTTCTTTAATTTTGAGAGTTGTGATGTAATTGGGTTGGAAGAGATCGATTTTGGGGATTTGTTAGTCTTCCAATTGATTCAGGTTTGTGTTGTACTTGTAAATAATTTACATGGGCTAATTCATAATTATTGCAAAATTAACCCATGATTAACAAGTTAATTGAGTTTTCATTGAGCTCAAGTTATTGCACATCTCCCTCTTTGTCTGTGTTGGTATCATTGAGTTCGTGTGATAGTTTAGCTATCATTTACTCGTTTTCTACACGGACCTGGTCTATATGGTTATCACAAATTATTTGCCACTTGTAAGGGGTTTGTAAACAAGTTGGTTAAGAATATTCGTGTTCATCCGCAATGTTTTGTATAAGAAGTAAAAATTGCTATTCCACCATTTCCTAGTGAACCAATTAGATAAATTGGCTCCATAAAAAATTGATTAGGGTTATTAGCAAAATTAATTTACTTTAATATTTGGTGGTTGAAATGATTAATATTAATTATTGACGGTATATCGATCATATGTTAGTGTCATAACAATGATATAACGACGACATGTTAAAAACATATTATTTTAACAAATTAAATGTCAAAAGTGGATCATTTCAGCCAAACCACGAATCGATTAATGGGCTCCTTTTGTTTTCTTTGATCAAAGTATTTACTTTGCGTGTCTAAATGAACTAATCGGTGCTTTCATGCATGTAAATGAACGAATGAATTTCGTTCCCTTTTCTTTTGGATAAGGAGGACAAAAGGAATTTACTTGTATTGGATCACAACAAAATCCCAATTAATTTTATGTGAAATTATTTATTTAATATAAAAAAATTGCTTAACCTATCTGGCCATTTTTATGCACTTGATTAGCTTCACAATAGTTGCACACAATACTATAACCCGTCATGATTTTTTGTTATGAAAATTTAAATATACGATATTCATTTATGTAAAGTAACTGTACAAGAGAACTTGGTGTAACACTCTTAAAATATTGTCAAAATTTTTAATCTGATCGAAAGAAATAATAATGTATATTTATCCCTTTATAAAAGTTGAAAATTACATCACGAGGCTCTCAATCCGAATATGACCAACGCTACAACCTTACATAGTTGCAAATTCTATAGTGCCAAAGTTTCAAAGAGACATGTCAATGATCTAACATTGATACTGTTCTTATCTTAATCACTTGCTAGCCCGCAAAAATGAGATTTAGTTTTGAAAGGTCTCAGTGTGATTAGGATTAGAACCATTTTATTGTAAGTAGTATATTATTTTGTAAAACTTTTGACGTGGGATTTCCGAGTTCCGACATCTTGAAGGCAAATCAAGACACCTTCAGGCGGAGTACATGCCCCCTGGAAAGCACCCCGCAATTTTTTCAATGGACCTCCCTATACTACAGACGAAGAGAGCTTGATGGCACTATGAGTTATAGTGGAAAAGGCAATTTGATAAGCACTTCGACCTTGTCTAAGTGCCAGATCAGTAGATCATGCGGTTATCACGAACGTGTATAAGTTCAACTTCCTTCGTGCGACGAACTTGTAATTAAAGTGGTTAAGAACGCTTACCCTTACATGCAAAGTTTTGGTTTCAAGTCCCCCTCACCGAACTCAAAAATCTCATTCAAAAGCAGAATATCCCATTTTCTCAAAATTGGATCAATTAAATCACGTACTAATGAGCAAGTAGGCAATTGACCGGGTGGATAGTGTCTCCGTCTTTAATTTACGGTGTTCTGGGTCAAACCGCCCGCCTCCCTAATGTAATTTAAATTCCATATTCAAGATCATTTGGTGCACATTCTACACCATATGGAATACGGGCACTAAATTGGCCAAATGACTATAACACAAATACCATTTTGACATTTAAGCCTTAACCATATATATGGAGGCTGAATTATAATGCAATTATCATTTGATTAAAAAAGAAAGAACAACCACTTAGTATAGTCTAGTGGCATTCCTTTTCACTTGTAAGTGAGAAGTCTTAGGTTCGATTATCATCAAAGGCAAATTTGAACCACATTATTGCTAGCTCATTGAGGCTAAGCCTTTTAGTGTAGATAATATCGTTTGTTAAAAAATAAAATAAAAACAAAAGGCAAAAGCATAGGGTTAATTTGTTAATTTCATATTCTATTAAAATTTTGTAGATTAACAAAGAATAACCATAGTGGGGGGAGGAAAGGCTAAGGGGAGTTTCTTGAGAGCAGCTCAACCGTTGCTTATTGCCTTGGTGATAGGCAACCCAATCCATTCTCCTCCCTCCCCAAAACACTCAAGCCCACTCGGGCAATTGGACCTAAGGCGAGTCCAATGGAGAAGTCAGGCAATAATCGCCTATCCCAGTGCCTTGCCTATGTGACGTAAGGTTGACGTTATCATGATGTAAGCCACAATTTAAATTATTAAAAAATTATAAATTTTTTTTTCTTTTTTATAAATATGGAACCATGTTCTTCCACTTTACACTACATTTCAATATTTTCGAATACTTTCAACTAATCTTTTATTATTATCCGGAATAACAAATAAAGTTATCTTTTATTATTTTATAAAATAAAAAATACTAATGTTTTAACATAAATTGCATGGGCTATTCAATTTAGGAGTAGAGATATATTTAAGCAGGTACTGTCCATTGCAAGTAGTTACTGTTCATTTAAGGGGATTAAGTTGCCTATTGCCTAGGGGAACCTTCCTACACTAGAAGTGCTCTGATAGTAGCCTATAGTTTGATGGCAGAGGCATAGGCATTACGTGCAGCCTTACTTGGTCCTGCGGAGAGAGGCTTTGATGTTATCTAGGTGGAAACGGATCCAAAGGTTCTTGTGGCTATGCTCTAGGGCAAGACTCAACCGTATACTATTATTGAAGGTCTTCTTTATGATATCAAATGTTTGCAAATGCAATTGAGGTCAGTAGAGTTTATTTTTGCTCCCCGAAATTGTAATAGAGTAGCACATCTAATGGTTTCGTTTGTATCTCATATCGGGGGCTCCCATACCTGGGACTTTCTCGAGCCAGAGTGACTGTTTAACACCTTGACTTCAGATGTTAACGTTTCTATTCGAATTTAATAATATCTACCTTTCAACAAAAAAAAATAGTAGCCATAGTACAACAACAATATTGACAACCAAAAATCTCTAGCTAATTATTTTCAACAAAATGCAATTTAAAACCTAGGACCGAAACTGTAACGACCCGTCTTGGATTTTTTGAAACAAAAGGGTAATTTTGTAATTTCACTTTGATTGGGAGATATTTTGAAATGTTTGCTTTTGGTCTTAATTGGTGTGCCTTTGGGGCCCACTCTCTTGGTTTTGTCCCTCGACTCTCACTCTCAAACTCTCACATGGTTCTCTTTCTCTCCCAGCTTACTTTCATTTATATCTCTTCTTCCTTGGCAAGCACCAAGATGGTGCCATGGCAAACCCCACCTAAAACCACCATATTCATGGCGAGGCACCCAACTTACCACCAACTGGACCCCGTCATCATGAACCTCGAACAAAGGACCTGGAAACTGTACAGTGGCAGAGGCCACTTTTCACCCTCTCCTCGACTAACTCCAACGAGCTTCCATCACCTTCGACGTGGGTGAGCTTCGAAAACACTCTAAACCTTTCCCTTTTGTCTTCATAACTCGTTTTTTATCGTATTGGTGTTTTGTGGACGTCAGGACATCGTAGAAACACCTTGGAAAGGCTTTCCCAGTTTTTCGACGAGAACCCTTGCCTTCCAGGACATTTTCCAGCCAACTCCAACCACGTCACAGCTCCAAATTGGTACGAATCTCTTCCTCTCATCTTAAGCTTCATTTTGACTTTTGAATCATTGTAAATGGTGTAGAAATGAGTTCGAACGGAGCTCAGGAAATGTTGCCCAAATTCCGGCCGAACCCACGGCCTGAAACTGGGTCAACCCGACCCGAAACCAAAATCGGATCCTAACCCAGCCCAAAACCAAACAAACCGAGCCCAACTCAGCAACCCAAAACCCAGATCTAAATCGGATTCAACCCGATCTGACCCGACCCAAGTCAAATACCCAGTTCCATGGTTGGCGCCTAGGCCGCAAGTGAGTTGGCGCGTAGGTGTTGCCATGGGCCATCGCGTGGAGCACACAAGCCTCTGCCAGAGGTACTGTGACGGTGGCGCCGGCGACTTTTTCAGCCAACTTTCCAGCGACTCAATTCGTGTGAGGGTACCCAAGGTCCCCCTTTAGTTTTTTCGACATCTTGAATCCGTTTATGACGTATGTTTTCCCAAATTCAATCATTATAGTATAGTTTTATTAATTGGTCCCTTTATATGCTTACATGTGTTTGTTAGTGATGTTTCCGTCTTCTCTTGTTTGCATGGCTCTTCGACAATGGAGTAAGGTGAGTGGACCCTTTCCAAATTGCATGATTTTACTATTAGAAATGCATACATGAAAAACAAGATTTTATGATTACGTCTTAAGAAACGTTTATGAGTAAATTGGATTTATATTATTGAAATATCATGCTTTATCAAATTTAAGTACTTTGGAAGATTTATGATTATATACTATGAGTATGATTTATGATATGATGCTTGAGCTATTGAGCTCCGATGAGATATATGTTGGAAATATTATGTTTATAATTTTCTATGCTTATATATATGCCTACAGGTAAATGATATCATTAAATGGCTTCGATCGGGTGATGTAGGGGCCTAGAGACAAATGATATCCATTGAATGGTTTCGGTCGAGTGAAGTAGGGCCTACGGGCAAATGATACTTATAAATGGCTTCGGTCAGGTGATGTAGGGCATTCAGGCAAATGAAGAATGAAGAGTTATTTATGCCTACAGGCGGAAGATGAAGAGCCTTCGGGCGAATGAAGATATATATATATATACACATACATACATATATATATATATATATATAAAGTGCTTAGTTAAATTTACGGCGCACTTTATATATGATATATGTTCTATAAAGGTTTTATGGCATGCTAGGGTTTTCGAAAAACCTATACTTATTATGCTATATGAGTTTTCTAAGCTGGGGGTTAGTACGTTGAAGAATAACTATTTTAGTATTACTTATATATAAACTTGGTCCACTCATGTTTTGTTTTACGCCCCCTCAGGACTTAGAATTGAGGCGTACAATCTCGGTGTCAAGGCACTCTCGCATCGGTATCTTCGAGTCCTCTCAGTGTAGGACCCATTCCTTTGTTCGTACATTCTTATAATATTCCTTTTACAGTGTTCTGGATTAGTTGTATGCTCTGAACATATTCCACAATTTCATATTCATTATAGTTAAATTTACGAGTTTTATTTATGTTCATTCTTTCTTCATAGTTCTCATGCATGTTAGTATGGCTTCGTTACCTTCGGGTGTCGGCCAGCACGTGCCTACCCTGGTGTTTGGAGGATATCGGGGTCGATGTGTCAGAAGCAAAGACAAACATGTCATAGACCAAAGAAGAAAATCTAATATCAGAAATTGGATTCATTTTTCTCCTAAGATGTGCAAGAAAATCTAAACCAATATTACCATGCAATGTGGGAACGTTAAAACACATCTATTTGTACTGTATTATTAATCTGAAATGTTACGATAATTTTTTGAAGAATGTCTGCCTATAAATTTTATAATTCCTATGCTAGTTCTTAACTTGATGGACCATTGTACATAGATCTAGTGGAGATTCATGGATTGGATAAGCTAAGTATACATGGAGCATTGGTGCAACAAGGATTTGTACATAAGCTTCTAGTTCATATAGTAAATAATATAGGGGTGTGCTATCCACAAACCCCATTTTACTTCTAACACACCCTTTGATAATTTCTGTCCGTTGATATTCTTCAATTCATTCGATCCGACGGCCGAAAATTAAAAAAATGTATGAGAAGTAAAATAGGGTGTGTGGATATTACACCCCATAATATATTATTTTATTGGTTCAAGTAATTTTTCACGAAAAATGATACTTGCAGGATCATTTTCTTGGGGATGCCGTGATCGTGATCGTTCATCGTATATCATGCGGTCAATTTTCGTTAGGTACGATTTAAAATGATTTCTGACCGCATGATATACGATGAACGGTTACGATCACGGGATCCTAAAGATCCTTAGGAAAAGAATCCGACAAGGATCCTTTTACATTTTTCACTACTTGTTTATATTATTTGGCTATTATTTCGGCCACTTTTTAAGTTTTCAACAATAAAAGTGGTATAATATGTATCACAATGTTGGGTTTGGATTGAAGTCGTTTTTTTTTTTTTTTCTTTCGGAAACTGGATTGAAGTCGATTTGGTAGATGTTTCGGTCGCATTTCGGTTTTCGGATCACAATTTAATTAAATATAATGTCCTACAATTTCAGTTCTTAATAATTTGTAGTACATTGAATATAATATATTTCAGGTCCGATCCCTTTCATCAAGTCTTCTCCATCAAATAATCTGAGCTCTTAAAATTTGATCAAACGGTTAAAGTTATTATAACTTTTAAAATGGGCTCCTTTTTATAGCCGTTTGATCAAATTTCAAGGGTCTGGATTAGTAGATGAGGAGGACTTGGTGGAAAGGATCTAGAGAAGATTCCTTTCCCATATTCCAAACCACAATCAGTTGGTTTTCAGATACAATAGATATTCCAAGTGGCCATTTATCGCAGTGGTGAAAAGGTGTTGTGCCTTTGTATGACAATATGGGTTCAAATCTCGTCGATGATTAATCCAATATCTAATCTAATAAAATCTATTATTTAACAAAGAAAAAAAAAAGATAACAATAGATATTCAAAACATACCACAAAAGTAGAGCATGAAAATAACCTTTAAACTATGTTTGGATGAATAAATTTAAAATTACTAAGGAATTTTAAAATGACCGAAATTGAAATGATGGGATTTTATTTCTTAAAATTTGTGAATTTTCTTGTTTGGTTAACCTAAAAGAACAATGGATTTGAATACGGGATTTGTTATTTTTAAACTCTCAATCATAGAAATTGGAAAATGACATCTATTCATATGAAATTTAAACTTGGGAATTGGAGATCCTAAATTCCAAGTGCAGAAATTTTAAATTTCTATATTTATGAATTCAAACAAGAAAATTGATGCATGTTAATTTATAAATTCTGATTTTAATTCAAATTTTAAGTTTATTTCCTTTGTTCAAACACAATGATATTAAGAATTATGGGCCTCTAAAGATGCTTCAAAGCTAGAAGCCGCACGTTCAACCTTTTTCAAACGAATTACCCGACGTGCAATTGATTCCATAGAGATTCATTCGTAGATTTTCATCAAGATTTCGAGCTCCAATTTCCAGATATTATTTCTCGTTAGAAGCGCTTATAAGGTCTCTCTAGCACCAATTTATAATTAAGATTAGTTTAGCATGAAGTTAGTCTTAGAATGTCAATATACTCAGTTTTATGTTAAGTGTTTTGTTAGTTTCGAGTACTTTATGTTTTTTATTAGAGTCTCTTTTCAAGTAGAGTTTCTTTTCAAGTCTTTCTAAGTTTTCCTCTACTCATTTTGCATTAAGCCTCTGTTTCTTAATCACATTTTCTAAATGGAGCATCTATAGGTCTTCGGTTCATGTGTCCAAACCACCTTAACTGATTTTTTTCTCATTTTATCTTCAATTATGATTATTCTTACTTTATCTCGAATATCCTCGATCTTGTCATTTATCGCATGCTCACACATCTAACGAAACGATTTCACCTCTGCTATACTCATTTTTTTCATGTATTGATGCTTAACTGCCCAACATTTCATACCATAAAGCATTGATGACCTTATTTGACGTCTTATAAAATTGAAGGAGGATTCTCTTCCCTCCTAATCTTTTTCCTCTTCCCTCCCTTCAGATTTAAACAGTTATGATTAAGCCACGTCAACATCTTGTATTGATTTTATCTTCAATTGTGTCTATTCTTACTTTATCTCGAATATCCTCGATCTAGTCATTTATCGTGTGCTCACACATTTAACAAAGCGGTTTCACCTCCTCTATACTCATTTTTTTCACGTATTGATGCTTAACTGCCCAACATTTCGTACCATAAAGCATTGATGACCTTATTTGACGTCTTATAAAATTGAAGGAGGATTCTCTTCGCTCCTAATCTTTCTCTCATTCCCTCCCCTCATATTTAAACAGTCACGATTAAATTACGTCAACATCTTGTATTGATTTTTTTATAGAGAGAGGGACAAAAAGAAAACTGTAAGAGGAGGGGAGAGAAGGGGATGGGAATAGGTGAGACGTCAATAAAGCCATCAATGCTTTATGGTACGAAATGTTATTGACGACATGACACTTTGTAGCAAAAGAATATATAAAATTTGTTTCAAGGAACTTAGCTTAGTAGGGTAAGAGTAATCTCTCTTACACTTGAGCTCAATTTCAAATTCTCCATGAGGATGGAGTTGAGAATTATAACTAAGTGTTACGAGTGTTTTAGTCATTAAATTTCCTACACCTATTTTTCATTTTTTTGAAAAATTTCCTACACCTGTTAGATTTACAAGTTTTATTTTTAATCTCAGTCATACATAATCGTATAAGTGAGTGCAAGATAGCTTATAGTAGCAACTCTAAAAATATAGAAGGCATTCCCACCGAGCATTACATAGGATTGGGCGCCACTTCAACAATATATTCAAATATCTGAATATCCAGAAAATACAAAAAAGAAAGAAAAAAGATCTCCCTTTTCAAGCAAAAAACTCCAGTCTTTTGGTTTCTGGACCTTCTTCTACAGCAGCATAGGGTTTCCCATGGACGGCATGAACGACCATGAGAGAGCCATTGCTTGGCTTTGGGCCATTGAAGCCCTCGCCATCTTCAAACAAGTTGATGCATCGCTTTTACTTGGTATATTCACAAACCCACATTCCCACTTCAATGTTTGATTCTTTCTTGTAATTTTTTCAATCAA
Organism: Pyrus communis; assembly: GCF_963583255.1. Lineage (NCBI taxonomy): Eukaryota > Viridiplantae > Streptophyta > Magnoliopsida > Rosales > Rosaceae > Pyrus > Pyrus communis. The sequence goes on from NC_084811.1 coordinate 21,138,816, forward strand.
TGTGTGTGAGTGATTCGATTGCACAAGATTAGGTTTTTTATGGTGTTTGGTACTTTTTGGTTGCCTTTTCAGATTTAATTGCGATGGCTCCAACATTACCTGAAGATATTGGGAACAATGCAACGGAAAGGGTTGCTTTGAAATGTTTGGAGAGTTTGTTTAGTCCTTGTAATGTGATGAGCAGTGATGTTCCTTCTTCTCAGCATTCGAAAATCGGCTTTAATTTATCGGAAACTTGTGAAAATGTTCTCAAACGCATTGTAAATGAGGTAAGGTTCTCAACTTTTTGGCTTTTAAATGCAAGTAATTTGGATGAGTAGATAAAAAGGGTAACTTTTGTGGCAATCCATATTCTTTTGGTATTCGTACCCTTTAGGATTGAGTCTCGTTTTTGCTCACTCCCTAGCCTTGGTGTAGCCTTAGCCCCCTTTAAAATTGCGGCACGATCCGCACGACTTTAGAGTGGGGTAATGCTACACCATAGTAAAGGGGATGAGCAAAAAGGTACTCTTCAGGAATTTTGGAAGTGGGTATGTTTAAATGTTAAGCATCAAATATTTCTTTTGTCAGACACCACAATCTGATTTGAGAACGGGCGGACCGGGGGTGTTAAAATGGGATATTCACCCCTTCATTATGCACAAAACAGCTTCTTTGCCTAATTGTGCATTGAAACAGGTAACCCTTTAGAATTTCTTTGCTTATTTTGCTCTTCAATCGATTTTTCTATATAGTCTACAAATGGATTTCTGGATTTTCTTTATGAACAGCTGAAAGATTCAATCCTTGCTGGTACACATCCACATGCGGATTTCTTGAGAAAAAAGGGCGGTTTAACACTTAGAAGTGATGGTGATAGAGTTCCTTTGGGAGAGAGTAATCCTAGGCTCAATGAGAGTTGCTCTAATGCTCAAAACATGGGAATCAAAGGAAGCGCAGATCCTCTGAATATTGAGCATGAGAGTAAACAATTGGAAGAAGACCCAGATAATGCAAATCTGTTGCCTTCCAAAAGGAATAGGATTGCCTCAGATGCTCGAATTATGGCAGATGAAAATCGTAGTAGTGTAAATGTTTCTGATGATTGGAATATCATATCAAAGAAGATGAAGTGTGATGCCTCTTATGTTTTACAGTCTACAGAGCAGAACCAAATTCGTTTACATGGAAAAGAACTATTGGGAGATTTATCTGAGAGGGAAAGGTGTGACTGTGCAGAAAATCAGATGGGAACGATGGATGGAAGCACGGCCTTAGAGAAAGGTTGTGATGATTGTACTTCCTCAAATGGATATGGACAGAGCAATGGCGATGCAGTCCATAAGAGTCAGTCGGAAAATCATCTTAATGCCACTTCAATGCCTCAAGATAAATCTTTGGATGAAGCCCATCAATATTCATGTGCTGATCAAACCAAACATGATAGCTGTCTTCATCCGGAGCCAAGAGCATCAAGTGTTGCTCCTCCAGATGGAATCCAACACAAGGTTTCTGCTAAAGTATTCAATTTTAACAGTGAGCACAATTTTCATTCTGCAGATGGACCCCAAGAGAAGAGCATTTCTGAAAATGGCAATGGCTTGGTTGTGAAGAATCTGGCAGATGAAAACCATAAAAGTGTAATTGGTTCTGATGATTGCCGTGTAATTGCCAAGAAGGTGAAGTGGGATCCCTCATATTTTTTACTGTGTATAGAGAAGAAGCAAATTCCTCTACATGGAAGAGAACTGTTGGAAGATTCATCGGAAAGAGATGCTCCACTTCCGGAGAGAGAAAGGTGTGACTTGGCAGAAAGTCAGAAGGGAACGATGGCCAAAGGCAAGGTCATAGAGGATGGTCATCATGATCTTACTACCTCAAAGAGGTGTGGACAAAGCACTGGCCATGCAGTCAATAAAAGTCAGTCAGAAAATCCCTGTAATACTGGTTCATTGCCTCGAGACACATTTCAGGATGAAGCCCCTATATATACACATATTGATGAAGTGAAAGATGATGGGGAGCTTCATCCTGAACAAAGAGAATCTTGTGTTGCTGCTCCAGATGAAACCCTGCATAAGGTTTCTGCTGAAGTATTCAACCGTAATAGTGAGCTGGGTATTCTTGTTAAAGTAGCACTTCCTGCATCCACAGATGAACCCCAACAGAAAAGCATTGCTGATGAAGGTAAAGACGATGAACATTTTCCTGAACCAAGAGCATCAAATATTGTTTCTCTAGATGAAACCCAGCATGATTCTAGCAGTGAGAATGATTCTCATATTAAAGTAGCACATCCTGCATCTACAGATGAGTCCCCAGAGAAGAGTATTGCTGATGAAGCGAGAGAGCTCTTGGATTGGCTATGTCATTATGAGTCAGAGATCTCGACTGATAGTGTTGAATTTCATGACGAAGAAGATTGATGTTGTCATGAAGAAGCATGCTTTGTTGAGCTCTCAATCCACATCCAGTCAATATTCCTCAGAGACAACCAAAAATCTTTGTAAGAAGCCTAATGAAGGCGGTCTGTTGATTTGTAATACCAGTAATTTCCCTGTTATGGTTCATGAAAACTGGCTGAGTTCCTCAGCCATTTTATATGAGAATGGTAACTTTAAATGCCCCTTCTGTTCATATACTCTTGATCTTACTGAATACCTTGATTCTAAGAAGAGAGCCTCAATGTTAAAAAAAGACCTAGATGCATTTATTCATAGTCTGGAACATCAACCAGAGGAACGCCTTGGTAGCCAGCACAACAAAGAGAATATTTGCATGAGAAAATTTCATGAGGATCTTAATGCAAAAAACGAAAGGTCATCAGAATGGGCATTTGGGAAAGAGTGTAGAACATCTTGAAAAGCAATGTGAAGAACGTGCAAATGAAATCAATGACCTTCAATTGCACAATTTTACAGGTACTGAGCAACAAGTAGCACCTTCTGGCTCTTGTACTCGTTTCAATTCAGAGTGTAGAGATGAAAGTGTAACTCTAATTGGTATAAACCTTGATGTATCAACTGGTGAAAAAGAATGGAGAGAAAAGGTGATACAGACGTGCATATCTGTGGTAGGGCTTGATGGATGTCAGAACCAAGTACCAGCTAAAGGTGATATTTTGTCCAGCAAAAATGCAGTAAGCCTCCTTGCTGACAAAAGACAAGCTGTAGTAACTGAGCAGGAAGATCTGCAGCGGCACATTACCAATGCACAAGAGGTACAAGGCCATGCACTTAATATTGATTCCGAGCAAGCTGGTGCTCGAATATCTAGCACTTCCAATTACAACGCAAGACTCCGGACGAAAAATCCCTGGTAAGTTGTTGATAAAGTGTTTTCATTTTTATTTTCTTTGTAGTGTCTACCTTCATGCCTTATAAAATGTAAAGTACAGGCTACATGTTCAAATAATGTCTGAATAAAGTCAGTTATGTTACCCGGATCTTAAATTGCAGTCCTGTATTTTCCCCAGTAAACCATATAATTACCTGTTGGTTAGAAAGCAGCGATTTGAGAATTCGATTGCAGTAGTTGTTAATTTAGAATAATCACTTTTTTGTGTCTTGTAGCACATCCCTACCATCTCTCAGTTAAGGCAGATAAAAGTTCCGTGGAGCGTTGAGGAGGAAGAAATGCTCAAGGTTCCTGGGTTTCTTTCTAATTTACCTTTATAAGTTATATTAAAGTTCTATTTCACATTTATTACCTGATTGTAGTTAATTACTTGCATATATGTTGCTTCAAAATATTTGATTACAACTCTTTTATACTACTGCAGAAGGGAGTTCAAACATTTTCAAAAATTGATGAAAGAACTCTTCCATGGAAGCAAATATTGGAATTTGGTGGTTCTGCGTTTCTGCATAGTCGTACCCCAGTGGAACTTAAGAATAAATGGAGGAACATATGTAGGCGATGTCCGAAGTTGAATTGAAGTGGTCAATTACATATAAGAATATGCTCTCTTATTTTGGTCCTCTTCTGAAATTTCATTTGTCACAGTACCAATTTCGTATGAAACTATAAATACTGGGAACTTTTGAAACAGGCACTGACTTAGCTTCTACTAGTTTAGTTTATAACTCAAACTTGAATTTCTAGTTTTTGGTTTTTATATTTATATCCTGCAAATTCATTTCCAAATAGTTTGATGCTAAATTTCCTCTTGATATTGACATCAGGGATCTCATGCGCCAAGTTTATAACTGAATAATTAACTGACTTCAATACCTGTTAATCCATGCTGCCTCCTCCAGAATATTTCCATTCCAACACATGATCTAGGATTCCCAATTGATAGAGTTGTATTGAAATCAACTCGAAAACTAGCCCTCCCTTTTAAATAGTTATTCTTTTTCATCGCTTCATTTGTTGTGTCATCCTATATTATCGATGTTACCCTTTTATGATAACTTCAACCTTCTGTTGCTTTCAATCTGACCTCAGTCTTGCTCTGAATCCTTGACATAGCCATGGTTCTCTGTCCTTAAAGTATGATTGCTTGATAGCATGTCTGCCATCTTTTCCAAGGTGTTTAATATAATATATCTCAGGACAACTCTCGTGTCCACTTTCTGACAAAAGTGAAGATGAATGTGGCCCTATTGTTTGTGTATTCTCAAACCAAACTCCTTTTCATTTTCTTAAAAATTTTAATTGATTTGTCACAGATTCTCAATTTTACCTTTTTACTGTCTTTTTTGGTTCCAAGCAGAATTATTTTGCCCCTACTTAATTCTATGTTAAATGCCATCTATATTGCAGGTGACGAATTTGATAGGTGAAGAGAACATAAAAAGTAGCTGTTGTAGAGGATGACATGATTGACACAGCTGGTTAGTTTTAAATTTTAATGCTCTAATGCTTTCTATGAAATAGAACATATCGAAAAGTTTTGAAAAAAAATTATATGAAGAACACGATGAGGAGCCATTCCTCCTGACAAGCTGATACATATACCGAAGTGACTTAAACATAATTTCCCGCCACCCTTGTCTGTGATGTTAACATGTATGATTAATGGAACAAATAATATTGAGTTGTTGACTTCAATTATGTCTTAAAGAAAATCAAGGGAAGTGAAAATTATGTTCTTTCAGGATCCAAGATCTTAGTAGAGTTTCCAATTTGAAAAATTCAGTGTGCTCTTAAGGAGAACCTGCTCTTAAAAAGAACCCAGTGTTTGGACCATTTTGGCCAGGGAACTTATATTCAGTTCGTAGCAAGATTCGGGAATGATTGGACAAACTGTACTAACGACATCCATCTCAGGTTTGAATTGCGAAAGGTTTCTCAATTTGTTCTGATCACGAATGATGATATACAACTTCATAACTTGACTGCAAATGTTGATAACAAAATCATACGCTAATTGATCTGTTCGAATTGCCAATCAAGAAGGGACCATGTGTTTGAACTCAACTATGGAATTAAATTTTTTGAAGAACTGAGAATCCTCCGTTCATTGACAGGAACATCTGATAGCTTATTTTATTTCTGTTTCCTTGTGAATTCAACTTGATACTTGTCTTGGGCAGTTTTGTGGCAGGTAGCTTTGTGTTTTGGTATTTTGTGGTTCCTCCAAGTTGGACCGGCGACGGAGATTATATTTGTTATGCCAAAGGGGATGATGGGCAGCGTTGAGGAAGTAGGAGTTAGTCATTGCCAGCCCTTGATGTTATTTATGCTGTGCTGATATGCTATTTTGGGGATGTTGTCAATCTGTTGATAGAACTGCATGTAAATATTATCAACAGGTCACAAGACTGTCTTGTTGCCATAATTATTTTGGAAAAAAAAAAAAAAAAAAAAAGAAGCAGCTTAAGAATCCATTTGGCAACATTTTATTTTCTCTTCTTATTCTTCTTTTGAATATTGAAGAGAAGCAAAACGTCCAAGGTGAATGCTACTGAACTTTTCAGTCAAATCTTCTTGTTCAATCTTCTCGGGGGTTGTTCTTCTCAATATGCAATGTTGCATGATCATCAAAACCGTTTGCTTCTAGTTCTCTCTTTGAATATCAACTTTGCAAAAAATAATCCACTTCAGAACCCGTTTAATGGTAGGATTAGTGTTGTCAAAATTTCAATGTTTAACCTAATAACATGGCTTGTCTATTTATTGGATAATTATTTGATGACTAAATGATTTTAGATTTAGTCATTTCAACAGTGCCCTTAATGCGTGGCCTACAAATTACACGCTTTAGATCACCGTGCAACATTTTAGGATGTGAACGAGAGTTGAGAAAGTTCAAATGAGAGGGTCGTGCATTCCTCAACGTACAATATGGTTCTCAAAATCATCATGTACCACCATAACATCAAACTTCATGCTGCTCCCTCTTCTTCTAGAGAGAGAGAGAGAGAGAGAGGGAGGAGAAGCAGCATGGGATAAAGGTGAGTAGAGTCCCGGATATCAGGTTGTGAATGGCAGGAAAACATGTGAAATAGAGCTCGTGAAAATGGAAAATGTTTTGAGGTGGATATTGTCTCTCTGAATTTAAACCAGTAGGACAAAAGAAGCAAACTCCTCCTCCTTTTCCTAATTTCCCACAGAAACAGAATCCAAGGGAGGAGACAGGCAATACTGTTAATTACTACATTCAAAGAATTCGCTTCCTTCCATCACATTCTATGTTATAAAAGTCAAAGCATTTTAGCTTTACCTATAGTTCCGATCACCACCACAACATTAAAATCATCCAACTTTCAATCTTAGGCAACATTAAAAGCATATTGACAACCTTATTAGATTTGTCATTTCAATGATATATTAACAACTCAATGGGTGATTTGTCACCTCTAATCATGATCCATCCTTCCACTAAACCTCAAGTATTCCTTACAGTCTAATAATATAAACATCTTATTTTGTCATGTTCAACAAGAGAACTGTCGTGTGAAACTAATTAGAACTTTTTCCACTAAAATGTACGATGAGTAAACTTTAAGTTTTGTTCTGATGCAATTATAAAAACAAATGTAAGAATAGTCAATCTCCCCCTAAACTCTTTGTTACCAAAAAAAAATTGATTTTATGTATTGATGAATTTATTTGATATAATAATAATAATAATAATAATACATTATTGCCATTCACTATTAAAATATATGACTCGTCTAGAGCCCTCGAAATCTTAGAATCGGCCTCGAGAGAACATTTTCGTACCCAACCCATCCATCATATACTGCCACGATGCCATTTTATATTAATTGAATTGCTAGCCAAAGGTCAAACAAAAAGGAATAGAGAAAAACAAAATTAAAAAATAGAAATTTAAAATCACATTCTCTAGTGTAAGAGAAGAACAACGGTCACATGCATGAGCTTGAAAACTTTGGGCAAACGTGACAACATTTAAACCAAACTGCACTCTCATTCACTACATATCCCGCGCCTTTCCCACCATTCTATACAACACACTCACACTCCCTCTCACTCTCTCTCACTCTCACTGAGCTTCTTCCAACCCTCCCCCCAAAACCACCATGGATAACAGCAGAAAATCTCCGTTGAAGCCATGGAAGAAAGGCCCCACGAGAGGCAAAGGCGGCCCTCAGAACGCCTCGTGTGAGTACCGAGGCGTTCGGCAAAGAACTTGGGGCAAATGGGTGGCTGAAATCAGAGAGCCTAAGAAGAGAACCAGGCTGTGGCTGGGCTCTTTTGCTACGGCTGAGGAAGCTGCCATGGCCTATGACGATGCTGCCAGGAGACTCTACGGCCCCGAAGCTTTTCTTAACCTTCCTCACCTTCAACCCAGCTCCAATCCTTCACTCAAATCTCAAAAATTCAAGTGGTTCCCTTCCCACAACTTCATTTCCATGTTTCCTTCGTGCGGTTTGCTCAACATCAATGCGCAGCCGAGCGTTCATGTTATTCATCAGAGGCTCCAAGAACTTAAGCAAAATGGGGTTCTTGGTCACACCACCCCTTCCTCTAGTTCTTCCTCCTGTGATTCAAAACCTGAGGCTCACATCCTGAGTGACAAAACCGAGATGCGAAACGTTGCAGAGAAGGAAAAAGATGTCGAAATTTCATCTGAAAAAGCGGCGGAAGACCACCAGGAGAAGCCACAGATGGATCTCAATGAGTTTCTTCAGCAACTGGGAGTACTGACAAAGGAGACACAATCAGAGGCAACCGAGACAACGGAAAGTTTTACTGCTCCGGAATCTTCAATCGGAGAAGTTCATGATGAATTCGGACCCTTGGCTGGCAATAACATCAATTGGGATGCATTGATTGAGATGCACGGGATTTCAAACCAAGGAGCAGATGCTGGTGCCTTTCAAGTTTATGATATGAATGAAGAGCTTTCCTTCCCCACTTCCATTTGGAACTTCTAAGAGAAAATTAAGAATAAGCTTGTTTAACAAGTTGGAAGAGTACGACGTGCTTTCACTGGAGGAGTTTGTTAGAGATCGGCAATCAGTAGTTGCTCATAGGCTATAGGTTAGCGAGTAATGTGTTCTTCCCTTATAGTCAGCATGTTATGTCGTTAGACTGTCAATTTGCTAATCCTCTCCATCCATTACTCTGCAGTGACATTTCTGATCATGACTGTATAGATGTCGAGGATCGAAAAAATTAGTTCAGTCTTGCCCTAGTAGTTGCAAGGGCTGAACCAGAGGTGCGATTTCCTTTAGTATGAATCAAAGTATCGTTATGCTTACAGAGTTCACCAAACAAATTTCAAACATATCGCATACCATAACATTAGATAATTAGAGAAGCAAAAGTGCTTTAAACAAATTTTCAATCGGTAAATACCATTAAGAACTGTAAGTTGTGTTTAATAGGTGTAAGTTTTCCTCTGCTTCGAAAGCAGTGGAAGATCTTAGGGGAACTATATCCCCGAGGTATGGTATCGATCACCAAACACAGCCGGTTTGTATGGTCATTCATTGCTATACTCTGAGGCACTTAGATACTCACCATGCTCCTCAAAATACTCTATTAAACGCTTCAAGAATGCATCACTACTCACCGTCTCCGTGTCACATACAAGACAGCATTGCCTTCTTGACCGTGTTACAGCCACGTTCATTCGCCTGTGGTCCTTCAGAAACCCCACCTGAATTATTTTGAAAAAGTTCAACATTTATTATCTTATATAATAGAATATTTTGGTAAATGAGAATCTGAGATGTCTACCGCCAAAATATGAGAAATTGCATTAGCAATGGTACCAGGGATACAAGAATACCTCTTTTTTTGAATTTGACCGAACCATTGAAATAATGATGGCTTCCTTTTCCCGACCCTGGAAGCCGTCAACTGTTGAGATTTCCAAATCCTTTAGCTTGTCGTCATTGCTTCTCAACATCCTGAGTAAGACAACCTGCAATACTAGGTTTGATATAAGAAAAAGAACAGACAAAATCGACGCCATTGCTACTAGTATTTTCATGGAATGCTTGATTTTCATTTATCTAGAAGCTATTGTAATCCTTCACCTTATTTAGAGAAATAAAGCTCACAGAAAGAAGCTATTGCTTACAAGAACATAGGCAAAAGAAAAGACACTTTAGTACCTGTGCAGCATAAGGAGTGATAATTCCAATATCAGAAGCCTGAACACCGCTTTGAACAAGCCGCTTGGCATGGGCAATAGCAACATCGGCTTCACCCTCATTCAATGTACTTTCTTCTTCATCCTTCTTTTCTTCCATGTCACACCTGACACCAATCAGCATGAACGGGTCACAACAGTCATACAAAAAGGCGTTTCTTTTATTACGAACTAGGAAGGCTGTAAAGACAATGTCGTATAATATCTACTCATTTCTCACAACCTTCAAAATAGCAGCGAATCCTACACTAAGTTAAGATAATGGCACTTCGTGTGGCGTTACCATGGTACTATGAATGATAGTTTTTGAAACGACATGATAAAATGTCACAACTCACAACACTACGTAGGATTGGCAGTAATTTCGAATAAGTGATTGTGTTTGTTCCATTAAGTGTTTGTATCAAGCATTTTCAGATGAAATTAGCATGAAATAACCAAACAAATGGTAAAATAACCATCTCAACATAAAGCATATTGCTCATGTTGTATCGTGTCATCCATTCGACAAGTAGGCTATGTTTACCTCAGGCCTAAATAACACCATATCTTGTCTGTCGTGTTTGTGTCTTTGGTTGTGTGTGCATAGTGCCATTTCAGTATTTGGAACAAAACCCCAAAAACACGAAGTGGCACCCCTAGGTGTTACTTGACAGTTTTCTACTACCAGCCTGCTGGTATTCCTAATGTTTAATATTTCACTCAACTGCACAACGGCATTCTAAACCAAATTTCAAGAGGATATTGTTGTGGTTTACTTCATATGACTCTAAACCTCCTCCAAGAGAAACAAAGTATTTAAAAAAAAAAAAAAAAAAAAAAAAAAAAAAAACACACACACACACTGAATGTTGGGTATATGGCAAGAATACACGGCATACCCAGCTGTATCTATTAGAAGAAGGGTCGGTTCTGTAGAAGAGGTCGTCTTTACATCCTCCAGATCCAAAAGCATATGCCCAGCAACACTTGAATGGGCCTTAATCTGTAATGAGATTAAACGACAAAATAATATAACACAATCTAATGTAATGACTTTCATTTAATTTTCATTTATATTCTAACACAGTCAATTGACGATATGTTCTACTCGGTAAGCCAACATCCAGGCATGCTCTGAGCACCTTACTGTTGTAAAGCTCCTTTGATGACCAATCCATGATCCGCTCGTGCATGCGGTACTGGATGGTGAGCATAGACATGACTTCATTTCCATATATGTCTGCAAGGCGTTCAAAGAGGGTCCTTCCTAGACCTTTCTTCTCAGCTTCAGCACTCTGAATGGTAGGAGGAAGCTGAAGATGGTCGCCTGCAAGTATGCATCTTGAACCCTAAAACAATGAACTCAGATACTTTAAAGTGAATTTTGGAACAAGCCGTACATGTATAACGAAAATTGCTCAGAATAAAACTTTCTGGTTTTGGGTTTTCGTTAATTTAAAATTATTAAAGACCTTCTCTTTTCTTGCAATCATACAATAAACAGGTTCCTTTTCCATAGAGCGCAGCTGTAATTTCAATATTGTACTGATTCTTGTCTTGAATTTTGGAGTCCTCAGGTGACCAACTTTCTAAAAGCACACCCATAACATTTCTCTGAAGATCACTAACCAGCATGCATTACTATGTGAATGCATAGGACATAAACAGGCATTTCATGGAAATACATATGCAATTTTTTTAGCACATGTTCATGTATGTACCTTTGTATTAGAACATTACCTTCAGTAGAGCCATCCAGCATGCTATCTCAAGTGCCTGAGCAGCTTCATCAATTATTACCAAATCAAATGACGTATTGTCAAGCTTGCGAGAAGATGCCCCAGTCAAAGTTGTCAAGATTACATCTGCATTTTTTATTACATCTGTTACAGCCAGCTGCTGCCTTTTTCGCTCTTCCCTAGAAAGAGTCCTAAGCTCCTTCTGGATTTCCCTCCTAGTGTTCTTATCTTTGGTCCTTAACAGCTTCCCATTTAATGCCTGGAAAAATGCAAAGTGCAAGTTCCTATGGTTAAGCCATGCAGTGATTGGTGAGGGTTCAGTCTTCAGCAAATTAAACTCCATACTTAAGACCTACTAAATAAATCCAAGTGTTGAGGGAGGGGTGGCGAATGGCTATGAATGGGATAGATCATAACCCCTTCCAATATAACCGAACGAAATAGTACCACTAAATATACGAATACTAACAAGTTAGTTTGGTAAAGCATCTTTGTCAACAAAAAATGAATTGCAACTTTTTTTTTTTTTTAATTTGCATATAGACATAGATTTTAATCAAGTTCAGGCTTCAATTTTACTCTACATAACTACCTTCATTTCCTTCCGAATGTCATTTGCCAGAGAACTGTTATCCCCTCGCAAGACCTGACAGCAAAGAACAATATATGGTAAGGACAACATTCCAAACAAATATAGGCGATTAATTATATGATAAAGGGAGTCTCTAAAGAGTATGTTCTTTTTATATCTTATCATGACAATTTCTGATGTTTGTCATAACACTGACTTTATCTTTTTATATGATAAAATTTAGAGGACTAATGGTTTCTGATTTGGTTTATTTTTCAAGGATGATCTTTTAAGGAGTGATTAATATTTAGACAGTTTGGATCATTAAACCACATTGTTAATCCCCACATGTGATCTTTTCTTTTCTTATAAAAAGGCATCCTATTTAGAAGTTTTGACCTATATGCACCATAATATAAAAAAGCAATGCATCTACTTAGAAATACATATCCATGCTAACACTATCAGTAATAACAGAAGCAGAATAGAAAGTATCTGCAACTGAGGGTTGCAGTAGAGGTATATTTTATATCTATATGTGTGTGTGTGCACATTTATACATATTAAGAGGAGATGCAAAGAAAGACAAGTATCCATGGCGTGCTCAAACGAAGAATAGGAGAAAGAAAATTAGTGTTGCAGAATGCACAGATATCAAACAATAATGCTAATCAGATTAAGTATTCAATATTTATATACGAAGTTAAATCTTCCATTAAAAAGAGAAGAATTAGTTTTCTTTTCGTTTTACAAATTTGAAGAATTCGCATACCTGTGCATCCAGTGCACTGTCCAGAACTTGTGGTAGTAAACGTGCAGGATGCCCCAATCTCACTAACTTTACTCTGAATAAAGAAACAGAAATAAGTAATCAGGTAGTAAGCATGCAGGAAGCCTCAAACTAACTAAACTACTGTCTACTTGATGAAATGAAATTAGTAGATGAGAAGGTATCACCATGACCAACTTAAATTAACAGCAGATATCATAAGTTAAACAGATGATCTTGGCACATTGGGGCACAACAGATAGGTTGATGAAAATATCAAAATTATTGTTTTAGTTAATTACGTTAATTTAATATCCATACAAGCTATAAATTTGGGTCATAAATCAACTGAGTCAACGGTCAACAAGCTAGTCCGGAATAACTATCCGAATATGTCTACTGAAGAAAGAAATTCATAATTGACATATGGCATTCAAGTAAGGGTGACTCTATGTTGTACTTTTATACACAAACGGAAGTGAATTTTAACAAAGTACCAATATCAACGTCATAGGTGAAAACTAAAACAAACAATCTCAAACTAACACAAGAGATTTACGTGGTTTGGCATAAAGCCTACATCCACGAACGAAGCATGGCGAGGAATTTCACTAAACAAACGGAGATTACAAAAGAGTGTTTAAACTCTCACAACCCAAATCCCACAAATTACAAATCTTAAACCAAACGAGTAGAGAACCCAAACAAACGGAGATGATTCTCCCAAATTGCTCTCTAACTCACAAACTCACAAATTGACTCTCACCAAATTGGCACACGAATGAGCCACGTGTTTGCCACACACTCATGATTCCAGATGGTGACCTCCACCCCAAAACCCAATTAGAGAAAACTCTCTAAGCCATGGTGAGGCACACAAAATACACTAACCCTAAGGTCCTATTTATAGTGCATAGGACTTAGGTTACAATAAGAATCCTAATAGGAAGCAAATACAAATCCTAATCAAATAGGTAATTAACAAAATCTCTCCACCAAAGAAACCAACTAAGAAGTCAAAATCCAAACCCAAATAGGACACCAAAACCAAATAGGTAACACAAACCTAATTCTTTGCATCATCCTAATTTTGAGCCGTAAAACCCAACACTCTATTGGCACCTAACTTTTAAATATGTTCAAATATTTTAATATCTTGACCCATCTCTTTTAAAAAAAAAGTATAAAAACTAATGAGTACACCCATAGCATTCCCAAATTACCCCCATTACAAACCCAATCTGAGTTACCTAGAAACATAGTGTAACCACTCACTCAACACCATCAAACTCAACCGCTAAACCCGAACACAACTACTGAACCCAAACAAGGAAGAATCTCCACCGAGGTCTATGTGTAGATCTCTAAAGTCTTCAAACTTTTTGTACTTTCGGTTAAAATTTGTGTAAAATGGGCAATCACAGTAGGACGTACTGCAAACAGTTGATATGAAATGCATATATCAACATCAAAATCGGTTCTTTATGTACTCATAACCTTCCTTAATTTGAATTTTTTGGGAGACCAGCAAATAAATTATGTTCAGGACCTTGATATTTCTTTGTTATAGTTAAAACTCAATCATCAAGTAAAAGTTGAAATCCTTAAATATAAAGGCAGTGAAATACTTGTGGCGTGCAAGTCGCTCAACAATGTTGTCAACAGCAATATTTGAAGCAGCACATGCAAGAATCTTTGATCCACGTTTAACTTCTTGCAAGATAATTTCCACCACAGTTGTGGTCTTTCCTGTGCCAGGAGGTCCGTGCAGCAAAAATACATTCTTTGATGACAGGGCCTTTGAAATGGCATCTCTCTGTGGAGCAAAGAAAAGAGAAAAAAAATTAATATAAAAAAATAAAAAATAAAAAAAAAGAAATGTAGAAGGTGCTTTAGTTACTGAGAAATGAAACAAGGATTACTAAGTGAAATACTATATGCATGAAAAGCAAACTTTGGACTCAAATGCTCATAAAAATAAAGGGGCATAAATATACAAAACAACAATAATAGGCATGGTACTATATCAGTCAACTAACATTTAGAAGTAACATGAAGGAAGTATATAACTTATCAGCTAAAATTTGCCTAATCTCACTGAGGAGATCTAAAGGTGGAATTATTTAACACATAATAGCAGTTTTATTCTTAAGAATTTTATGAAATTCAAAAACCTAATTGTTAATAATATACAAGAAAATGATATAAAATAGAAGAGGCTATGATATCCTCAGGACCTCAGATGGAGCAATTTATATATGATCATAATGACCTATTTATTCTTTTTCTTTAGGTTCACTAGGAAAATGCTTAATTTCAGAAAAGCTGTAGTTGATGACATTATATGCACAAAACATGCATGCATTTACGAATACATGTTTCTGTGCTTTCATTCTTTGAAGCCGCTGATTCAGAGGAAGACCGTCAATAGAATGTGTGATGTTAATCAAAATGGCACACCGTGAGTGACACCGTTATGATTCCAAAGAAAAGGGAAAAGCAAAGAAAAAGTTCATAGTATTAGGGTTAGGGACCTGAGAGTGATCAAGGTTTTTGTTAAATGGAGTGAACATGACATCCTTCTTGGACACTGTTGGTGTCCTCTCTCCAAATAAGACAGGAATTAAATCAGATGCAGGGCCCTTCTGCACACCTTTGCTCAATTGTATCAAGGCATCCTTCATCCTACGATATGTCACCTGAAAAGACACAGTTAATATTTCAGCATTTTTTTCCAATGAATCTTAATCTGGCAGGGCATGAGAAATAGAAGATTTAGTAATGCCTGCATAGACAATCTACGACTAAAAAATTCTATTGTTTCCTTGAGGAGAATAATATTAATGATAGAAACCAAATTTTAAATAATATTCCACATCAATGACCAATATGATTTCAGGTGGGAAAGCTTTAAGAATCATATCACCAGATTAACTGAACTGTAGCCTCTAAAGCGATGTGATAATTGAGGAAATTTGGAGAAAAAATATCAAAACTTAGAGAACTTGAATTACATACCTCATTTCCTAGTTTCTCTAACCGTAGAGGACTATTTAAACCATCTTCAGGAACATCATCAAAAGCAACAGTGATTGATGAGTCCTGTTCACAAAACGTTAACAAACCACCAGCACAAGTAAGAGCATGATCCTCAAAACTAAAATATGATGATCAAAAATGCAAACATCCCAGTCTAGAATTACCTTTAACCGATAAACTACACCTTGTCCAAGAGCAGGGGCCCCCAAATCAGCCTTATTTGGTTTTAGAACAACCACATCATGGGTGCTAAACTGCAAATTAAAAGAACAGAAAAGAAATTAGTAGGACAAACTTCAGATAGTACGGTATAGTTTGGAGCCGGGAACTCCTTAAATATGTTTGTTAAAATAATCACATTTAGTCTTGAAGGTATTAACAACATAGCACGAAGAGCAAACATTGCAATAAAACTCACTGAGAGCGTAGAAGCAAGAATTCTGGATTTCTCACCTTGTGGGGAGGAAGAACATCTGCTTTGGTGGATTGAAATTCAAGAAGACTCTTCCCCATGAGTCCTGTCTATTCTCAAAACCAAAGGCATAACAAGTTAGGAGGGCATTATTATTGTTATATGCTACACATGCCAATAAAACTTGTTTGTTTTGACCGAATGCGTTCAATTGTGGAAAGAAATTTCACCTGGAAAGTTTTATGCTTTCTATCAGCACTCTTTTAAATTGTTTTAAGAATACCTCAACTGACATAAACACTAGACAAATTTTCATATCTTCTCTTTAAGTAAACGATTGTAGTATAAAAAACTAAAGCCCTGCTTGTTTAGCCAGAAGACAGCTCTAATTTTTTTCTGGCGTTTAGAGAAAAAAAACCTTTTACAACCCTTATGTGCATTGAAGCCAAAAGTGAAAGCAAAGCAAGCAAAACATATTGTGGCAAGCATTTTCCTAAAAGCTACTTCTATCAAAACAAACCAAGGCCTAAGCATTTCTTTCTCTTTCTCTTTTCGGGTTGCCTCTGATTTTCCAAGCAGTCGAAAAAACCTCAAAAGCAGTAACTGGGAAAACATAGAAAAGTGGAAAGCAAATGCAACACTTGGTACCTGAGCATCAACACATTTCAAATTGAGAATGGTGGAGCCCTTCTTCTGCGCAGTGTCCAAGTTTCTGAAGGACCCAGTTGTAATGGAAGCAGATATCTCAGCTTCCTGATTGCCAAAGCATGTTAGTTCCATAAAAGTCCATTTCTTTGCGTGTTAGTTCCATAAAAGTCCATTTCTTTGCGGAATCTTAACATTCAATTGAAGTGCATATTGAACAAAAGCAGGGAAATAAAACGCCATGACTGATTGGTTATAGAGAACGAGAGAGAGAGAGAGAGAGAGAGAACCTTTTCGAGGTCGATGAGAGGGGCGGTGGTGGAGATGAATTGCTGGAGGGTGAGAGCTGGTGACTTCTCCTTCGTCTTCCCTCCCTCCATTGTCGCAGCTATTGCTGCTCTGGTTCTGCCGACTTGCTAATCAGACGGGCTTACGTTGTTTAGTGAGACTGTTATACGCACCGTTTTGAAAAGGTTGTTTCCCTTTCCTTTTTCTATTTTGTTATATTCAACGTGAAAATTGTCATTACTACTTCAAAAATCATATTCTACGAATTTAAAACATAAAATGAGATTTTTGAAGTGATCGCGTGATTTGGTACAAAATGGGAGGTTTTTCTAGGAGTGAAAATCAAGCCATCCAATATGAAGTGTTTTGGTGGTTTTGGTTTGGTTTGGTTTGGAGAAAAAATAGTCAAATAAATTAAAAACTTACGGAACCGATTTATTTTTTTGTTAGGTTCAGTTTTCATTTTTGAAACCGCAAAACCAAATCTATCCTATATCTTTTATATTTTAATTATTAAATTTATTTATTTTACACCCGTCAACATATTATGTGTTCATTTGAGGTCTTACTATACACAAAGTATAAGTGATCGCATATTATAAGTTCTAATTGCTATTAAAAATTAGAGATTTTATTTGCCTTTCATTCTTATGTGATACCAACTAATAAATCGTTTGCAAGCATGAAATTTTATTTAATTGAAACTTGGTCCTAGTTGATTAGATAAAATTTTTATGTTTCAAAAAATGTTACTCTTGATAAAACTGAAATGTGTGAATATTTAAAAAATTAAAACTTGAAATGTTGGACATTTTTTATTGACATATTGGAGGCTTAAACCGACCAAACCAAACCGCACCAAACCGATTAACAAAGGTTTAGTTTGATTTCAATAGTGGCATTGGTCAAAATCAAACCAAACCAAACCAAGCCGTTTAATTTTAGTTGACTCGGTTATATTTTGTGTCGAACATAATCAAACCGAACTGCGCCCGCCACCACGTTTTCCTATCCAATCTGGTTACCGGATATAACCCTTGCTTTATATGGCAGTAGTTTAAATGAACTGTAATTTTGAACACAAGTAATATGACCAACAGAAGGATAGAGAAAAACTCCATCATCACATAATATGGCCCCATGAACGAATGTACATTACAGTCTTGATATTTGCTTGTTATCTGGGCAAATCAACATGAATCTTCACATCGACAAAAACATAGGGCTGAGCCTAAAATTCAAACCTTCGAAACTAAATCCGTCACTCCCAAAAAATACACGAATAAATAACTAGACAAACTATACCAGCCAACTGGTGACAACGGAATCTTATCTTCCACAACAATCTACCTTCCTCCCTACGTATATAAATCTGTCTTCCCCATAAGAATGAGCGAGGCCTACGCAGCTGGAGGTGAGTTGTCCTTTCAAGCACAATCCTTACCCGCTTCAAGCATACACATCCAGCTAACCTTCCCCGCAAAACCAGTCACAATATTGATACAAAAGATATGTCACAATTTTTTACTACAAGACGGAAAGCAAGAAGCAAACCCAATCTCCACCCTTAATCCCTGCCAATGGAAGAATGTCTCTGGGCACCAGGTGGTGCAGTTGGCCTTGGGAAGTGATAGTCCAACTGCGCTCCTGCAATTTGGGGGGCTTCCACATAGGGGCTCTGTGAAATCGAAAAGAAAAAAAAATAAGGATAACGCATTAAGAAAAGAACAAACTTACAAGGGTTTCTACTTCCCACTTTCTTTCCACAGTCCTCAACTCTCTCACCATCCCCCAAGAATTGGGACGAACACAAGAAATGTAGTTTCAGCACTCTATTATAGTTGGGAGTCTTGTGACTCGTGTGTTTCACCTGTTTACAGTGATCTTCTTTTCTATTGTGGTCATTTTCAATGTGTTTTGTAATAAAAAAAAATTGTGTTTGTTGTTAAAAAAAAAAAAAAAAAAAAGAAAACCCATTAGAAGTGTATAAATCCATTACCTTAACCACCATTTAAAGGTCATTTCACTTTTTGTTGTTATCGAAGAGCTGAACTTACTAAAATTTACGGTGGTTTTTACTTTTCAGGAGCACAAGTACTGGTTCTAATCTTGAGTTTAATCAAACTGTTCTGTCTTTTTGTGATTTTGTACCTCTCTCAATGGTGTCAAATGAGTCGATACTCTTCGAACTGTTTGTTTCAGGCAAGTAATACCTAGTTAGGAATGCCTATCTTTAAAATTACGTACAAACGGTCATGTCCCAAAACTAGAGAATACCAAATGTCAAAAACTTATGCATTCTAGGCCATGTTGGAATGCTATTTTATATAAACTCAAAAAGGATAGAGTCAGACACATAAAATGGATTTATTAAAAGAGAAGATACCTGCGGCTCGAATGCAGTATATGATGGCTCTTCAGGCTTTGAGGACTTTGGTGTTGTTATAGGAGAAGAGGGATCATAGCGTAATTCACTTCCATTCAGTTTATGAACGCTACTATTTTGTGGAGTTTCACCCTCATTCCCACCGGTTGACTTAGTTCTCTATACGAAAATGTCATAGCTTCCATATGTATTAGACAATGGGGATTATAGCAACAGAAAATCATAAATATAGGTTAAGAAAACAATACCTGGAAGATTTTGCCAAGAGTTTTCAACCCCTTTGCTCGTGCACGGAGTTCTTCTTTCTTGGCATTGTTGTCTTGAAGAACCTAAAGATGAAATGAAAAATTACAATCCAGACCAGATTTCTATTCATGTTTTGAAAATTACCAAATACAACATTGGGGCAGTGAACAACCATCTGACAAACACGAGAAAGAGTGGCCTCAATATCAGCCACATTAAGCTTCCACAGGGAATCAATCATCACTTTCTTGTGAGATTGCATGTATTCTTCGAGCTCTTCCTCTGTGTAATTTCCTTCAGCACTTAGCTGCTTTTTCATGTCTTCCTGCAGCTGGATCAAAGCAATTGCACCTGAAATAAATAACAGTCCATTAAGCAAAAGCACGTATTGGCTTAGCCAGAAAACTTGTGTGCATTTGTGAAAACTATAACTTGTGTGCATTTGCAAAAAAAGAAAGACAGAAAACACATGAATATTCCTTTTCCTGTCAAATATTTAAATATATATGGATGAAGTGGATTGGACCCTATTAGTTTGGGTAGAATCAGTCCCCACACCCTGGTTAGGTCCATAGCTCAATTAATTATTGGAACAAAAATTTACTGTCACCATGATAACAAAGATTTAGACGCAACTGTCAATGACCAAATTCAGAAAGATCCACTAACCTGTTGCTGCTGTTACTTGAGATTTAATGAAATGCCCTTTATTTCTAAACCACTCTGCAACAAATGGCACACCCAAATACATTGCTTTCTTGCCTAGCTCCTTTGCTGATTGTCTGGCATATATGTAGCCAATTGTATTCAACATATCAACACCATAAGCTGTAGAAAATAGACAATATCATTGAAAATGATAGAGAGAAGCTTAGACAATAATCATAGAAACAGATTTATAAGGCATTGACCATATTATGTGTCGTAAAATCCTACCATGGTTTGAAAAACGCGCGATATTGGGGAATATAGTGCACTATATCATGTCGCATGACGGGAGACATTTTGCGAACTAATGCAAAAATATCACAATGGTCCAAAAAAGCGTTCGGTTTCTATGCAATATTGCGTTATGTGCCACATCTAATTTGTTTGATGTTCCTTTAGCTGACGACGATCACTACATCCATCCAGTCAATGAAAATGACTATACTAATAATGATATTTTGCAACAAATTGAAGAAGAGGAAAATAAAAGACGCGATAGTGATGGTGATTATAGTTTGCAAGGTAATATATTCTTGATGAGGATGATATGCGTTTTGGTGCAAGTATATATACACACACATTGAAACCGCTAAATAGTGCGACATTGCATAGTGAAACCTCCCACGCAAAGCCTTACGCGATGCAATTTCAAACCATGGTTCCTACAACCTGAATGAATTATTACTCGGCAATTTCTTTTTTTAACTTTGAAAAATGATGAACTATTGGGCATAACTTGGATTGCTAGTCCCTGTTAGCTGTGTCGCTGCATAATCTCCATCGAAATTGGATGCAGTAATAGAATTAAGTGAGCTGACAGAAATGCGATCCATGATAAAATTACACAATGAGTACCTAAATTAACAGACGTAAGATACTACAGTTATATTTTTATTGACTTGTTAGTTACCAAGTAGCAGTACGATGGTTGTATAGCATTAATCAACATCTGAACTAAATGTCAATGTATTTATAGAAAGAACCAAGGAACTAAAATAGCCAATAGTACTGATATTTTGGTCAATAATATGCTAAAATCAGGGATTCCACCACTTGCAGTAGGTTTTTATTTGTTAGTTTTGAACCCGAGAAGCAGTAGGTTGAAGAGGAAATCCCCATCCACCAAGGATTCCATAACTTGCAGTAGCAAAGTAATTATGAGTTAACCATGTTGAAAAATTTATATGTTAAATGAAGTGTTATTTGTTAGTTTTGGATTTTAGAAGTTTCAAAGATAATTTGTATGTTTTTATTTCTAATTTTTATTATTTTGTTTTTTCATCGATATTTCTACTGAATATCGATATCTTCCGATATTTCTCTACATTTCGACTACTGAAACCAATACTGAAATCCTTGGAAAGAACAAATCAATGTAGGCCCTAAAACGGCAATGCTTCATAGAGAGTGTTTTCAGGAACTCATCTTGTACGGTCCCAACCTACATTTACAAAGAGCTAGCTTATTCTTCAGTTATTCTTCAATTCAAGAGGATAGATACCAGCCAAAGCTCATCAACTTTTACACAAGAGCCAACCTAAAAGCAGTTGAAAATATTCTGTTCTTGTCACCCAAAAGCACCACACGTAATGAATTACCTGCATTGGAAAGCCTCACAACTTCAGCTTCAGCATGACTAACAAATTCCTCTTTGTTGCCTTGCACATATTGGTTGAGTCGATTTTTTAGTGTTTCTGCGAGCTTTTCTTCTCTTTCCTTCTGAACAACCTGTAGTAAAAGGATATTGGCAGTTTTGCCACACAGTAAGCATTCTTCAATGATATGGACTAGTTCTTTCCATTCCATCAAAGAAAATTGGAGGTAAACTGGGTTAGCGAAAAAAGTTAAACAAAACTGTACCCGCATTTTGTCTTGCAACTTTTTCGCATCAAACTGTTCCCCTTCTGTGAAAATATCTAAGGAAGCCATTGATGCCATGGCTAGCTGTCCAATATATTCCTCAAAGAGCTCACTACCAAAAAGCATGGCAAAGATTGCTGCAGGATCAATAATTGCGTCGCTGAAATCAAAGTAACATTTTGAAAATGTCAGAAGCACGCAGCTAAACACACACATTGCGATACGCACAGGAAATCCATAAGGTGTCTTGTATCAGCCACCCTTTAGATATTAGAACTCATATATTAATGAAATAAGAGAACAAAACTAACGTTGAAATTCCTGATTTTCCATAAGCATCATATGCTTGGCGTTGGCTTGGGTCGCTTAACACTTGGTAAGCTTCTCCCAAAACCTGAATCAAATGAAAAAGATGCATATATACTTGGTAAGCCTATACTAGACCAACAAAAGAAATTACTAACAATTCAAGTCCACCCCCTCTTCACAAAACAACCTTCCCACAATAGAACCATACTAAACGAAAATGACAAAATAAAAGACACTCCGTTTGAGGAAAGGGGCTCTGAATCCAGTATTGAGAATTTGTAGTTTCTAATATACAAGTTCGGGGAAGCAAATAGCAAGTCTTTCATGTCACAAATACACTGTATTGACCATAATGTATAATTTGATGGGAATTAATTTAAATGAAAAACAAGAGCAAATCTCACCTGAAAATTTTGTGCTGCAAGTGGATCATTTGGGTTTTTATCTGGATGAACCTGCCTTGCCTGCGATCCACACAAAACCCACAAAAACCAAAGTCATTAAATTTATAGCTGTTAGAACTGCTTGTTAGAAAAGCACTTCTGCTCAGACTGAACGCGCTTCTATTAAAACCACATCAAACAAATTAACAAAAATGCAAGTGCTTCCTAGAAAAGCACTTGAAGTGCTTGCTCCCTGAAAGAAGCCCATAGCGGGTGCTTCTTCCAAACATTGTCAGAAGCGCTCTTGATCATCTAAAATCACTTCCACACAGACAATAATCATATACAACTGATACAATTCACATTTCTAAGTGATGTTATAGAACACGGCTTGGATCTATTAAGCTTATCACATAATCGATTGAGGAAGAAGCAACTGATTACGAATCAAAACTTCCGATTAATTATCGCTTAATCAAAATTAAAGCCAAAATAACGATAATCTCTCAGTTTCTGCTGAACATCTAACTGACCTTCATGTAATAAGCTTTCTTGATCTCCGCCTCGGTCGCCGCCGGGCTGACGCCGAGAACGTCGTAGTACTCCGTTTCCTTCACCATTTTGTCCGATCGGTCAAAATCTTCGCTTCGCAGTTTGCAGGGAGGAGCCAAAAAATAAAAATAAATAAATAAAAATAAAAAAGAGAAGAAAAATAGAGGTGGAAGAAGAAGAAAGGAGGATAAGAGAAAATAAGAAGATTCCCCTGCCTACGTCCCCACGCAGGTACGCGTTATTTGCCTAATACTATTTAGTCGTGCTACTACCTACCTTCTAAGTCCTAAGTCATTAATTAAGTTAATTAATCTTTATTATGACCAAAAATATTTAAAAATTAATTTGATTAATACAATAACCATGGACAACTTGGCGTTGACTTTTCGCTTGAGACGTAGTTAACTTATTATTGAAGTTTTAAGGTATAACTGTTTTGTAGATCGAGTGAGCGTTTGAATTTGAGTTGATGTGTTGTACATGTAACGTCAATTAATAAGTTTATCTTATTGTATGTTGGTCTATTTGCTACATCAAAATTGATCTCGTGAATGCTTAAAGGTAGTGGTGACTACTTGTATTTTGCACACTTTTGCTAGAATTATGATGAGAGTTCGAAATATGGGATTTTAGTTAGAACAACCTCTTTCATTGCAAGTTTCATCATCAATTCTGGGCAAGGTGAGACCTCTAACTATCATCAATGCATTTATCTCGTTGAGTAGGTAAATTTGATGTATGGATTGCGTGAAATGGTTGAGAAATGGCGAAGATGAGTTAGAGAAATCTCTGAGTTTTTTTGGCGAGAAAACCCATAATCCAATGAGGTTTTCTAGCGGCTGCAGGAACATGGTCGATCTGACCCAACCCCGAACGTACGGATCGAACATCCCAAACCCATATCCAAATTCAGATCTGACCCGACCCAACTCTAGGTCAGAATATATCAAGGAATATTCTGTAAGGAAATATTTCATTCTAGTGAGGGAATATTTCGGTGTTGATCGTTGATCTTTTTGGGATTCAACCTGGGACCCCTCCTAGGGCATTTCGACGTGTTGATTCTAAATCCGCACTCCCTTTCTTCAAAATTGATCAATTGAACACAGTTCCTTGAGTGACCGTCACTTCAATTTGTAATAGGTGGATATCCAACCATTGGATCACTATACAATTGTAGTATGTTATCGTAGGAGTAATGTGTTGGCCATAGAAACTTATAGGTCGTAAATCCAATGTGCAGGTCTTATGGAATGAGAATAATTATGGTGGTTGACTTTAATAGAAACCATTTTAACTGAGGATTGACTTGGGGCCAACATATCCCGAATAATTCTCAAAAATTGACATTAGCATCACTAGAGGCTTGCTAGAGCCTAGCAGGTTGAACCTGCCGATCGTCACTCTATTTCATAGTTAAGTGAAATATCCATTTTCCGCTAAGTACGACATCTAAATGTAACATAGTATATGTTGATTTTTGTCGCATGAATAATGAAATATAATTGGTTTGATTCCTTCACATGGTATGTAAGCAATCTAACTTAAAGGTTAGATGTTGCCATAAGATTAATTAAAATTAAATATGGTATCATGTCTCGGAGTTTAGGACATGACATTATTGTGTTTTGATCTAGGTACATATTTTACTAGATGGACAAGGACAACGCTCTTAAGTTTTTCATCTTCAACCATGAAAGGCTATAATTTTATTACTTTCGGCTGCATGTTGCATGTCCTAAAACTAAACTTGGCCTGAAGCTTTATCCTAGAAATGTAACAACCGTAACCACCAAGCCCCTCCGCATGTGACCAATAGCGAGATAGTCTAATGCCTTAAAAAGTACAGAACATTTTTGCTTACCATCATTTAGTAAGGAACATTTTTGCTCATTATCCTATTTATCATCCTTAGATACACAAATCTCAAAATTCAAAGTCATATAACGATGATAACTAGGATGATAAATATACACGACACTAAATAGTGATGAACAAAAATGCACTCCTTAAAAGTATTAACTTTTATTTTACTAGCAAAACCCTAGAGATGTAATAACCGTAATAAAGTTTACACTTTTCCAACCTCTTGATGTTCTGACTTTTTCAATGCCTACAGACGTAAAATTGAATTAAAAATTCAGAGATTCCTAGTCTCCCTCCAAAATTAACAGCGTGCAACTAAATTTTCCTCTTCCCGCCGAAACCACCAAGCCCCTCCGCATCCGCATCCAAAATTCAGACCCTCTCTTTTCTTTGATTAGCCTTCACAAGATTATTATTCTTCGTGCTCTTCTATCAACCAATCAATTAACCTCCTACGACTCACAAAAAAACAACACATTTTTGTAGGAAAAAGGGGAGCTACAGTGCAGGTGGTCATGGTGGAGAAATTTTTTTATTATGACGGGAATACGAATAGTACACCATGTGTTTTTATGTAAGTAGTGAGAAATTTTATTTTTTTAAGTTATTAACTTTTTAACACACATATATATCCTACTATTTATATAATAACACGTGATGTACCATCCCGTTTGCCGATCATACTGAAAAATCTCTCATCACAACGGATGCGGAAAGTGCTGTTGGTTTGACATAAAATTCTTTGATCACGAAACGCTATATTTCTTTTTCCGTTCCTATTTTAGCTACTAGGCAAATATTGACTGATTTTCATGTATTTAATTGTCTGGGTTAATTGTTTTTTGACTTTTTTAACTGTAGAAGAAGAACAATTACACTATCCATTATAGATTTTGGATATAATAAGGACGATTCTGATGTTCAACGAATCAATGACGAATAATTTTGAGTAAAAACTCCTACTCATCCTTTGAGTAGCAGTATTGTTCGAAAAAGTCAAGTTGAATTTGCTGCTTTGTAAGCAATGCATGTGTTAACCACATTATTGCATTAATACGAGTGTTTTATCATCGGTTGGTAGAGAAGCTCACACTCACATGTAAACAAAAAAATGATATCTGTCCGAGGGGTGGATTATCAACAACCAAAAACCAGATTATATACTAGTGGGAATATTGTAGAGATTGAATTTGACAAACGTTCTAAGCGTAAAGGTCTCTACCTTTGCTTCTAGAGGTTTGTGGAGAGCATCCTGCTCGTTCTTATCCTTGAACTGGGCTGAGGGCAGACGCTATCAAGTTATCCATCTCGCACGACGCAGTCTGTGACATTAGAGAGCACAAGATTCCCTCAATCTGGTTGTCTACGTAAAATGCTAGGCATCGGATATGGTGTTTCGAGCTCAGTCTTACATTAACTGGCCTCGTTGGTACGCTTTTGGCAAAATAACACTTACTTGGTGCCGTAGCATCCGACACTAACACATGACAGAAGACACTAACTTAAAAATGATTATGGGGAGAAACGAACATTGAAATTTTTAGGCAATGTTAACCTAGCTAGCTATAATAGTTTACGAACTTTAGCTTTACAAGTTCGAGTGGTGTTAGTTATGGGAAGAAAAGTTCCGATTTTTTTTTTTGAGTTTGAACTATCTACTGCAACTACAAGCTAGAACATGTTTATTTGAACCAGATTATAATTCAGTATCCAAAATTAAGGAACATTAGAGAATTTCCAAAACAACGAAATCATAGACGGGAGAGCCGTTTCTCCTCATCGCCGTAATAGGATTTGTTCAGAAAAGGGTAGTCTGTGTACCCAACAACAGGGTCTTGTGCGTAGAAAGTCTTCCTGTTATATTTCGCCAAGGGGGCATTAAGCTTAAATCTCAAAACCAGCATTAAGCTTAAATCTCAAAACCAAGTCAGGGTTCGAGATAAAAAGGCGTCCGTATGACACCAAATCAGCGTCGCTGGAAGCAATTGCTTGCATTGCAAGCTCTCTAGTGAATCCTCCGCTAGCTATGAATGTATTTCTTAAAGTCCTCATAAACACAGCTTCCTCTTCGTCATTGCTGAGTTTACTAGCTTCTGCTTGGGCATGAGCTGAATAGCGAGGCTGTGGCCTGGTTTGGTACTGAGGTGATTCTGAACAAAGCTGGTATAAAAAAAAACTGGGAGCTGTTTTTGTGTTTGGTAAGCATTCAGCTTCAGCTTTTTTTCACAGTTTTGAGTGAAAAAAAGCCAAAAACAAGAAGCTGCAAAACCCAGCTTTGAAAAACTGGTTTTTTTTCATATTTGTTTTACATAAAAGTTTACCAAACACTATAATACTGTTTTTTTTCTTTTCAAAAGCACTTTTACAAAAAAATTTACCAAACACTCTGCTGCTTTATTTCACAGTTGCTTATTCTCACAGTACAGTAGAAGCAGTTTTTTTTCAAAGCACAGCAATACCAAGCCAGCCCGTCACATGGAGATAAGCCAGTTTCGAGCCCCAATTCTGTTGAAGCCTGTTGAGCCTCTCGATCACTGCCAGGCCTAAGATAAGTGGTTTGGAGTCGATGGCATCCAAGTGATCAATAGCCGGCGAGATTCTGACCCCAACTCCATCCGCACCTATTGCTGCAACCACGGCTTGAACAATCTGAATAAGAAATTTGCACTGATTTTCTAGCGATCCATCGTACTCATCAGTTCGATCATTGATCCCGTCTTTCAGGAATTGGTCAATGATATAGCCATGTGCCCCATGAATCTCAACTCCATCAAAACCTACACGACATGAAAATTGATCATAAGACTCAAAAGTTGTATAGAAAGTGCGACACAACACGAGCAATCAAATCACGGGAAAAGAAACTGACCCGCTCGAATGGCATTCAACGCACCCTGGCGAAAATGCTCAACCACTTGGGGAATTTCCTGGGTTTCGAGGGCACGAGGCTTAGGATAAGTGCCATGAGAGCCATCCGGCAACAGAACATTCCATCTCTTTGAAATGGGGTTGAAGATATCGGTAATCCCCCACCAGGTTGATAAACTAAATCATTAACCATGTTACGAACAAAAAAAATCAGCCTACTGCTCCAAACCGTAATAGGTAAAAAATCTACCTTCATGAGATGCACGACCAACGTGCCAAAGTTGACAGAAAATGACTGTGCCTTTGGCATGAACTGCATCCACCACCTTCTTCCATGCCTCCACCTGTTCGTCGTTGTAAATCCCAGGAACACGGGGCATCCTGCCATGACATTAATAATTATTTATCAATAAGACACCATTTAAAGAAGAAATTAGTTTTCACAAGAACACTAGATTTCTTGATAAGGAAGAGTTCAAAATACAAAGCTAATGTATTGAGGCATTGTTAAAAACAATGTGACATTTTACATTATTAGATTGTAAACCAAAGACGTCTTTTATAATCAGTGAGGGGCACACTTTAAACTATAGTCTCGTTCTTTTGGTCACCTTAGCGATCAAGAATGCATGGTCAACTACTCTTGAATTTCATAGCAAGGGTTGAGAATAAAACATTAAAACCATATTTATTTGTTGTACATTATTTATATTAAATTCAAATGTGAGTAATCATACATTCATGTGTACATAAAAACATAAGGTATAAGAGACGTTTGAAAGGTTTTTTTTTTACCAAAAAACTCTCTCTCTTCTTAATTTCATAGATGATATAAATAGAGGAAAAAGAGAAATTAACAACAACAAAAAAATAGTTTGCAAGCAAAGGAAAAAATTGCAAGAAACAGAGAATATGATAAACTAATATTATTATATAACTCTTATTTAAAAATTAAAGGCTTTATTTTTGTAGAAATGAAGTTAATTTGACTAACCAATAGAAAACAAAATCAAGTTAATGGTGGTGTTATAAAATTGATCAATGTTAGACTGGTAGAAAAGGTTATAAGAAAAAATGATACGGGAGGCATGTAGCCTTAAGGTGTGGCTCTGTCATTATATATATATATATAATCTGAGAACGTAACATGTTAGATTATCATGCAAAAGAAATGAAAAATAATACAAAACATTGATTTACAATAGTACCCGGTGGCAATATCGGAGACTATAGCGGCTTCGCTAATCAGAAGGCCGCCGTCAGTTGACCTCTGAACGTAGTACTCAGCCAGTGCTGGTTGCGGCAGTCCATTCAACGCCCGGCACCTTGTCAGCGGCGCCATAACCACCCTGAAAGAGGACAAATCCATCAAAACACATCCAAACTAAAGAATTAAATTGATAAACATGCCCTCCCATATTTCCCTTCAACTCTGGACCATCATGGAGGACTTGACTTCAACCTGTGAGAGACACTGAACTTGCCCATCTTGTACGGAGAAAAGAGAGTGACGGAGGAACCTCCCAGCGACATTTTTGTCGGGATAAAAATTAAAAAACCGATCTTAGATCAAACGGTGGAAATCCGAGAACGAAAAATGAAGTGAATAATTTTGACTGTAGAAGATGAAGAAGAAAAAGGAGAGGGCTTCGTTATATAACAACAAGAGAATTGTTCATTAAATCAACTTGGGGAACTCAAACGGCAAAGGACTTTTTCCTCCATTTATAATGTAATATGTATTTAACGATTTGCTTCAAATCTTTTTTCAACGAAATCAGAATGTTGATACCAGGGTCTAAGCATTGAGGTAAAACGTT